>NW_019154111.1:4074681-4416403 GCF_002288905.1 Enhydra lutris kenyoni
TCGCCACAACAAACGGGAACAAAGGGGGCCGGCCGAGAAGTTGGCAGGGGGAGACCTGGGCGAGGGGACGCGGCCGGGGCAGGCGCCGGCGAAGGCGGCGGGCGGAGTGCCGGCCCGGCCCGTCGCCCCTCGCCGCGCCCGCAGCCTGGCCGCCGCCCCGCCCGCCCGGGGCTCCGGCCCGGAGTCGCCGCCCGGCCGGCCGCCCTATGCGGCTGGCCGCAGCGCCTTCCTTCCGGGCGGCGACAGGCTCGCCCCGGCTCCGGGTCTCCAGAAATTGCCATCACCCCTCCCCCCCCGCGGTCCCCGTCGCGCCCCCTTCCCCGGTCTTTATCAAACTTCCTCGGCCGCGGGGCACTGGGACGGGGGCGTGGGCAGCGCCAGCCCGGCGGGGCTCCGAGGAGTAAACAGAGCAACAGATGAGGCACTCTCGGGGACTTAAAAGATGCCAGTCGGAAGTTTGGGGCCGGGGGTCCCGGGCAGGCCGGCAGGTCGGCTCGGACCGTGCCTCCCACCTACCACCCCAGCACACCCTGTCCTGGCGGGGGGTGGAGCGGGTGGCGTGGACAGCGGGGCCCCGGGGGACAGCCTCCGGTCCCCAACCCCCCGCGTCGCCCCCGCGTCGCCCCCGCGTCGCAGCTCAAACTTTACAAAGAGTGAAATTTCCAGTCGCCCGAGGGGCCGGCGACATCGCACGGCCGGGGGTTCGCAGCCGGGGGCCCCGGTGCGGGCGAACTTTCGCCGGCCGGTGGGCACTTTGGGGCGGGTGGCGGGGGCGGCGAGCGTCGCCCTGTGCCTCCGCAGGCGCCTGCGTTTCGGATTTGACGTTTGTGAGAGCTCGGGCCGCCTCCGCCGCCGAGCCGTCGACTCGTGTGTTTTGTAATCAAAGTGTGAGGCTAATAAAGGGCGGCGCCACAGCCTCTTGACTCCGGCGTGGGAGGGATTCGCAGGCATTTAAACAAAGAAACTAGTTGGGGTTGGGCTCCCAAAGTCCTTATTTGGGTGTTGTGGCAAAGCTTGCGGTCACCTTTAGGTGAAGCAGGTTACGCGAGCACCGTTTGGTGTTATATCGGCGAGAGTACGCTCACGGCTAATAGCAGATATGGTGACTGTGATTGTAGGAAGTGTCCTTTGATTGACAGCAGGACATTTAAATACAGCCTCCGCTCCCCCCTCCCCAATTTTACAGAAACACTACAAGACCAGGCCAGATGTCTTAGTCTCCCTCTACTGGCCCTGGGAGAGAAAACCACTTAGGTTACAGCGTTCTTTTCAGTGTTCAGTGCTCGGTACATTTAGTTTTACTTAATCTTCAAGTAGTTTTATTTAATCAGCTTGCACAATTCTGACAGCAACAGCAGCGGAAAAAAAAAAAAACACCCAAAAATTGCCACTGTGAAAGAGAGATGGCGTCTTAATTTTGTGTATCAGGTAATTTTTCACAGTCTGGTCTATGCTTGGGGAATATTATTAGAACTTTGCTACACGTAATTAAGAATAAATTATCTGAAGTTCTTTTTTATTACTCCAAATAGATTTTCCCCCCTGTATTTTGATTACATGTAAAACTGAAATTTGAACGTACCAAATCTTGCCAGTTCTATTTCTATATCCTCTGTTCCCATAATATATCCTACGAAACCGGAGTAGATTATCCAAAAATCTAGGTTACATATAGAATAAAACCAGAATCTCTGGTGATTATGTAAATACTCTTTTTTTCAAAGAACAGTTTTAGCTGCATAAGAGGCTTGCTCTGTGGTGCAATGTAGATATGTTAATAAATTTTAGACTAGATTTTATTTACCTTAATTTAGGTAATTTAACACTGTGACCGTGAAAAACTGCAGGTAGTTTATGGAAAGTTTGGTAATACATTGAAGTATAAATTAGAAAACAGAAGAAGTTTGAAGGGAAAATAAAAAGGGCATATATGAAGGAGGGAGAGTGAGGCCAAAGCAAGTCTGCTGTACTTTATCACGTAGATTTGTGTGACTTCATATCAGTGCAAGGGCCCGAGGTACGTGTTTTTTTGACCAGCAGTTCTTGAGAATTTAATGTTGTTCAGATGTCAAAAGTTAGAAAATTTAGTAATAATGCCCTGTCATGCAAAAGCAGTATCTTCTTATCAAATTTCTTAATGAAGTATGAGTAATTTGGATAGCTTTAGAGAAAGTAATGCTTACGGTACCATCAAGGTATAGTTTTAATCTCCACGCTGGCTTTCCGTTGGGGTTTCCAGGGGTGGTCCTTCTGCAGAGGAGGGAGGGGGGAATAGGAGCTCTGCGAGAGAGAATTACCGTTACGGCATAATTTCTTGATGGTTTTATTACTTCAAGTACAAGAATTTTTTTAAACTCGAGTCAGTGAATATTGGTATAAATTTGAGTTTACTCTATCTCTGGAGTTTTTGCCATCTGGAAGTCTGAAAAGTTTTTGCCTTCATTTAACCTGACAGGGAAGGAGGGGCTCTTCCTTGATGCTTTTCAGCCAGGCAGCAGAGTGAAGGGGACCCGCTGCCTCCAGGTTTGAGGCTATTGGCTATTGAATTTTTGGTGTTCAGGAATTCCTATCCGTCAGTCTCCCTAAGGCTCCTTTCTAAGTGGGAGGGGAGAAGAACACTTGCCAAGGTACAGTGTGTAATTGATATGTTAAGGACAGTGAGCCGAGGAATTAACAGGATTTTCCTGGGAAGGTTCCTTCCAACCTAGACAGGGAGTTCTTCCTCTCTGGGCCCTAGGTGGAAGTAAGACAATGGAGATCTTTCCTGATAATATCCCACCCCCTAATCTGTAGGCTTGAGGTCTTTCCTTTGTACTCTTTTTTTGAAGATTTTATTTATTTTTTTGACAGAGAGAGACACAGCCAGAGAGGGAACACAAGCAGGGGGAGGGGGAGAGGGAGAAGCAGGCTTCTGCCAACCAGGGAGCCCAGTGCGGGGCTTGATTCCAGGATCCTGGCATCATGACCTGAGCCGAAGGCAAACGCTTAACGACTGAGCCACATGGGCACCCCGATTTCCTTAGTACTCTTATTATCATCCTCTACAAAACTGTATCACTGCCCTAATTAAATTGTGTTATAATGCCTTTTGTCTCCACATTTGAATGTAAAAACCTTTGTTTGCTAGTGTTTTTAGTCATATATTCTCTTTGATTGACAAAATTAATATAGAAAAAAATGGAAAGTACAGAAAAGTATTAATATGAAAGTACCCATGTCTTCTAGGACTTACCACTACTTTAACACTTAAGGTAAATGCATACATTTTATGCATTTCCTGCATTTTACTGTTAACCTACTTCTAAACCATTGTGAACATTTCTAATATTTCCTTAGAATAAATCACATGAATTAATACATGTAAAACATTTAGAAGATCTGGCACTTGTAGGTACTCAAGAAGAAATTTCCTTGAAGTAGAATTATTGGTCTCAGGGCTCAGATATTTCCAGCCTTCTGGTGCCTGTTGCCAGATTGTCCTCCGGAAAGGTTATCCTACTTTATACTCTCACCAGTAGTGCCCGCTTCTAGTTCTCTGCATCATCCCCAGTCTAAGGTATTATTAAACTCTCCCCCCAAAAACCAATCAAACACTTTGCCAGTCTGCAGATAATGAATATTTCCACCAAAAGACATACCCCAAACTGTTCATAGCAGTGCTGTTCATATCCTCCCCAAACTAGAGCCACCTAAATGTCATCAGCAGTAGACTGGATAAATTGTGGATCAGTTAATATTCTTTAAGAAAATGTGTGACCGATACATGCAGCAGCATGGGCAGGTATCACAGATACAAGGTTTGAGAAAAGAAGCCAGGCACAACAGTGAATACCGTTTGAGTCTGCTTATACGAAGTTCAAGTACAGATCTAATTGGGTGAGAGAAGTTAGACTGGTCCTTACCTCTGCGGGGTATTTGCCAAGAGGAGGCCCAGTCAAGGGAGCTTCTGAAGTTCAGGAAATGTTCTATATCTTGATCTTGGGTGGTGGTTACATAATGTACGCAGATACAAAAACTCACTGAGGTGGATGTGCATTGGGGATTTTTAAAAAACTATTGTAATGGCTGAAGTGTACTTCAGAGTTTAAAAAATTAATAATTTACCAGTTTGGGGGCACCTTGGTGGCTCAGTGGGTTAAGCCTCTGCCTTCGGCTGGGGTCATGATCTCAGGGTCCTAGGATCGAGCCCTACATCGGGCTCTCTGCTCGGCGGGGAGCCTGCTTTCCCCCTCTCTCTGCCTGCTTCTCTGCCTACTTGTGATCTCTCTCTCTCTGTCAAATAAATAATTAAAAAAAAAATTTACCGGTTTGGTAGCTGACATGTGATATTTTGTGATTTTGTTTCTTGTCCTGTTTTTAATGGGATTGCCTCTTGTGTTTATTGTTAGGTAGGATCTTGGCTTCCACCCAGAGTTTGCAGCGTGCGTGGCGCTGTTCTTGGTGCTAGGAATATAGCCCCGAACAAAACAGTCCTTGCTCTCTTGTAACTTATATTCTAGTGGGGGAAGATAGATAAATGTAGATGACACAAGAAAAGGAAATTGAGTTAGGAGGAAAGAAAGGCCTGGGGATAGTATAAGGCCACTTTCATATGGCGAGATTATGGAAGGCCTTGACAAGGACACATTTGAACACAAGATATTTTGGATTTTACTCAGGGAAAATGGTGTATTTTGAGTAGAGGAGTAAAGAATTTGACTTAACCTTTTACAAGGTTCACTCTAGCTGCTACTTGGAGATTAGACTGGAGGGAGGCAAAGATGACAGGCTGACCAGGAAGAAGGCTATTGCAGTCATCCAGGTGAGAGAGGATTTTAAAATTTGGAGTCAGTTTTGGTAATTTTCAAATGTCATATTAACTTTAATTCCTGAAGCTTGAATGAGTGAAGAGCTTCGTTTATGAGAGTAGAAGAATTTTATCCAGAGTAGTGCTTTTGGGTAGCAATTTCTCAGGTATACCGTCTGAGTCCTGGAATTCACGCGCTTACTGAATGTTTTCTACCACGTGTGACGCTGTTCTGATTGTGTTAGGTGTATTAATTAACTCATCTAGCTCATCTGTTTCTCAACTTTTGTTTCTTAACCTTGTTGGATAAGTGCTATTATTATTCTTATTTTACAGATGGGATCTGAGGGTTAGAGAGGTCAGTAGCTTGTCCAGGGTCACAAAGCTAGAAGGTCATAGAGCTAGCTGATCTGAAATCAAGTGGGTTTGACTCCTGAGCTCACTCTCTTGACCAGTAAGTAGATGGTACTGGGTTTCTTTCCTCCTTGTCTGTCTTTATCCTGGAGTGTGAGGGGGCATAGGTGGAAGAGATGCCACAGGGTTCTGAAGAGATACATCTAGAACCATTGTACCTTTGTTTTTGTTCTTTATTAAATTGTCTTTAGTGTGAATATGTTAAAAATGATCATAACTGCTTTGGGAACAGTTTATAAAATATTTGAGAAGTTCCATAATTTAACTCTGTTTTCATCTTTGTTATAATGGTTTCTTACTGGAGTGTATTTTTATTTTTTAAATTAGGGATAAAAATGGTTCTGTATACATTTCCCTGTAATGATGAAATTGCTTTTAGTGTTATGACATAAACTTACTAGGTGAACATATATCTTCTGGTAAGAGAACAGAGAACTTCTCAGTTTCTTTTTTACTGACAGTTTATCATAAGAAAACATATGAGCATTCTTTTCCTGTGTGTCACTTATAAAAGTGAATATATATACTCGATCTTGCTATTTGAATAAAATCTGTTTTGATGTGGGAGTCTCATCTTGGGCTGCGTGGAGGCAGTGACAGTTCTCTCATCAAGTTTTTTTTTTTTTTTTTTTTTTTTTTTTCCTTAAACTCTAAGTTTGGGGCAGATTTCTGTGTGGTATGCTCTCATATCCTGTATTCTTAGGTGTGAAATTGAATTTACTGAATATCCAAGGGGAAGAAATGCCTTTATATTTGATGATCTGAAGTGGGGGCTCAAGAAAAATGGAACAGGTGTAGAGGAATTTGATTGTTGGGTGAAACTTGGGTTGGTTTGGGGCTTCAGACTCCACCATAAAGTGTACAGCTTTGGAACAGTTGGACAGTGTTGATCCTGCAGCTGCTACCAAGTTTCTGATTCTTTTTGGAAGTGACATTTTATTAACATAGTGCTCTTTTGCTTGCTTTTCCACTAATACTAACACTAATTTTTCCCATTAATTATAGTGTGATTTACTGGTAACCTGGATGATTTTCGCAGGTGTTTATATTGAAGAATGGTTTTTAGAAACCGAGGGCTGGCAGGAGGGGGTTCATTGCTGTAGGCCTTCACAGGGGACAGAGCCAGGAAACTGATAGGCACACACATCTCTATTTGTGCTGTCTACCTGTAGGTTTTAAAACCTCTGAGTTTTTATAATGATAACTTTGATTCTAATCCGATATCACTGGGTTCATTTTAGCTTTCCCCCTTTCCCTGTGACTTTTTTGTCCAGCACTGAGAAATCCAGCTCCCATTATCCACAGTATAGTTATGTTTTTTCCCATCTTTGTTTATATGTAAAGTGGTTCTAGAATTGCTAACCCATACCCTTGTAATAAATTTACTGACTAAATTACAGTATTTGTCGTTTTTTTGTTCTTAGCTTTATATCTATAATATCTTTAGCCTTATAATAGCTACTGTCTGTCTATAATATCTAGCCTATAATTTCCAGGTACCTATAACATTTTGTCAGCCCCTGTTTTCCACACTTAACTTAGGTTCTGTTCTTTTCTCCCCCAGTTTATCATGTCATGTCATTTATTTGTAATATAGTTGGGTTTGTTACTGTTTGTGTTGCATTTTTGATTCCTCCCACATCCTGGGTGGTTTTAATTACTGGTTTATATTTTGAGTATGTAAAATAATACCAGGGTTCTAAGAAGTTAGAGGTATATGAAAAGGTATAGTCAGAAGTGTCACGCCCTCTCCATCTGTCCTGTGTCTTTCCATCCCTTTTCCACCCACCTCTCTTTATTTTCTGGTTTATCTCATGTGGAATTTTTGTTTCTTTTCCCACAAATGGGCAGATGAATGTATATTTTCTTATGTGTATTTCCTTAACACAAAGGGTAGCTTATGATAAATGCTCTGCTTTTTTCCCACTTAATAATATATACTGGAATTCGTTCTGTGTCAGCTCACGGGGCTCTTCCTTATTCTTTCTTTCTTTCTTTCTTTTTTTTTTTTTAAGATTTTATTTATTTATTTATTTGTCAGAGAGAGAGAGAGAGAGAGAGAGAGAGAGCGAGCGCGCGCACAGGCCTGCAGAGTGGCAGCAGAGGCAGAGGGAGAAGCAGGCTCCCTGCTGAGCAAGGAGCCCGATGCGGCACTCGATCCCAGGACGCTGGGATCATGACCTGAGCCGAAGGCAGCCGCTTAACCAACTGAGCCACCCAGGCGTCCCCCTTATTCTTTTGAATAGCTGCATAGCACTCCATCACGGGGATGGTCCCTGTTTTATTCATTCTCTTGTGCATGGGCATTTTAGGTTGTTTATAATATTTTGCAATTACAGAGAGTTACAAACAAAGTAGAACTTTGTGTATATGTATTTTCATATTGTTGGAGGTATATTCAGGTTAGATTACTAGAAGTGGGATTACTTGGTCAAAAGGTAAGTGCAGATGTTTTGTTACGATCACCAGATTTCCCTTCAGAATGGTTGGACCAATTTGCATTCCCACCAACAGGGTATGAATATGCATTGTTCCCCACATTTTTGTTATCAGACTGTAGTTTCATATTTTTTAGTCTTTGCCAATCCAATTGGTGAAAAATTGTATCTTTTTAAATCTGCATTTCTCTAATTACAAATGAGTTTGAACAACATTTCATTTATTGAAAGCCATTTTCTTTCTTCTTTTTCTTCTTTTTTTGGGGGAAAATGATCTGTTTATAGCTTTTTCTGACTGTGTCTTTTTTAAAGAGTAGGGCTATTAGGCTTTTGTGACATATAAATAGTCTCTCCACGTTTGTTGGTTTTCTTTTTTGTTTTGTCTATGGTGATTTTTTTTGCCATGCAGTAGTCCTATTTATCAGTCTTTTATTGGCTCTGGGTTTTAAGACATGATTAGCAAGTTTTTCTCTGCTCCAAGGTAGAGAAATCCTCTTTAGAGGATTTTTACCTGTATTTTCTTTTAGACCTTGTATGGTTCTGTTTTTTGTTTGTTCGTTTGTTTGTTTTACATTTAGATCCCTAATCCATTTGGAAATAATTTGTGTATATGGTAAAAAATAGAGATATAATTTTATTTTTTTCTAAATAAGTAAGTTTTTCTAAATAAAATTTCCCAGCTGTGCCAGCACTGTTTATTAAAAAGCTTATACTTAGGGACACCTGGTTGGTTCAGCTTGTTGAGCTTCCAGACTCTTGGTTTGGCTCAGGTCAGGATCTCAGCATCCTGGATGGAGTCTGGTTTAGGTCTTGACCTCAGGGTTGTGGGATTGAGCCCTGGGTGTGTCCCTGAGCTCAGCAGGGAGTCGGCTTGAGAGTCTCTCCTTCTCCCTTACCCTCTCACCCTCCCCCCACTCTCATGTTTGCACACTCTCTCTGAAGTAAGTAAATAAATTTTTTTTAAAGCTTTTCGATTTTTCAGAGCAAGAAACAGATTCTTAATTATAGAGAACAATCTGATGGTTACCAGAGGGATATGGGTGAAAGAGATGATGGGGATTAGGGAGGACGCTTGTCCCTGTGAGCACAGGGTGATGTGTGGAAGTGTTGAATTACTATATTGTATCCCCGAAACAAGTATAATATTGTATGTTGACTAACTGGAATTAAAATAAAAACTTTTTTATTTATTTATTTGACAGAGAGAGATCACAAGTAGACAGAGAGGCAGGCAGAGAGAGAGGCAGAGAGAGAGAGAGAGGGAAGCAGGCTCCCTGCCGAGCAGAGAGCCCGATGCGGGACTCGATCCCAGGACCCTGAGATCATGACCTGAGCCGAAGGCAGCGGCTTAACCCACTGAGCCACCCAGGCGCCCCCAAAATAAAAACTTTTTTAAAGGCTTGTTGGTATTTTATTCATTTTACATTCAATTTCCAAATTAACTTAGGGAAAATTGACTTTTTTGTGATGTTGAGTCTTCCATCCAAGAACAGGGATGTTTCTTTATTTAAATCTACTTATGTGACTTTCAGATATGTTTGCGTTTTTTCTATGGATTATTTTTATAGTTTATTCCTATATATTGTTTTCTTTGTTACTATTATAAATAAGATTTTCTCTACCATTTGCTTGCTCATTGGTTATCAGTTATATATATGCATATTTGACTTTTATTTTTAAGATGTTATTTGAGAAAGAGCAAGAGCGAGAGAGAACATGAGCAGGGGGAGGGATAGCAGAGAGGGAGAAGCAGACTCCCTTGCTGAGCAGGGAGCCTGATATGGGCTTGATCCCAGGACCCTGGGATCATGACCTGAGCCAAAGGCAGATGCTCAACCACTTAAGCCACCCAGATGCACCAAGATTTGACTTTTGAATGTTACTTTTATTTCCTGCTATTTTTACCGAAAGAATTTTTTAAAATTTTTAAAAGATTTTATTTATTTATTTGACAGAGAGAGAGATCACAAGTAGGCAGAGACGGGGGAGATGCAGGCTCCCCGCTGAGCAGAGATCCCGACACAGGGCTTGATCACAGGGCTCTATCCCAGGACCCTGAGATCATGACCTGAGCCAAAGGCAGAGGCTTAACCCAATGAGCCACCCAGGCACCCCTTACCAGAAGAATTTTTAGAGTTCATTGTATCATCAGTTCACTAGAGGTTCTTGTCAAATGCAAATAGAGTTTTTCTGCTTCTTTACCTATTCACCTCAAAATGAATTTTCTTACCTAATTGCACAGGCTTTTATTCCTTATAGTGTTAAATATTGGTGGAGATTGTGGATATCCTTTCTTCGTTCTTGATTTTAGTAGAAATGCCTCTATTTTCTTGTTAAATTGGGTACTAACTTTAGGCATAATTTATCATATTAAGAAAGTCGCTTTGGGGACGTCTGGGTGGCTCCGTCTGTTAAGTGCCAGCCTTCGGCTCAGGTCATGATCCTAGGGTCCTGGGATGGAGTCTCACATCAGTCTCTCTACTCAGCAGGGAGCCTGCTTCTCCCTCTGCCTGCCAACCCCCCCACCCCCGGCTTGTGCTCTTTCTCTCTGACAAATAAATAAATAAAATGTTTAAAAAAAAAAGTCTCTTTTAAATCTTTTAGTGTTTTTATCATGAATGGATGTTGACTTTGTCAAAAGACTTCTCCAGCACCTATGAAGAGAACCATATGCTTTCCCCCCTTACATCTGTTAATGTACATATAACATATTTTTAAGTGTTTTATTATTAGCTGCTGTGAAGACAGCCTCATGTAAAAATATTTTTCACTACATGCTTCACCATTGGATACTTAAGTTGTATTCTGGTGATGCTTTGTACCTAAGTTTAAAAATGTTATTCTGTATAGATTTAGAGTTTAGATTCTAGATTTTAAAATGCTACTGCCTGGGAAGCCTGGGTGGCTCAGCATTTAAGCCACTTCAGTTCACAGGATCAAGCCCCAAGTTGGGCTTAGTGGGGAATCTGCTACTCTCTCTCTGTCTGCCCCCCTTCCCTCCCTGTGCCCCCCCCAACTTGTGCTCTCTCTCTCTCTCTCGAATAAAATTTTAAATGAATAAAATACCATTGCTTTTGGTTGTTTTTAGTATAAAAAATTGACAAATAGAACTGACATAGAGGAACAAATAAACACTAAGCAAGTAATATATATATGGTATATGAATCATATATATATGATATATGATAGGAATCTTTAAAGCATTAATGATCCAGGAATTTCTCTAAAGCAGGATTTTCTAATCTGTGTTTTATGAACCCCTGAGGTTTAAGGTATCCTGGGAGTTCATTTCTTTTAATTTGTCTTATAAAAAGACAAGGGTTCTTTTTTTAATGGATTAGCTTGAGTGCCTCTGAGTGTGTATAGGAACAGGCATTCATGGGAAGGTTAGTGGAAATCAGTTGAATGTTAGTAAGAATGGGTTAGATTGGGTTGGTTTGTCTTTCAGCTGAATGCTGCTAGCTACCATGATGGTTTTGACTTTAATTTTAATTTTTTTTTTTTTTAGAGAAAATTTCAAACATACAGAAGTAGACAGAATAGTATAATGTACTCCCATGTTAACCATCCCTCCGGTTCAGTGAATATCAGTTCATGAGCAGTCTTGTTTCAGCTAACCCTCCTCCTTCCCTTGGATTTGTATTTTTTTTCAGATTTTTAATTTTTTAAGGAATCTCTACAGTCAGTGTGGGGGTTGAACTTAAAACCTGAGGTCAAGTGTTGCATGCTCTGTTGACCGAGCCAGCCAGGCGCCCCCGCATTTAGTTATTTTGAAGCAAATTTGTGACAATATCATATTTGTGCATGTTTCAGCAAATATATCTGTAAGGCCTCTTTTAGAAGAAATAGCATTATCACAGCTAAAAGTAATTGCCAGTTCCTTAATATCATGAAATAGTCATTGTTCAAATTTCCAGTTGTCTCAGGAATGTCGTAAGTTTTTATACTATCTGTTTGAATCAAGATGCAAATACAGTCCACACGTTGTGATTGGTTCATATGTCTTGTAAGTCTCATAAACTGTAGCAGTAGTTCTTAACTGGATGGGTTTCATCTCCCCGCCCCAGAAGATGCTTGGCAATGTCTAGAAACATTTTTGGGGTGGCGGGGTGTTGCTAGTAGTTAGTAGTTAGAGGGTGTGGGTCTCATAAACATCCTACACAGCACAGCCCCTATGAGGAAGGACTGTGTGTCCCTGAGTGCCAGTAGTGTTGGAAGACCCTGAGCTCTAGGCTTTCTTCACTTTTCCTTTGCAACTTATTTTTGGTAGAAAGTGTTGTTTATCCTACAAGTTTTCCACTTTCTGGATTTTGCTTATTATATCCCTGCTGCATCTTTTAACATATTCCTCTCTTTCCTGTAAATTGGTAGTTGGAGCTAGAGAAACTTGATCAGATTCAGGTTTTTTTCCTCAAGAACATTTTTTTTTTTTTAAAGATTTTATTTATTTATTTGCCAGAGAGAGAGAGGGAGAGAGAGCGAGCACAGGCAGACAGAATGGCAGGCAGAGGCAGAGGGAGAAGCAGGCTCCCTGACGAGCAAGGAGCCCGATGTGGGACTCGATCCTAGGACGCTGGGATCATGACCTGAGCCGAAGGCAGCTGCTCAACCAACTGAGCCACCCAGGCGTCCCCCTCAAGAACATTTTATAAGTGGGTGGTATAGTTTTCCATCAGGAGGTATAAAATGTTTGCTTGTTTTCTCTTTTTGTCATGTTTTTTCCCGTTGACCGATGCCAGTATGCATTCATTTATTCATGAGTGGTTCCAAAAATGATGATAATTTAATTACATAATTCTTTTTTATTTACTAGCTAGAATACTTCTCTGAAGAGAAGATTTTTCTTTACTTCTTTGGTTATCTAGTGGTACAGTTTGTATAAGAGAGGAAGAATTAAATATTTCCCTTTATCACTAGTTTTGGAATTAATTGGCTCATTAGCATTCTTTGTTCATTATTCATTAAAGAAAAACTTTAATGAATAATACTTATTTGTAAGCAATATAGACAGGTAAACAGATGAATAAAAAAGGGTTCATGTCTCCTTTGGCCACATACCCAGTAATTTAAAACAATAAAACCAAAAAATCTAGTGAGAAATTCAGGCAATATAGAAAGATTAAAAAAAGGAGAAGTGAACATCTCTTGTCTACTTCCTACCGTCCTTTTTTCCAGTGGTAAACTCCGTTAACAGTGTTGAGTTTCCATCTCAGAAGGAGGGCTCACATCATGTACACATGATTCTGTTCTGCTCTTTTTCATTCATTAAACTATTCTGGAGGCTGAGGAGAGGTTTTTGTATCAGCATACACAGATAGCTCATTTCTTTTTAGTGGCTGTGCAGAATTCCGTTCTGTGGATTTACCATAATTAACCTGGTTATCTGTTGATGGATTCCTTATCTGGTTTCTCCCTCTTTCTTTTTCTCATGGTATTAAACAGTGCTGCGGTGCAATATATTTTTGTGTCTTTATCTTTATTCTCGACAAGCTTTTGTGTATCCTTAAGGTAGGTTTCTAGTGTTATACATTTTGAAAAATTGTTTTTATCTGTACTCTTATTTTGTTTTACTTTTTAAAAAGATTTTATTTATTTATTAGAGAGAGTGAGAGAGAGCACAAGTTGGGTGAAGGGCAGAGGGAGAAGCAGACTCCCCGCTGAGCAGGGAGCACGATGCAGGACTGGATCCTGGGACTCTGGGATCAAAATGCTTAACTGACTGGCAGACGCTTAACCTACTGAGCCACCCAGGCACCCTATAGTCATATTGTAAAATTTATGTTCTAAAGGGACACAAGGAACAGTGATACTGAAGTATAGGTTTGGTGAGCTTAACCATACTAACTATGCAAATTTAAGATGCTGATTTACCAGGGCAGTAAATTGCATTCATCAGCTAATTCTAATACATCAAAAGTCAGTGTTAGAGAATGTACAATAACATACCTGATTTGTATTTTATTATGGGGAGGGGGAATAAAACACTTCCAGAATATTTTGTGAAGAAGTGCAAGATTTTTCTTCTGTAATTTAGAAGTAGAGTTTTCCTTGAGCACAAAACACAGGAATTTCAAACATCAGTTAGTAATCATAGCAGTCTGACATCATGTGCAGTAAATTACGACATTGTTCAAGCTGGGAGATACCATTGTAGATAATTTGGTGTGTGGGTTTTGTTTTTTGTTTTTTTTTTAATGTGCAAAAGCTGTTTTTAGATAAGCGGTCACTGTTTGACAAAGAAATTGGAATGATGTCCACTGTGGTCCTTTTGATTTATATAGTGTCTTATGGATACTGTAGTATTAATATATATGAAAAGGAAAAGTAAATGGTCCTGGGGATCTACCTGGAGGTCCTGGAGATATTCTCACTGCTCAGGAACTCCATAGACTGTTACACACGCGGACACACACACACACACACACACACACACACACACATGAACTAAAGTCAGAAGAATGTATCAGTTTGGCTAGCATCCTAACTGATTTACTGAGTGACAAAAAGTGGGACACAAGGCACCCTGGAAGCAGAGGCTTTCTGGCCAGTTCCCATCAGTGACGTCAGAGACTTTCTCTGGTGACCACATTGGAACCTTCTCCCCCGGAGACTGCTTTGTGGGGTCATGGGATTTTCTTCTTCTCTGTGACCTCCTGCAGCGCCTCACCTATCACACACACGATACTGTAGGCATGTGGTCAGTCCTTTTTACTTTATTGCTTTTTGAAGTAATCTTGGGGTATAAATAGTTTTATCTGCAGATTAGAGGAATTTGAGTCTTTTTACTTAATTTAACTTGTCACGGGTCTGAGTCATATTTCTCTCTTAACATTCTTCCTATTTCAGTACTTTTTTAAAGCTCATTTTCTGTGAGCCTTGTTTCCTTGAATCACTTTCTTTCTCTTTTTTCTTTTTTCCTTTTTTTTGCTAGCCTGTCCTTATTTTCTGTAAATCAAAGGAGCAGATCCCATGGTTACTGGAGAGCAGAGTCCTTTCTGTTTGATTCTGGTAATTCTTTCCTCAAACCTGCTTCTCCAACCGTCCAAATGCCAAGTAGTCAGTGCTGGACTCTGTTCTGTAATTTTCTTCTTCTTCTCTCTCTGTGTGCATCCAGCCTGTGGTAGGAGAGATCAGATCCTCTGATGTGAAGTTTTTTTCTCAGTGTCCTCATTCCTTGAACCCCTTGTTAGAATTGGGGCATTTAGGTGGCTCAGTTCTTAAGCATCTGCCTTCGGCTCAGGTCATGATCCCAGAGTCCTGGGATCAAGCCCCGAGTCAGGGCTCCTGGCTCACTGCGGAGCCTGCTTCTCTCTCTGCCCCTCTCTCCTGTTCTGCTCTCTCTCTCTCTATCTCTCTCAAATAAATAAATTAAATAAGAGAATTGATACCCAGAGTCTTTTGTATACCTCTTTCTCTTGGAAACACCTTGTTCAGGCTGCCCCTCTCCTTGGGAGTGGTACCTACCCAGGGAACTTACTCATTCACTTCCTGTCAGTTGCAGAGTGCTGGTTTTCAGCCTTACTGTTGGCCCCAGGCCTGCTGCACGGTTCGTTCACCAGCTCCAGTGCTCAGGGAAATTCGTCTCTTTCTTTGGACAGAGCAGAAGAAGACTGTGACACAAATCTGAGAACTTTTAGATCACGTGGTGTTAGGATATGGCTGACCCTCTCTAGCTCTTCTCCACCATATCAATGACTTTTTGGTTTCCCGACCACCATCACGGTTTCTAAGCTATCTCTATAATGCAGTATTTATTTAACATTTTTCTTTAAATCAACTTTAAATGGATTTGGCTTTTTCAGTTTAACTTTGTCCTAAACAGAGGTTATCTGTTAAATCACATTTGTGATGCTCACTATATATTTTAATATTTGTGAGAAAAGACACATTTATTGTGATAGAGACTTTATAATATAAAATGTATACATGTGAGATTGTCAGGAGGGTGGTGGTGATTGATGGAAGGATAGTTAACAGACACAGGGAAAGAATACACATTTCCTTAAGGGAAGTAAGGGATAGAACTTAACCAAATGAGAATGGCTTTAGGCAGCAGGAGGCCCAGCGGCAGGACAGATTGTCCTGGCCTTCAGTTCTCATAAACGTGTCCTGTTGCCAGTATGATGCCATCTGGGAGCTGGAGTCCATCAGGTCCAGCTGTCCTTCTGGTGGTGATGGAGCTGGGGTTCTCGGGTTGCCTCCTTGTTTCAGGGTGACCTTGTCTGCCCCACAAGTCTGAGGAACTGCTCTTAACCGTAGTATGTTCCTCAGTACTTCTAGCAAGATGGGGTGACTTGAAGATCAGCTTCTCAGATATGCCTTTAAGATGTACCTTCTCAGATGTACCTTAAGCAGGCTTTAAGCCTGCTTGATGACTCTTCCTCCGGTACGCATAACTCTACACCTTGGTAGACCTGGAGCTAGAGCCATGAAAAGTAACTACGAGGTGTATACACACCCAGTGGAAAGAGGGGACCCTTAAATGAGGAGAGGTAGCATATCTGTTTTGTCAGAATGCGTGTATTCTTGAAATAAATGACATTATTTTCTTTTTAGTATTTTCCATGATCATTGTTTTTGAAGAGTCAGTGCTACACATCTTGCATTCAGCCGTTTATATGTGAAACACAGTTGCCAAAGTTTGCTGTAGTATGGAGCGGTCTATTTTCAGATGTAGGAAATTTCTGGAAATGTAGCTTCAGGAAGAAAAGGAAACCGCCAAATCATTGGGAATTATCTTTAGGTATGTTCTAACCCTTGAATCGTCGGTTCAAGGACATGGCTTCAGTAATTACATCCCTGCCTCCGTATCATTTTTTTCTCATTACAAATAGTATATAACCTTCATGGAAAAAAAAAAAAAAAGAAGGAAACATCCTTGTCCTGACATCCCTCCTTCATCTGTAGCCCCGTTTCTTTACTGCCTTTATAGCAAAATTCATCAAAAGAAGTGTCCATGTTTACTGTCACCAGTTTTGTTTTTGTTCTTCTCTTTCTCTCTCTCTCTCTTTAAAGACTTTATTTAGTTATTTGATATATTTAGTTATTTGATAGAGAAAGCGAGAGAGGGAACACAAGCAGGGGGAATGGGAGAGGGAGAAGCAGGCCCCCCGCTGAGCAGGGAGCCTGATGCGGGGCTCGATCCCAGGACCCTGGGATCATGACCTGAGCTGAAGGCAGGCACTTAATGACTGGGCCATCCAGGCGCCCCTCTCTCTCTCTCTGTCTCTCCCCCTCCCTCCCTCCCCCCCTCCCCCTCCCCCCCTTTTCTCTAGTTAAGGTCTCATTCTCTCTGAACCCTGTTGGACTTTGATCTTTACTACTTGGTGGTGGTGGCAGTCTTGTCAGAGTGACCAGTGAGCTTCCCCTTATGTGGCTTCTAGGGAAGCCCTGTGCTGGGGTTTCTCTGGGTTCACTACTTCTCCTCAGTCCTCACTGCAGTCCCTTCTTAACCTCCCTGCTCTTTTAACACTGGAGGACTCCAGGGGTTAGTCCTCAGTAGTTCTCTTTTTCTAGCATTTATCTGATCCCCTGACTTCAACTTTCATCTGTATGTGGATGATTCCTTAATTGTTATCCCCTTCAGGGCCCTCTCCCCTGGCCTCTAGTCTTGAATATGTAGTTGCCAACTTTCACATCTTGGCTCAGATAAGCAGTAGTCATCGTGTCCCGTGGTGTGACCGCAGTGGAAGCCAGGGTTCCTTCCTGGTCAGCTGTCCTCCTCCTCCTGCCATCTTCCCTGCCTGTCTTAATGGCAGCTCCTTCAAGATGTTCGGGCCAGAATGTTTGGCGTCATCCTGATTTCTTTTCTTATAATCTGCATTAAATTCTTCAGCAGAATCTTTGGCTTATCGTGGTCGTCTCATCCCTTCACATCACTCCCCTTACGTAAAGTGAGGTTATTGCCGTAGCTTTCTAACTGGTCCCTCTTCTTCTGCTAGCACAGGAGCCAGAGTGACACTTTAAAAATGTAAGTTAGGTCTGGTGGCTCTTCTGTTGGAAACCCTCCAGAGAATCCCATCTCGCCCAGTGGAAGTCTCCCTGTGGCGTGTGGGAGCCTGTGGACTCTGCCCCCGCCTGCTCCTTTGCTGTCCTCGCCCGCTGCTGTGCCGCCGGCCTGCTGGCCAGCTCCTGCGGGGGCCTCGCGCTTGCATTTGCTTTTCCTTCCGCTTAGAGCATCTTTCCTCAGCTACCCCAGGGCCTGGTCCCACACTTGCCCTAGGTTTCTCCTCCTTGTCATCATCTCAGCGAGGCCTTCCCTGGCTACTGGAGTGGAAAATAGAAAATCCCTTACCTCTGGCACACTTCTTCCTCCATGGCACTTATTACTACCAGACATATATTGTGTGGCTCCCTGTTCATTTTTCTGTCTCTCCCCAATAAGATGTAAGCTTTGGGAGTGTAGACATTTGATTTTTTGGTTTTGTCATGATTATATTTCAGGTGTCCTGATCGTGCTTTGAATGAGTGGATGGCTGAGTCAGAGAAGACATTTTGGGTTTGTTTTACATTATGTTGAAGGAAAGAAGATGGTGTTAAGTGTGTCTTTTAGCCGCGTGCAGTGTTATGGCTGCTGAACTGATAAGCCAGTGTAACTATGGCCTGCCTCTCCACCTGCTCGTAATTCTTTTCCTGCTCTCACCTCCTGAGTTGAACATTGCCCTTTAGGGGTCTCTTTGCGACCTAATCTCTTCTGCCCAATTCTGGCTTCGCTGCTTTTCTTTTCTCGTTCTCAGAGCCACCCCTCTCCACAGCCCTGTCTATATGCTCCCTCTTCTTCCCCCTCGCTACACACACATGCACACAAATGTAATTTAGTGTACCACTTTCCTCTTAAGCATAAGTCTCTGGAAATTCCCTAGTCATCACCATGATTTCTAACTTCATTTAAAAATAGTTCCTGAAGTGCTACTTTTCTCTGTGGAACTTTGCTTAAGATAGCAAAGATATTTTAATCCCTTTGTCTAAAAGATTGCCCTCTTTCCATCTGCTCCACGTTCCATTCTTCTGCATGATGGCCCAGACTCATAAGAGATTCATGGTAGCTCAGCGCAGTGCTGAGACTGCCCTCAGTGGTGGAACAGAATTTGTCTTGAAGATTCATCAATTTTATGTATGACTCTGGAACTGACATGCGATATATTGCTAGGAATGATTATTTTTCCCTCTGGAGAATGCCTGAGGTCCAGTGATGGGTCTTCCCCTCCTACACAAATCAGTTGTGGATTTCTTCATCAAGTTGCATAAGTTTTCTTTCATTTTTGTTTGGGAAATAAGTGTTAAATATTACTTATTAATTAATATTACTTGTTAGTATTACTTATTTAATCTATACCTATTTACCTCTGATAACCTTATTACATGTGTTTTATGTATATACATGTTGAGTGTTTATCCCAGAGACAATGGGGGAGTAATATGGAGAAGGGTGAGGAATGCAATGAGCAGTGAGTATTTTTTTTTTCACAGTGAGTATGAAGATGAGCATATGTGGGGGCACCTGGGTGGCTCAGTGGGTTAAAGCCTCTGCCTTCAGCGCAGGTCATGATCCCAGTGTCCTGGGATCGAGCCCTGCATCAGGTTCTCTGCCCAGCGGGGAGCCTGCTTCCCTTCCTCTCTCTCTGCCTGCCTCTCTGCCTAATTGTGATCTCTATCTGTCAAATAAATAAATAAAATCTTAAAAAAAAAAAGATAAGCATATGTGTGTATACAAAGAATGAACAGGTTAAGCGGGTATGCATAGTAGTTTGGCTAGGCTGGAATTTTACGTGTGTAGCAGGCTCTGTAGGAACAGCACCCTATTTCCCTTGGCTCTCTGTGTTTCCCTCTCTGTTTCTGTCTCTGTCTTTGTCTCTTGAACAAGACTTCTTGCGGAAGGCACTTAGACATCACCTGAGGACTTTCTCCAGCTGTAGGAGCTCAGCACCTTGCATTTGAAGCAGGCTGAAAATGCTGGGAGGTTAATGCCCCTAGGATAGCTATCAACCATTGTCTTTCAGGAAACTAAGTAAATAACCTAGCTTTATCTTGCCCCTGGGTGGGACCAGGCCCCTTCTACATAATTTCCCAGATGTCCGCAAAGGGGTCATCCTGGCTTCTTCCTGTCTCACTTTTACGCTCCTTTCCTCGTGCTCCTGGGGATCACCTGCCGTGTGAGCATCTGTACCAGATTTGGGTGTCAAGATCTGCTTTTTGGAGACTCCAACCAAAAGCAGCAGAAAGTTATTAATGAGAAGAATGGTAATAAATGAGAGATACTGGGTTTGAAAGTAGAGTTTGGATTCCCTTTATTAAATAGCAGATAACAGATTTTTTACGTTATGATCATATTTGTGTATTAATGACTGTGTAATAAGTGTGGGTTCATTTACTTATATCTATGTGCAGATGCACTGGGAACATGGCCTATGCATTAGACCTGGAATCCACTTACTTACCTCATTAAATAGTTTTCTGGTCCTGCTGCATGGAAAAAATGTCTTCCCCTGGTTTATGTGTGATATGTTTTTACTTTGAAACCGTTTGCTACTATTTTATTTCTCCATTTCTTTATTCTTTTCAAATGCCTTCTGAATATGCTAGAAACATTCTATGTAGTGATAAGTAACCTTTAGCATGGGTACAATTGCGATGAAGTGTTAACCTCTCACAGATTAACTAGCCTATAAAAACTAGCAACCGCTCTGCCATCTTTGAGGAATGCTGTGGTCTGCTTGAATACAATTTTCCTCTAACTGAAGAGTCTCATTGTGAAATGTGGTTGAATGTCCTCAGAAAAGTTGCTCAGGAGGTAGAATTCCTCATATGTCAATTATCTGTAGAAAGAGTTGGGTGGATGTGTTATGCTCACATAGCGAATATTGCACTATTTAATTTTGATGACTCAGTGTCATGGACCTTACTTTGCTCTGCTCTATGGGCTGCTGGCATGTGTTGGACCGTGTGTGTACTAAATTGCCCCAGACCAGAGCTATTTATTGGTAGCGTTTCATCTCCTTCCTTAATATACTTTCCTATTCCCTCTTACATACTGCTTCTAATTTTCTGTGTTTTTGTAATTGGAGAGAAACTTAAGATTTCAGTGGGGAATCAGACAGCAGGTCTTCTTAAATTGCCCATTCTGTCATTCTGATACATTTGTGATAGGATGAGCCCAGGCAGGAATGGAGTGAAGCTATGCAAAAGGGACTTGGCAGATATCATTAAAGTAGGTCTGGCAGGCAAGGTTAGAATTTTTAAAGCCAGAGTGCTTGTGAAGCTGGAGAGTAGCTTTGAATTCTAATTGGCCTGGGACAGGAGCTCTACCTGGTGAATAAGGGTAGTCCTGGCTCAGAGGTAGTTTTGCAGAGAAGGCACTCAGATGGCTGGGCTGGTGATATGGTGTGTCTTGCTTCTTAAGGAGCCTTATTTGACTCTGGAATCATTTTGTGAGTAACCTTAATTCCTGTGGGATAGTTTAAGAAATGCTCTTTTGGAGAATACTGTATAGGCAGTCCTCACTTAGCACGGTTTTGATATGTACAGATTTCAGTTACCATGTAAAGAAAAATTGTTTTTCTGCTTACAACACTTCTGACAGCAAATGTGTGGGTTTTCCACACCAAGCAATTCCCCAGTTCTCTGCAGATGCCTAGTGGGTGTCTTATAATTTAATTCACTTCTGACACTAACTACCTGGAGTGAGTTAGTGCAGAACCCACTTAAGGTTTAGTCCTTAAGGGCTTGGTCCTACAAGACTGTCCCCCTACTTCAGACATCAGTCACAAATAGTGGGTTCCTAGGTAACCTACACTTCTGTTCAGTTGGCTACAAATGGGGGTTCTCATGTCCTCCTTTTCAGGTTTGGTAATTTGCTATAATGGCTTACAGAACCCAAGGACACATTTAGAACCAAGCACACATTTAGTTTATTATAAAGGATATTATAAAGGTTGCAAATGAATAGCCAGATGAAGAGGTACTTATGGCGAGGTCCAGAAGAGGCCCACATGTGGGAGATTCTGTCCCGCTGGGGTTTGGGATGTGCCGCTCTTCTGGCATGTGGATGCATTCAACAACCCCGAAGGCCTTAGACCCCTCCACTTAGGGTTTTTATGGAGGTTCCATTGCATAGGCATAACTGATTAAACCATTTGGCTATTGCTGATTAATTTAATCCCCAGTCCTTATCTTGGCCTCAGAGGTTGGGAATGGGACTAAAAGTTATAATCCTCCGATCACGTGGTTGGTTTCTCTGGCCACCATCTTGAAGCTATCAAGGAGCCCACCAAAAGTCATTAGCATAAACTCTGGCACAGTTGAAGTGAGCTTGTTGGGAATAACAAAAGGCATTACTTTCACCCTTATCAGGAAATTAACAAGGATTTTCTGTACTCCGGTGCCAGGAATCAGGGACAGAGACCAAATACATATTTCTTCTTCTATCACGTTAGCACTGTGGTTCAGTTAAATACCACTACTTCCCAAGTAACATAATTCATATTTTAACCACCATGGTATATTAACCGTGCATAAAGTACAGTCTTTGTTGCTAGCTCTTTCATATGTGGTCAGCGAATCTGTGTGTAAATAGCAGGTTCACATCTGTTCTTCAGTTCATACGCAGACAGGAAAGCATGTTGTTGTGCTGTTTCCTTGTTTCCCCATGATAAACCCACGTGACACATGGCAGAACTGGGTTATCAAAAGAGGACGTGCTAATAAAGATGAAAGTGGAGCAGAAACAAAAAGTGATGATTCTGGAAGTGCAATTTTAAGTTGTGCATAAGTGGAATAATAAATAAGTGATGGAAGGAATGTTAACACTGACGGCATTTGAGAGACTCTAGATGCACAGCCAGAGAAACTCAGTCAAGGCACATTTTATGGCATAATGTTTTAAATTACTCTTACTTGTGTGATTTGAAATAGGATGGTCTAGTCTTTGCTGTTGGATAACTCAGGGCTACCCATTTCACTTTTTTTTTTTTTTTTTAAGATTTATTTTACTTACTTGAGAGAAGGCATGGGTGGGGAAGGGGTAGAGGAAGAGCGAGAATCCTCAACCAGACTCCCCACTGAGCATGGAGCCCCACATGGGGCTTGAGCCCGGGACCTGAGATCATGACCTGAGCCGAAAGCAAGAGTCAGACACTCAACTGACGCTCAGCTGGCTGAGCCCCCCAGGTGCCCCCATTTCACTTTTGATGGATACTTCTGATTTTTAATTGAATTGATGTTCTTGCAGATCTTCTGGATAATTCATGAAATTCCACGTAGGGACATTTGTTCTGGATGATGTCAAGCTTTCCATGCTCCAAAGCCTTATTCCAGCTCATCCGTCATTGAAAATGAAGAAGCCTGCTAAGGATGTTAGTGGTCCCCCTCAGAATGTTAACTTTAGATCCTGTCCCAATAAGAAGTCCTCTAATAGGAATCCTTTCTCATGGCTTAGCATGGAATGTGGGATTTCTGCCCATAGATGTGGGCAGTGAAGATTTTACGGGAGGAGAAAGGTCAGGAAGGAACTAGATCTGTTTGAGTTGACTTCTTTCTTTTGTAGCTGACTCATCAGTAAGTGTCTTCAGTGTAAAAGTTTATGACTTGGTGTTATCTTTTATCCCAGGGTGTGATCTCTTAGCCCTGAATATATTAAATCTTCTGCAGGTGTCATGAGATCCAAGGAATATAGCCTTCCTTCCCATAACTCATGATGGGAAATAGGACTATCAGCTGGGTTGAAATGTTACTGGTGGCTGTTGGTTCATCTTTTAAAAATCTTTATCTGTTTATAATCTATTTAATCCCTCTCTGTTCTTTAAAGAGATACCCTGTTTGGAAAATCAAGATAGGGACACTTAGGAGCAACATGAAAGGAAAACGAAATAAGTGGTCATAAGATATATATATCTGTAACAAATAGGGACCCTTTCTGTACAACATGATTATATCTGTGACTGAATCTAAATAGGCATGAATACTGCATCCTTTTTCATTGACATAAACTGTGGACATTTAAAAATGAGATCTCAAAAGAAAAATTCATCATTTATTTATTTTTCCCCCTCATCCCTTTTCTACCCTCCATATTTGCAAAATTCATATTTAAACAGGCTTCAGAATAGTAGCCCAAACTAATGCCTCCTGGATGTGCTTGGAATTCCTGCTTTGTGTCAGTCAGTAAATATTTTGTGAGCATCCCCTATGTAATCAACTTCAGGTTGATCTGTGGGGAATAGGAAATTCTGGATTATTAAGTATTATTCATGTCTTTAAGGACCTTAAAGTCTAGTTGGAGTAACAAAGCTCCCATTGGAAGCAGCTGTGAATAAAGTGTTATGCCAGCCTCCGTGCCCAAATACCATTTCTTTACTAAGCCGGCTGCAAAAGAATTACCTGGGGAGCTTGTTAAAAATAAAGATTCTTGGGCCCCACCCATTAACTTTTCTCTGTAGATCTCAGGTGGGGCTCAAGAATGTGTTTTTCTTTTTAAAAATAAGCAATGCACAGCACAAAAGATATAGACGGTTATATGGCAAAAAGCAGTTCTCCTTCTCCATCGTACATCCATTCCCAGTTTCTGCCCAGAGGCAGCTGCTGTCACCACTTTTCTGCATGTTGGTGCGGACTGAGAGTCAGCATGCACTTACGTACAGACACGAGGTGTGGTTGGTTGGAGTTGGGGGCATGTTGCATGGACTGTTCTGCACCTGACTTTTGTTGCTTTCCCTTGTATCTTCAAGATCTTTCTCTAGATCTTCCATCAGAGCTTCGAAAGGCAGCCTCCCAGCAGCGTGTAAAAGCTCTACAGGGGATTCTGGGGCACAGCTGGGTTTGGGAGCCACAGAGAGTCTGAGTGTTAAAAGAGTTTAGAAAAAGTTTTCTTGAAATGTTAATACTTGAAAGTCTATATTCCATAGTAAGGAACTAGACTCAGCAAACATTTCATGTACTTCTAGATTTAGGTTGCTTTAGAATACATTTTTGCATAATGTTTCTTACTTGTTATGGTTATGAGGTAAAATTTATGTCAAAAACACATGAAGGCAGTAGTGTATGTACTGATACACATACTGATAACATACTTTTAAATTCCTTCTTTCATTAACTTAAGATCATTGCCAAGCAAACCATTATGAAATTGCTACTGTTTATCCTTTATTCGACATGGCCAAGTTTTTTCTCCCCCAAGGTAATTTACAGGGTTCTTAAATTGTCACATATTCATTTTGGGATGGCATTTGTTTGCCATTTCACCGGTAAAGATAGAGGTACAGTCTATCTCCATGAAATAGCGTGTCCACTGGGCATCGTTTGCCTTCCCTTAGTCTCTGCAGATGCACCTTGTACAGGGCTAGACAGGCAGAAAGTAGGTTGCCAAAGAGAAGTACGAGTATTAGCTTAAGAGGTTGAATGGCTGGTGGAATAACCATAGTATGGTGGAAGGTAAATATGTTTGGATCTTTGGTTATTCAGAAATTTAAAGTACCTTTCCTTTCTTTAGAACATTCTAATAGAAATTATTACCTTCGGGACGCCTGGGTGGCTCAGTCCGTTAAGCATCTGCCTTTGGCTCAGGTCATCATCCCAGGGTCCTGGGATTGAATCCTGCACCGGGCTCCCTGCTAAGGCGGGAGCCTGCTTCTCCCTCTGCTTGCCAGTCCCCTGCTTGTGCTCACTCTCTCTGACAAATAAATAAAATCTTAAAAAAAAAAATTATTATCCTCATGAGAGAACGGTTTGTTTGTGCTTATTGGTAAAGATCCATTTAAATCATTTATATTGTCTGCTCTGTACTTAGATGTCACACAGTGAGGAGCAGAAAGAACGTGTTTTCTGCTCTCAAGAAGCAAACAGTGTAATGTATCCTCATTTAAAATGTATTTGTGTGTATATTTCACAAATTTACCTTGGAACAAGTTTTGCTAGAAGCTTGTTACAGAAAGTTTGGATTTTAAGTGGTGGGGTACGTTTTGTACCAGTGAGCTCACCTATTAGTTCTTCAACCCCCTTATTTTTCTCTCCTGTTCTTTGTTCAATTCATTAGTAACATACATGCTCCTAGTCAGCTGGTCAGAGAGAACTTTGGAAGCCCCGGAGCAGTTGGAAGTGTCAGCCAGCTGTTTGAGGCAGAAAAAGTGTCTGATTTTTCGAGATTATTATGAACTGAAAGAATTTGGTTCAGAATTTGGTTTCATTCCAAACCCTCATTAAGCATGGTTAAGCACATAATATACCAATAAATGGCTTTAGTGTGTCAAAAATAATATGTTCACAAAAGCTGAAATATGCCATGCTCAACTTAAAAGAAAAGCCCTTAATTTTTTTTTTTAAAGATTTTATTTATTCATTTGATAGAGAGAGAGATCACAAGCAGGCAGGGAGGCAGGCAGAGAGAGGAGGAAGCAGGCTCTCCGCAGAGCAGAGAGCCCGATGCGGGGCTCGATCCCAGGATGCTGGGATCACGACCTGAGCCGAAGGCAGAGGCTTTAACCCACTGAGCCACCCAGGCGCCCCAAGCCCTTAATTTTTGAAAATAGTTTTATATGTCAGCAAGAAAATAACAGAAGTTGGGCTTTTTCAGAACCGCAGAGTTAATCACAAATTATCAGTTGATTTTCATATGTACAAATTATAAAAATTCATAGTAAAGGAAAAATTCACTTTAGCTGATATCTGGTAATAAAGCATCACAGGGTTAACATAGTGCGTGGAACATAATATAAAAGTGGAAATGCCTGTTGACATCCTCGTACTCTTAGTGGGAACTTCAGTCCATTAAGTCAATGCTGGTTAGCAAAACAAGGTTTCTGGACCAGCGAAACTATTGTTTGATGGTTTCATTCGAAGCATCTTATGTATATTAGCTTAATTTTATTATTATCTCTTTAAGGGAGACAAATACCATTATCTCCATCTTTATAAATAAGAAGCCTCTGCCTTTGGCTCGGGTCATGATCCCAGGGTCCTGGGATCAAGCCCTGCGTCGGGCTCTCTGCTCCGCGGGGAGCCTGCTTCCTCCCCTCTCTCTCTCTGCCTGCCTCTCTGCCTGCTTGTGATCTCTCTCTCTCTGTCAAATTAAAAAAAAAAAAAAAAAAAAAAAAGACAGCAACAGGCAGAATAAGTTGCCCGAAGTCACACAGCTAAGGGGTGGAGTAGCCAGGATTCCACCATAGGCCAGCTTGACTCTAGACAACTCAGCCATCAGAACTAATAAAAAATTGAAAACAAATTATCTTTCTCTTCTCCCCTTTAAGAATGGCCATTCGATCTGAAGTGTGTTCTGAAGAGCCATCCTGAAGGCAACTATTCAGCCAAGTTTTCTACTTAGGCTCAAACTTAATGAATGAGGCCAGAGCTCTGTGAGCTGTGAATGCTATCTGATAGAAACGTCCTAATAGTAGCGGCTCCCAGCTAGTACTTAAAATACGTACTATGGCATTGCTTACTATTTGCTAAGCCCGGTGCCTTACATCTTAACACACATTGTTCTGTTTAATTCTAGGGGAATTCATGCTCAGAGAGTTGAAGAAACTTGCTCAGAGTCAAAACTACCAGAGCTAAAAATCAAACCAAGTCTTTGTAATTCCAAAATCTGTGCATCTCACTGGAGCTAGTTGGCACTTGTTTATTAAGTGTAGCTAGGAACTAGGCTGGGTGGGACTTGCCTGGCTGGTAGCTGTCCCAAGAGCCAGACTGACCCCAGAATTAGAATATAAAAGGAAATACAGAGCAGGTTATAAACCCATCCTCTATGTTCCTGGAGGTAATTCACCTCAAAGGCCACTTCCCAGCCTCCTTGATGGGGTTCACGTGGGGCTTTGGAGGTTGCAGTCGGTAGTTCGGTGGTTTGGGTAAGAAGGTGGACTTTGGTTACCTAGGTAAAAACTTTGTAAGGAAGGAAAATTTTAAATGAATGAATTTCATTACTGCATCCTTCTATCATCCAAGGGTGGATGAGAAATCTACTAATATTTGGGTTGAAGGATCTTTCCTTTTTTACCACTCATTTTTTGCCTTTAGTTCCTATACCAAATTCTTTAAAAAAATTTAAGCTGAATGGACTTTAAAAATACAAGTTGCTGTAGCTTTACCACAATGTATTGGTTTTCAAATGGGTTTTCTGCACAGTTATCAGTAGAAATTTGCTGGGGTCATGGTATCGTGGGTAGGCTGTGTTTGGTACTGAGAGAAGTCTTGAGCTCAGTTCAGGAAATAGAGTATATAAAATAGCTCGGTATCAATATGTAGAAATGTGTATCAGTAAAATGTCAAAGGACTTTCTGTGGGTGATCCAGTGAGGAATTTGGAATTTGAGTTGGGTTTGAAGACTAGGTAGTGTGGATTGCTAGGTGAAGAATGGGGAGAGAATTTGAAGCCAGAGGAATATCTAATGAAGTCCACAGGACAGTGAGATCTTAAAGAATTTGGCCACCCACCCTTTCAACAACAAGAGGAGAGAAAATAAATAAATGGGAGCATTATCCAAGAGGAAAAAAGAGAATGTTTGGCAGATCCTACGGAATTCTGGTTAGTCATTAATTCAATTCTGTTCTTGTCAGGTGTCCAAAGAGAAAAAAGAAAGAAAGAAAGAAAAAGGCCAGCTAAGCAACAATTTCAGAAGATTAAGACAATAGCAAGTGCTAAAGTTGTCACTGTCCCACTCACCATTTGGCAGTGGGGTTGTTCTTCTATAGATGGAAGCTATTCAGCAAAGGTCAGATTGTCACCCCTATAGAAAACCACCCCCAACACACACATGTTTACACACACACTGGTCTAATAAACATTGAACATTTTGCTGTTAGGAAAAAGTAGGGTGATTTGTATATGAAGGCAAGTTTTATAAGAGAAATAAGTGGAGTGAGAGAGACTAAAGGGTTGAAAGTGATTCTTACAAATTTTGCTTTCAGAATTCTACATTTTGTGTGTTCTACTCTGTTTGCTTTTAACATACCTATTAAAGCCAAAGTGATTCTAGAATTCTTTTAATGTAGGGTGAGGGTAAGAGGTGGGACGAGTTATCCCTCCCTCTGGGAGAGAAACTGAAATGTATGTAGTAATTCCCTTTGGTGCTCTTCAAAGATCTGAAATAAACTT
Source organism: Enhydra lutris kenyoni (assembly GCF_002288905.1). Taxonomy (NCBI): domain Eukaryota; kingdom Metazoa; phylum Chordata; class Mammalia; order Carnivora; family Mustelidae; genus Enhydra; species Enhydra lutris. The sequence goes on from NW_019154111.1 coordinate 4,103,398, forward strand.
CTTGGTTTAGGAACACTTAATTTTTATGTTTAATTTGATTTTTTAAAATTGCATATTATATTAATTTAAGGTGTTTTTAATATTTACTAATTTATTAATTTGCTATTATAAAAATTAGTAAATGTATCAAATTTACTATTAAATTCTGAAACTTTAAACGTTTCATTGTTTATAATTGTCAAAACCTGAAGACATCACTAACATTATAGTATAGGAGATTATATTGTTGTGGGAATGGCGGATGAAGAGTAGAAGCTGGAGAGAGGAACCAGGGACCTTTGAGAATTATTATTAGCTAAATTTTGCCCAGAGTGTCCTGATTTAATTTGATTGTTCCTATCCTCCCTTTTTTTCCTCTAAGCCTTGTGGAAATCGCCCTTATTTATGTATCTTAGATATGAATAGCTGAGTTTATGTTCTGTGTTGGTTTAGATTTTCCAGGACACATCTAACATCGTTTTCTTACTTAATTTGGTATAGCCGTCACTTTTTAGGAATGAGACGTGTGGCCATAGTTAAGGTATGATGAGACAAATCTGAGTTTCTGGAAGTGTCAAGTTGGCTTCTGTGGCTTCGAGTTTCTGTTCTGGTTGAAGTGCAGCCCGTACTACTGACATCTAATGAACCTCACTTTATAGAGGGGGTTGGTTTGGAACTCTCACTGGATACAGGGTAGCCCTCACACATCTCACTTTCTCCTCACGAACTTTTCCATCTTAGCCTGCTGTTACTGTACTTAAACCTTATCAGTGTTAAAGAATACACTACCTGGGGTGCCTGGGTGGCTCAGTGGGTTAAGCCTCTGCCTTCGGCTCGGGTCATGATCTCAGGGTCCTGGGATCAAGCCCCACATCGGGCTCTCTGCTCAGTGGGGAGCCTGCTTCCCCCTCTCTCTCCGCCTGCCTCTCTGCCTCCTTGTGATCTCTGTCTGTCAAACAAATAAAATCTTTAAAAAAAAAAAAAAAGAATACACTACCTCAGATATTTCAGATTCTGAACATCCCACTATTTGAGCATAATCTCTGCCCCTTACAGATCACTTGGTCAAGGCCTCCTCTGAGTCAGGGATAGGGACGCACTGAGATCCCGCAGACCATTTCACCGTTTTCTCACTACCTTCTTCTGTCTTCATGCCCCTTCCATCCAGCAGCTCTGATCGCAGGGGCCATCATTATATTAACTTCTCTGTAAGTATCCTCAACTCTCTTTCTGGTCTTTGTCCACAAAACCCCAACTCTGGACAGACCCAGCCTCCTCCCTTGGGCCTGTGTTGAACATGGCTGAAAAAAATGTCACATTTTTATGTGCAGAAGTGGTTTCACTTGGAATTTATGGTCACAGACCTCAGGTGGACTCTGAGCCTGGCAATGTTACTGTGTTTCTTGGTCTTTCTTCAGATCAATGATTTTATACTTTCTTTCCTAGCTCCTCACACCTCACGCCTTTCTTTTCTCACACTTACCACATTCAGCTCATGTTCTCGCACCAGGTTAGCTGAGAAAACAGAAACCAGAGGCAATAGTGTGATGTCCAGTTCATTAATTTTTTTCTTTGTTCCTGTGTGTTTGAGGTTGGATGCTAATACAAGGCCACAGAGATCTACTCCTCCACTGTATTTTAAGAGTTTTACAGTTTTGGTTCTTACTTAGTTCTTAGGTATATGATCTATTTGAGTTCTTTTTGTATATGTGTATGGTGGGAGTTCCAGTGCTGTCTTTTGCATATGTGTTTGTCTCAGGGCTATTTGTTGGAAAGACTGTTCTTTCCGCATTGAATGGTCTTGGCATTGTGGAAAATCAGTTGATCCTAAATGTGAGGGTTTATTTCTGGGTTCTCAATTCAGTTGCTTTCTGTATATCTCTTCTTATGCTAGTACCGCACAATCTTGATTACTATAGTTTTGTAAGTAAGTTTTGAAATTTGGAAGCTTGGATCCCCTATCTAATGATTATTAACCTTTTCTTTGGGTTGTAGAAACCCTCTTGGGTGTAAGAAACAGTGGGCCCAGGACATGGTACATAAATGTGTAGAGAATTTTGCCTAGGGTTTATTTTATTGGATTGGAAATTGATAGCCTTTCAGTTTAAAAAAAAAAAAAAAAAAAAGCTTTTTAGGGCACCTGGGTGGATCAGTCAGTTAAGTGCCTGCTTTGGGCTCAGGTCATGATCTTGGAATCTCGGGATGGTGCCTGGTTCAGATTCCCTGTGGTGGGGAGTCTGCCTCTTCCTCTTCTTCTGCCTCTCTCCCTCTCTCTCTCTCTCTCATTCAGTCTGTCTCAGATAAATAAAATCTTTTAAAAATTTTGTTAAATAATCTTTTTTTTAAAAAAAAAGATTTTATTTATTTATTTGACAGAGATCACAAGTAGGCAGAGAGGCAGGCAGAGAGAGAGGGGGAAGCAGGCTCCCTGCTGAGCAGAGAGCCTGATGTGGGGCTCCAATCCAAGGGCCCTGGGATCATGACCTGTGCTAAAGGCAGAGGCTTTAACCCACTGAGCCACCCAGGTGCCCCTAAAAAATCTTTTTAAGCAGTATATTCACCTTTTGCTTTCTGTGGAAATATATGAAATAAATTTAAATTAGACAAATAAAGCAAGTTTCAGTTCTACTCAAAAGTGAATTGTGTTTACTGGATTCAGTTACACAGATTGAATGTTTGAATGGCAATGTCATGTTATTTTTGACAGCTGGTTTTGACTTTTTAGTCTTGATTGCAGTGAGCTCTACTCAGATTCTTAAAGACCGTATGGTAGCAGATGTTTGGGGGAGTTCACACATGAAAGTAGGTTTGTTTTGGGATATCCATATACCTCTAAGATTTTTTTTTTAATATATTTTGTTATAGTTGTTCGATTGCTACATTTTAATTAAAGTTTTGGTTGCTTAAAATGACACAAAAACAAGTCTAAACCCAAATCGTCAGTTTAATGAATAATTACAAAACATAACAACCACCCAGGACGCCAAGACACACCTTTCCAGAGTGCAGCTCCCTAGAGGAAACCGTGATCCTACTATTGTGATTTCTCTCTTTCTTGCTCTCCTTTTTAGTTTAATCTCTAAGCGCTCTAGTACAGCTTTGCCTGATTTTGAACTTCATGAGTAGAATACACTGTATGTATTCTCTCTCTCTCTCTCTTTTTAACACACGGATCACTCACTTACAGAATTTGTTCAGATATTGCATGGGGCTATAGTTCTTTCATTTTTGTATCTGTATATACTATAACTTTGAGAATATACTACAATTCATTCATTTTACTATTGACTATTACAAATAATGATTCTATAACCATTTCTGTTTCAGTAGGTATCCTGGTGCACATGTGTGTGAGATTCTCTAAGATATATTTACCTAGAGAGAAATTCCTTGGTCAGAGAATACAGTTCTTTAGTTTTGTTGCAGCTTTGTTTTCCAGAATGGCTGTACTAGATTTACTCCAGCCTGCAGTGTATGAAAAGTTTCCACTGCTCCACATCGTCTTCAACATTTGGTGCCATCAGACTTTCTAGTATTAGCCAGTCTGGTGGGTGTATTGTGGTATAATATTACAATTTTAATTTGTATTTCCCTCAGTTGTTAATGAGGTTGCACATCTCACCATGTGTATGTTGGCCACTTGGATTTCCTTTTATGATGTGCCTCTTCAAATCTTCGGCCATTTTTTCTATTGGGGGTTTTTTTTTTTCTTATTATATTTGTATGAATTTATTATATTCTAGATATAGTCCTTTGGTGGTGATCTGTACTATAATGTCTTCTTCCATTCTGCTTTATCCTTTTATTCTTTATTTTAATGAACAGAAGTTATTTTGGTATGATTGAAATTACTGGGGGTTTTTCCCCCCTTATGGACAGGGCATTTTATATTCTGAGTAAGATAGCCCTTCCCAGCACAAAAGTCATAAGGATATTTTTGTATTACCATTTTTTTTCTTTATTCTTTTTTTAAGTAGGCTCCACACCCAGCTCAGAGTCCAACTCTGGGTTCGAACTTGTAACTGTGAGATCCAGATGTGAGCCGAGACAGAGTCAGATGTTCAACTGACTGAGCCAACCAGACACTGCTAGTTTCATACTCTCTTATCACAGCCTTTTTAGTTTTTCTTTCTTGTGTTGTTTAGGTTTCTGATTTACTTTGCAATGAATTTTAATGTTGGGAATTAGGTCTAATTTCATTTTTTTCTTCATACAAATGGATAAAAGTCTCAGACCCTTATATTGACAAATCTGTCCTTGCTTCCTGCTCTGCCGTGGCTTCTGTGTAACACCTAAGTGTCCATATGGGCGTGAGACTGTTTGAGCTCATGCCTCTTTTCCATAGTACCTTAATTCCCGTAACTTACTTTCTTTTCTTTTTTTTTTTTATAGATCTTATTTATTTATTTGACAGAGAGACCATAAGTAGGCAGAGAGGCAGGCAGAGAGGCAGAGGAGGAAGCAGGCTCCCTGCTGAGCAGAGAGCCAGATGCGGGGCTCGATCCCAGGACCCTGAGATCATGACCTGAGCCGAAGGCAGAGGCTTTAACCCACTGAGCCACCCAGGTGCCCCAATTCCTATAACTTTCAGATAAATCCTGATACCTGGTAGAGTATATGTAGAAATGCCTTACGTATTATTGGCTCTTTGTATTTCCATATCAGTTTTAGAATCAGCTTATCAGGTTCCATAGATTTTGATTGGGGTTAAATTGAATCTGTGAATCACTTTGCAGAGAATTAATATTTTTACATTATTGAACTTCAAATCCATGATTATGATGTATATCTTCATTCATTTATATCTTCTTTAAAATCACTTAATAATGTTTTAAATTTTCTTTAAAGAGGTCTTGCCTAGTTTTTGTTCACTTCCAGTGTACTCAACATTTTTAAAAGATTTTATTTATTTATTTATTTATTGAGCGCTAGTCCAGGGAAGAGCAGGGTGGGGGTGGAGAGGGAGAGTCTCAAGCAGACTCCGTGCTGAGCAGAGAGCCTGATGTGGGGCTTGTTCTCACAACCTTGAGACCATGACATGAGCCGAAATCAAGAGTTGGATGCTTTACTGACTGAGCTACGCAGGGACCCCTTGACAATTTTTATCCAGGTATACATGGTATACATGGTGTTTTATTTTGTTGTTTAGCTTTATATTGTTTATATAGGGAAATGTGATTTTTATGTGCTGATACATATGTAGCAACCTTTTTATTGATTATCATTTATCTATAGATCCTTTTGAGTTTTCTGCAGATGTAGGCGTAATAGTTGCAAATGACCGCTTTTTTTTTCTTTTCTAGTTCCTATACCTTTTAATTCTTTTTCTTATTTTACTACACCAGCTAATGTTCAATAGAACTGGTAACGTCAGACATTCTTCTTTTGTTCTTAATCTCAGAGAGACCAATTTCATGTCATTTGCAGGATTTTTTGGAAGCACCCTTTATGGGTTATAGAAGTGCCCTAGTCTTTTATTTTTTTAAATTTATTTTTTATTTTTTATTAACATCTAATTTATTATTTGCCTCAGGAGCACAAGTCTGTGAATCAGCAGGCTTCCTAGTCTTATTTTTCTAAGAGGTTTTGTTCGCCTTTTAATCATAAGTAAATGTTGAATTTTGTCAAGTACTTGTCCTGTATCTTTTTAAGTGGTCACAAGACTTTTTCTTTTAATCTGTCAATATAGCAAATTTCACTGATTAAAATTTTTAGAGTTAAAACCACCTTGGATTCCTGAGATAGACCAAACTTGGCATTTGCATTTTTGCTCATAAATGAGAGTGGCTTTTAATTTTCCTTTCTTATATAATTCTTTGTAAGTTTTAGTATCAGGCTGTGCTACCCTAAAATGAGTTGGGGAGTAAGTCTTTTTTTTCCTATTCTCTGTGCGAGTTTTATGTAGTATTGGAATTACTTCTTGGGTATATTTGGAACTGGGATATTTGTGTGTGTTGGGCGGACAATTTTAAAAATTACAAAGTAACAATCACAGGAGTATTCAGATACTCTAGTTCTTTGTGATTCAGGTTTGCCTATTTTATCTATATTTTCTAGTCACTTAGCATAGGATTGTTCATAATACTCTTTTACCTTTAATGTCTATAGAATCTATAGTTCTGTACCTCTTTTCGTTCTCAGTATTGGTTATTCCTGTCTTATCTCTTCAGTTTGCCAGAGAGGTTTGCCAACTTTGTTTTCAAACAATTTTTGGCTTTGGTGCTCTGTTGCGTGGTTCATTTTCTGTGTCATCAGTTCTGCTTTTTTATTCCTTCTGTGTTTTTAAGGTTTATTTTGCTATTCTTTTTCACTTCTTCAGGTAGCTGCTTATTAGCTTATTGATTTCAGCTTTTTCCCCCAATACGTGTGTTTAAAGCTGTGCATTTCTGTTTGTAAGTTCTGCATCCACAAGTTTTGTTATGCAGTGGTTTTTTTTTGTTTGTTTGTTTTTAAGATTTTATTTATTTATTTGACAGAGACAGATCACAAGTAGGCAGAGAGGCAGGCAGAGAGAGAGAGAGGGGGAAGCAGGCTCCCTGCTGAGCAGAGAGCCCGATGCGGGACTCGATCCCAGGACCCTGAGACCACGACCCGAGCCGAAGGCAGCGGCTTAACCCACTGAGCCACCCAGGTGCCCCTATGCAGCGTTTTTATTAGTGTTCATTCCTAGATAATTTTCCGTGTTTCATTACGATTTATCTGTTGACTCATGGGTTATTTAGCAGTTTGTTTCTTAATTTTAAATACATGAAAATTACATTTAACTTTTTTGTCATTAATTTCTGTCCTAATTGAACTGTGGCTAGAGTGTTCCAGATTTCAGACCTTCAGTATTTGACTGTGGCTCAGTGTGCTGTGGCTTGTTATGAATGGTTGATGTACGCTGGAAAGAATGTGTGTTCTGTAGATGTCGGGTGTATTATTCCATAAATATCCATTAGGTCATGTTTTTTATTGTTATTTATTTTATTATTTATTTATTTAAGATTTTATTTATTTATTTCACAGACAGAGATCACAAGTAGGCAGAGAGGCAGGCAGAGAGAGAGGAGGAAGCAGGCTCCCCGCTGAGCAGAGAGCCCCATGTGGGGCTCGATCCAAGGACCCTGGGATCATGACCTGAGCTGAAGGCAGAGGCTTAAACCACTGAGCCACCCAGGCATCCCATATTTTTTATTATTATTATTATTATTTTTTTAAGGTTTATTTTTGTGAGAGAGAGTGGGAGAGAGAGCGCATGTGAGTTAGGGGAGGGGCAGAGGGAGAACATCTTCAAGCAGGCTCTTCCCTGAGTGTGCTTGGAGCTCTGTGCTGAGGTCTGGAGCCCAACATGGTGGGCCCAGTGCCATGACCCATAAGATCGTGACCTGAACTGAAATCAGGATTCAGACGCTCAACAAACAGCCACCCATGTGGTCCTAGGCCATGCTTTTTAATCCTGAAGTTCAAATCTTATATATTTCATAGATTTTTGTTTTACCTGCTTTATTTTGTCAGATACTGAGAGAGTTGTCAAAATGTCCCATTACGGTCCTTCCTGTTACATCCTACTGGGAAATGAAATCTTTAAACTGTATATGTCTATCTCATATTTTTTACTTTAGATTTTCTGTTGCTTAATCTTAACATACCTATACTTTTAAAAAAAAAATTACTATATAATTACTACTTTTCAATGCTATTTTTTAAAAAATTACCCATCCTGTTATTTACAGTCTTTCCGGTTCCTTGTTTTATGTGTGTCTCCTATAACCAGTGAACTGTAGTGTTTAAGTCCAGCCGGGTAATCTTTGTCTTTTAACTAGAGCAGGTCAATCAGTTCGCATGTGATATAATTACGGTACTTACATATTTGAATTTATACTTCCATTTTATTTTAGTCTCTCCATTTTTTTTCTCTTTTTTTCTCCCCTCCTTTTTTTGAATTGATTTTTAAAATAAATTCTTTGTCCCCACGCTGTTAGTAGTATGGAAATTACACTTTCTATTTCCCTTTTTTCAGTTGTCTCCTGAGAGAGTCTAGGAGGCATTCTCACTACTGAAGTCCAGTGTTAATCATTACCTTTCCGGTAGAAACCCGTAACTCCATTTGTTCTCTTCTAACTCAGGTGCTGCTGTTGTTATGTGTTTTAGTTCATTGTATATTTTTAAATCTCACATGACATTGTTTTATATAGGGAATATCCATGTAAACTTACCCATATATTTATTATTACCTTTTAAAGCTTTTTATTTTTTTCTTGCATCAGACCTCTCTGTGATCATCTTCCTTTGGCCAGCAATATATCTTTTGCATTTCCTTTACTGTGGGTTAGCTGGAGGTGAACTCTCAGTTTTTGGTTGACTACGAATACTTCTCCCCTCTCCTTCTTGAAACATATTTTAACTGAATACTGAATGCTACGTTAATAGAATGCTAGGATGGGGGATGGGGTGGGAAGGAAGGGAGAGAAAAGAGAGAGATCATGAGAGCTCTCTGGTGTCTCCTCTTCTTCTTTTCTTTATTTTAGAATTTATTATCTGTTTGAGGGACAGCATGAGTGAGAGGGCAGAGAGAATCTCAAGCAGACTCCATGCTGAGCATGGAGCCTAATGTGGGGCTCCCCTGGAGGCTTGATGTGGGACTCTTCTCAGGGCTTGATCTCATGACCCCAAGATCACCACCCTGAGATCATGACCTGAGCCAAAACCAAGAGTTGGATGCTTACCTGACCGTACCACCCAGGTACCCCTGGTGTCTCTTCTGAGAACACTAATCCTGTTTTATCAAGGCCCCACGTTTATGACCTCATTCAGTCATAATTACTCCCATAGGGCCCTATCTCCAAATACACTGATGGGGTTACAGCTTCAACATGTGAATTTGGGGGAATACAAACAATGAGTCCACACTAGGTGGCATTTACATAATGGTTGAGGGTCTTATGGCTTCTAATTACTTCTGATGTCTCTATTGTTGATAATAGTGAATCACTTTCCATGTATTTGGGCATATTCTTCCCCATAATTATTTAGCAAGTATATAGGGAGGAGAATAAAATTTATCTTTGCATATGTTTCTGTAATCTACAGAATTTGTTGGTGAGGTTGTTGTACACTTCCCAGCTAAATTCTAACCATCTGCTGTAGTTAAGTAAAGATTTTCAGCTTATTTACATATTGACTCTATTTTTCTTTATCTAGCTGTGTTGGTGTAGAAGAACATCATGCTGTTGACATTGACCTTTATCACTGTCCCAACTGTGCCGTTCTACATGGCTCCTCCTTGAGTAAGTACTAGAAACTTAAATAAAAACTGAAGTTTAGAATTTAATGTGTACATGACAATATTTTAATAATACTTTGACTAGTTATGTTACACCCACCAAGAACTATAGGGAATATTTTTTTGAAGATACTGAGAATACAATTTCTTTTTTTTTTTTAACAAATTAAAAAATATATTTTTATTTATTTATTTGACAGAGAGAGAGATCACAAGTAGGCAGAGAGGCAGGCCTGAGCTGAAGGCAGAGGCTTTAACCCACTGAGCCACCCAGGCGCCCCGGTAAACTACAGTATTATAGTGTTTTAAATTTCATTTTGGCAGAACAGATTAGAATTAGAATAGATCTGGGATTGGACAGCTATCAGCTCAAACTCCAACTCTGCCAAATAACTACATGAAAGAGCTGGTTCAATCATTTTTCTCACCTCAACAGGTCACAAATATCGAAGGAAATAACATAAGTCAAGTACTTCTTAGCAGAGTTCCTACGGCATCCAATAAGCTGCCAATTACTTGTCTTTCCTTTTTTTTTTTTTTTTAAAGATTTTATTTATTTATTTGTTAGAGAGCACCCGAGCACAGGCAGACAGAGTGATAGGCAGAGGTAGAGGGAGAAGCAGGCTCCCTGCCGAGCAAGGAGCCCGATGTGGGACTCGATCCCAGGACGCTGGGATCATGACCTGAGCCGAAGGCAGCTGCTTAACCAACTGAGCCACCCAGGTGTCCCTTGTCTTTCCTTTTAAATGAGCAGATCTGCACAATGTTGACAGAGATGCTACAACTGTCCTGTTAGGCCAACGTGCTTAACACATAAAATCAGCCACTGCAGGAAGCTGACTGAATTTCTTAAAGGAAGGAATATTCTGGTAGCCATCACAGGGAGAGAAAATTTTGAGTTTAGACTCCATGTGCCTGAGAAACACTGAGATATGGGCTTTTTTGATACTTGACCTTAAATCAAATTCTTAACTCCCATTAAAAGGGTCAAATCTAAATTCACCATACCAAGTGACTATTACACTCTCTGAACAGTATCTACAATAAGGATTCCTGGGGAACTCTGAGAGAACAGGAAGCCCTAGGTGGCAAACGAGAGAGGCTTAACAGCAGAGGGAAAGGGGCCAAAAGGAATGACCCAAGTTAAGGGTGTAGGGTGAGAGGGAGGGAAGGTGAGCCTTAAATTAAGATAGAACAAATTACTGAATCTTGGACATTTTCCCTGTGGGTATTTAGTGCTGGACTTTTGCCCAGAAGATAACCAATTCCTGATCTTATGTGATTCAAGCATGAGAAGTATATGAAGGGCCACGCAACAGTCCAGCTTCTCTCTGAAGCGTCATTATGCAAAGTGCAGGTCATGATCCATTATGGATTATGAAATCAGTTTAGTGAACATGACAAGCTTTTTAAATAAATTAAATCATATAGGTAAAACAGAAAACAGAATGCATCACGTATCATAGTGTTTTAAACACAACACTGTTCCATCTCATTGTAACCCACTTAATATTTCATTGAAATTAAATTCAAATTATTTCATTTGGAAATTATATAAATTCTAAACTAAAAGTGTTATAAATTTTAGTTCTGTTTCCTTTCTTGAGGTAACAACCCAGTACTATTTATTTCCTCCAAGAATTATGCTTGGTCAATAATCATTCCAAGTTATATACCACATACTTCACTGCTGCACAAAATAAGAAGCTTTAAAAACATTTATGACAATAAACTGGCCAATTACACAAAAAATTCTACCAATTTGCTAACCTCAAATTTTATACTGTGTAATAAAATGGATAACGTGTATTTTAATATTTTATGAAATTTAATGTAATATTTTGATGTATTCTTACAGCCTGAATTTCTAAATCTCTTACAAAGATATTAGGTAAATTATTAATTCTAACAGATAAAATGGAAAAAAATACTGTCATCTTTTTTTTCCCTTTAAAGATTTATTTATTTTAGAGAGAGAGTGCGAGAAAAAGCAAGTGTGTGTGAGTGGGGGCAGGGACAGGAGGAGAGGGAGAGGGAGAGAATCTCAGGCAGACCCCCCACACATGGAGCCGGACATGGGACTTGGTCCCACGACCCCAAGATCACCTCTGAGCTGAAATCAAGAGCACAGGCCAGGAAGTTCATGTGCTCTCTGGGGTGTACCAATATCACACATAAAACGATATTTAACTCAGGCAGGAAAGTGTAGGCAGACACTTGCTCAGGCCTCTGCCTTCCTCAGAATGGGACTGGGTCAGGGGTGTTGTCTCAAGTTGGGCAGGACTCTAGGCCACACTCAAACTGAAGACCAATATCAGAAAACAGAATAACATTTCAGCATTTTGATACCCAAATCTCCCCAAAAATAAAATGCATGTGTGTGCATTAAAGCCTTATCCTGTACACTGTCCCAATTACTACTGAAAGTTTTTTTTCAATTTATAAAGAGATAAAAACATTTGAAATCAGTTTCCAGAATCAGCAAACTTTACTTTTCCACACTTCTCAAATTGAAAGCGTTGAATACATGCCCTTAAGTTTGGGGGTTTTGCCCTTGCAATTAAGAACGACGGTGTTTTGGGGGCACCTGGGTGGCTTTGCCTGTTAAGCAGTTAAACGTCTAACTCCTGATTTTGGCTCAGGGTGATCTTGGGGTCGTGGGATCAAGCCCCATGTCAGGCTCCATGCTCAGCAGGGAGTCTGCTTGAGATTCTCTCCCTCTCCCTCTCCTTCTGTCCTGCCCCCCATTCACACACACTCATTTTTTCTCTCTAAAATAAATAAATCTTTAAAGGGAAAAAAAGAATGACACTATTTTTTTCAATTTATCTTCTTGATTTGTCAAATGTTATTCAGCAATTCAGACAGAAATTGTATTCTCATGGGGCGCCTGGGTGGCTCAGTGGGTTAAAGCCTCTGCCTTCGGCTCAGGTCATGATCCCAGGTTCCTGGGATCGAGCCCCACATCGGGCTCTCTGCTCACCGGGGAGCCTGCTTCCCCCTTTCTCTCTCTGCCTGCCTCTCTGCCTACTTGTGATCTCTCTCTCTGTCGAATAAATAAATAAAATATTTTTTTAAAATACTGTAGTTTACCTATCAAATGGATAACTTTGTCTTTTTTATTTTTTTATTTTTATTTTATTTTATTTTATTTTTTTAAAGATTTTATTTATTTATTTGTCAGAGAGAGAGAGAGGGAGAGAGAGCAAGCACAGGCAGACAGAATGGCAGGCAGAGGCAGAGGGAGAAGCAGGCTCCCTGATGAGCAAAGAGCCCGATGTGGGACTCGATCCCAGGACACTGGGATCATGACCTGAGCCGAAGGCAGCTGCTTAACCAACTGAGCCACCCAGGCATCCCAACTTTGTCTTTTTTAAAATTTAAGTTCAAATTTAAATTAATTTTTATTTTTTAATGATGTATGTATGTATTTGAGAGAGAGAGCAAGCATGTGCAAGTGAGGGAAGGGGCTGAGGGAGAGGGAGACAACCAGACCTCCCTGCTGAGTGGGGAGCCTGATGCAGGGCTCGATCTCAAGACCCCTGGATCATGACTTGAGCTGAAATAAAGAATCAGATGCTCAACCAACTAAGCCACCCAGACACCCCTCTTTTTTTTTTTTTAAATGGTGATGCTCACTGTTGACCCAGGGCTTCGAAATAGGCTGCTTTTGTATACCGGTAAGAATGTGAGTTACCTATCACTTTTTTGGAGTCAGTTTTGCAGTATGTAGCAAATGTCTTAAAAATATTGAGTCTTCTGGCATTTCTAGGAATTTCTCCTGAGGAATTAATGAGGGAAACAGATTTATGTATATGAGTATTAATCTCAGTTTTGTTTGAAGAAAGATTCAGAATGAGCTAAGTGCTTAAGAGTCAAAAAAGGATTATAAAGTGATACATCTATATCTATGTCTTAAAATTCTAGGCTGCTTTTAAATTGCTTTTGAATATTTAATAAGGAGAAAAATGCTCATGATAGAATAAGAAAGGTAAGCAGAATGAACATCATGATCCCAGTTGAAAATAAAATGGGGTTATGTATCTATATATATATGTAGAACAGAAGCCTGGAATGAAACACCCTTGAATTTTACAAGTGATTTTAAATGAGAAAAAATAACACACGAAGGATGCCTTAATGGCATTTTCTAGGAATGTTGCTTTATGATACTATTTTTCTCATAAGACTTTTAAAAAATGGGATTTACTGTTTTCTATATTGAGGGTTTGACTGCCATGAATTACTGAGAATCTTGTTTTAAATCCTCAGAAATGAATAATCCCAATTTCCTCCCTTATTGGTTATTTAGTGTGACTTCTGCTTATCCAGATGAGGATCCAGTATTAATTTATTATGATCTTTTAGGGTGAAGGTTTGGAATAACTTAGACTCATAGAGTTCCCCTGGTTCCATGTTTTATTAGGAAAACATTGAAACATACGGGAGAGGTTGAAAGAATTTTGTCGGGAGTAGTTCCAAACTCACCATGTAGGCTCTACTATTAATATTTTATACTACTTGCTTCGCTACACAGTCTCGTATCTATTTTTTTTTTTGATACATTCTAAGCTAGTTGTAGACTTTAGTACATTTCCTAGAGTCATGAAGGTTTTAGGCTTAAGAGTGATTTTCTTTTATCTTTTTTTTTTTTTTTTAAAATTTTTTTTTTTTTTTTTACAGAGAGAGAACACAAATAGAGAGAGAGGGAGGGAGAGAGAGAGAGAGAGAGAGAGAGAGGGAAGCAGGCTCCCCGCCGAGCAGAGAGCCCGACGCGGGACTCGATCCCAGGACCCTGAGATCACGACCCGAGCCGAAGGCAGCGGCCCAACCCACTGAGCCACCCAGGCGCCCTTCTTTTTTCTTTTTAAGGATTTTATTTATTTGTCAGAGAGGGAAAGAGGGAGAGAGGAGAGCGCACAAGCAGGGGGAGTGGCAGAGGGAGAGGCAGGCTTCCTGCTAAGCAAGGAGACCGACCAGAACTTGATCCCAGGACCCTGGGATCATGACCTGAGCTGAAGACAGTGACTTAACCAATTGAGCTACCAGGGTCCCCTGTAAGAGTGATTTTCAAACTTAAAAAAGGATATAAAACTTAGACATCTTACGTTGCTAGCACACAAAAGGGCTGTAAGTGGTGTTGCCCTGGTCGAAAGCAGAATGAGGTCCACAGTTTCTGTCTTGGCCTCTTCCCCATCTTCCCCTTTACTAAGGGATTCATCAACATGGTTTGAAATACAGCACTCCAAGAAAAAAAAAAAAGGAGAGAGAGAAACATAGCACTCCTCCCTTCATTCCATCCTCCCTTCATTCCATTTGAGGAAAGTGGACCCAGTCTTGTCACATGCCTTGCCCACAGTTAAAGAATAAGTTATGGCTGAACTGGGAGTCCAGTCCAAGTCTCCTGATTTTGATTGCCGGGACTCTTCAAGACCGTAGTTGCCCAGAGCTGTAGAATCACAGGGTCTGAGCATTAGGACTAATCGTAAAGTTACTTGTTCTGTCATTCCTCTTCCTTTAACTATGCTGCAGCCACCTGTTCTTCTTCTGTGGCGGCGAAGCGTGCTTATTTTGGGACCAGATCTTGACATAAAAGAGAAGGGAACTGTTGCTGTTAAAAGAGATTTCTGATGTGGGATCCATGACTTGGATGATCAATAAAAATCATACTATCACTTCATGGCCTTGTGAAAGTCATGATTTAAAGTAATTGTGTTATTTTATTGTATGTGTCAGTGTGGATATTAAAATGGGCTCCATCTGCTAATTTGCATTTGTCGATTTGAATTTTTTTTAAATAAAGAGTAGACTTTTAAAAAAAATTTTTGTGCTCTCTTCAAAATTTTATTTAAATTCTAGTTAGTTAACATAGATTTAGCATAGACTTTTTAAAATCCACATTTTACCTATAATTGTGGCATTACCTATAATTGTGGCATTACACAAAGTAAAATTTACACTCTTCAGCTTGGAAATGCATTCAAAAGGGAGTGTTTTTTATTGTACTTATAATTGCTATTTCTTATCATATAGAATATACCTTTTAGAAAGTACCTGGTGTCACTAGTTATCACAACTGTTTTCTTTTTTAAAACTTCTAAAAACGCAGTGAAAAAGCGGAGGAATTGGCACAGGCACGACTACACAGAAATTGATGATGGCAGCAAACCAGTGCAGGCTGGGACTAGGACTTTTGTGAAGGAGTTACGTTCTCGAGTCTTCCCAAGGTATGGAAACTTGTTCTTGCCAAAGAAAACTTGAGACTGTTACCTCACGCAGTGGCATTATCTAAAGCAATGTTTTCAGACTTCAGGTTGCAGCCCATTCTCAGCGTTTTACTTTTTTTTTTTTTTTTATGAAATAGAAGATATTGGCGCATTTATATAAGTAATGAGTAAACTAGCAAGGTTTCATGGAACCATCATGTTACCTATGTGTACTGGGGCACCTTGTACGAATACATGAACTGCTGATCTCTGTCCAGAAAATTTGAAATGCACTGATCTAAGGCACTTGTTCCCGGTACCAGATTCCTCATGATGGGAAGTTGCTGCTTCTCCTCCCCTTCTACCTCACCTGTTCTGATTGTCAAACTCTGTGTTTTTCTTGTGTTGTTTTCTTATCTCTCTACCCTAGGTCTGTCATGGGTACCCATAACCATTGCTCAGCCTCTCTGGTGGCAGCAGGACTGGGCTTTTTGATTTTTAAAAGATAATGGAAAGTGTTTGACTTATCTGTGGCTCAGAGAGCGTCAAAAGTATTGCACAGCATTTAATCATGCTAATTTAGATCATTTCCCGCTCGCTGCCTGACATCTATTTAAAGTGATCATGCTTAATAGCCTTTTACATGAGATCATATCCAGGCTTGTTAAGGAGGGAAAGCACAATTTAAATTTAAATCTCAACATCACGTGCAACCTGTTACAGAATTATTTCAGGTCCTGTAACTGTGAAACCCGTGCTATTTCTTCACAGTCTTTAACATTCTTGTCTATCCCTCTCCCTCTTCTAATCCTTAAACAGGAACGTGTAATTGATACTCACCCAGTGTTGGCTCCCTCAGGTCTGCTGAGCTCTCCACAGTGGTTTCCACATGACTTTTGTGACAGTGAAGGCCTTCGTCTCAAATACTCTCTCTTACCAGTTTCAAAGTGGTTGGACGAATGTTTGTTTTCCTTGATTGGTTTGGAGCTAGGGCCAGAGTTTTCAGCCTGGGTCTATGAACAGGCTTCCGAGGGGCTTGTGAGTTTCTTGAAGCTGTGTAAATAGTTTAGTGTCAATATATGAATGTGCATTTTTCAGGAAGAGGAGCCAAAGCTTTTACTCTTTTCAAATAAGCTTGTGACCCAAAAGAACAGTGTTAAAAATCCTGACCTAGTGATGCCTGTGGCTTCTGTGCCAAAGTGGTAACAAGTAAGAGCCAGTTACAGAGATGGTTACAAATGTCTAAATGATGATTACCATTAATTAAAGATTTTTGGTTTTATTTTAACTCCATAAACCTTCACATCATTCAAAACCATGTGTAGAGATGGTAATTAATTAAATTACACATACTTGATGTGATTAACCCAGAAGTGTATAAAATAAAGTGCATGGGTTATCTTACCTCCCTCTCCCCCATTTTAAAACTTAGTGTGGACCTTAGAGACATTTTCTACATAAATAATTATATGTAAAATATTTATGTCTATATATGTGTGTATATATACATGCATCTAATTTTTAAAAAATAAAATGGGGTTATATTATGCGTATGATATACCTATTTCATCAGTGTTTTTCCCCCATTTACAAAACTTTACCTCCCTCCTTGACTGCGGTGTAGTACGCAGTTAGGTATACGTACCGTAATCCACTTAACCATCCCTCCCTGATGTATGTTTCGGTTGTCTCCAGTTTTTTTCCCTTGAAAATAACGGTGTGCATGTATTTTTAAGCACTTGTACTTATATGTTTTTGATCGACAGGGGAAGTAAAACACCAAACACTGAAGATCAGAAAGTACAAGTGACGAAATTATCCCTCAGATTGGAGTGGAAGGAATTGTTTGATTCTCAGAGGTTGGGGAAGGAGGGAAATGTTAGATGCTTGTGGGGGGTACTAAAAGGCAGCACAGAATGCAGTGAGTCAGATGAAGGAGATCTAAGTCCTTCAAATATAAGTCTATCCAGAAAAAGTCTGTCTCATTTTAGGGAGCTTCAGACTGCCCTTTTCTTACTGAGAGGGTGGACAGGTTAGAACCCAGTAATTCAGAGAACCCGTACTTCTTGTCTTTTCCTTGATTCCCAGGCTGCAGGTGACGTGAGTACAGGTAAGGTAAATGGAAACGACTGTGTTTTAGCCTGTAAAGCAGCTGCTGTACTTATTTGAATGTATTAACAGCTGCATTCTGGGGGCAATTGGAAGATTAAGTCTAGAACATCCTCATTTAAAGAGATCTTTGATTTATGGTTAGAGAACACTGGAAAGGGACAAACCACTCTTAAGTGTGATGCTCATGACGTGTTATTCATGAGAGAGGGCAGCTGGGGTTCAGCATGCTTTTTAGTGGCTTGAGGTGACCACTTACTGTAACTTATGACATCCTGGTTGTAACAGATAGGTCAGGAGTTCCTTTTCGACCTTTATCTTGGTGGACGGGAACCATGGGAGCTAGTCGTTCTCCATGGTGCAGGACAACAGTGAATTGTTCTATGTCCATGAGGCTTTGAAATGTCTAACAAATACTTGTGTAGAATTTTACAGCTGGATAGAATCTTATCTGTTTTACTTATCTTGACACCACCTTTTTTCCTAATGTGCCCCCTTACCTTTCGCTCTGCTGATTTCCTACACAGCTTGTTTTTAGTGGCTTCTGATCTAGTTACTTCTCTTAAATTCAGTCACTCATTACAACAAGTTGTAATCATCCTATTATTATATTATCTCTCCTTGTGTAGTTTACTGAAACATTTACGTATCGAATATGTATTTTGCTATAAACTAATTTTAGGTATTCATATTTTTCCAAAGATACGTATTGAGGTAATTATCTATGACTTTTACTTTAGAATAGTAAAAAGGACTTGATAAAACATTTGTTCTAAAAAGGAGAATTGGGTTTGATCAGTTGATAACTGCTGATATAGACAGTGATGCAGTATATGAGTTAACTCATTACCAGACTATTTTTTTAAAATGAACTTACCAACAAAGATGACTGTTTACCCTTATGTTTTCCTTAGTGCCGATGAAATCATTGTAAAGATGCATGGCAGCCAGCTGACACAAAGATACCTGGAGAAACACGGATTTGAAGTTCCTATTATGGTCCCCAAATTAGATGACCTAGGACTCAGGCTCCCTCCACCTACTTTTTCTGTCATGGATGTGGAACGCTATGTAGGTACGCACTTGGTTCTTTGAAGTACTTGGGGGAAATGTGGTAAAAGTAGTAGTAGTGTTCTGAGTACATTAGAAGTTGAGTGAAGAGATGGTAATTTAGTAGGAAAAGTGAAATTCAGTATCACCTAGGTCGAAAACTTTCTTCTGAGCAAACCTCCAGTTGTCAGAGAAAGAGAATGAGACAGTTGCTCTGTTCTTATGTACTCAGCCTCATTCTGCCGCTCTTTCTGTTGTCATCAGATTGTCTGGTACCTGCTTAGGAGGAACAGTTGTGAGGTGTAACTACAGCTAACAGGAGGAAGACACTGGGAAATTGGACTGGTTCTAGGACTCTGTAGCATGCAAGAGCAGAATCCCTGGATCCTGTGTCATTGACCTCCAGGGCCTAGAGAAGGGCTGGGAAAAAGAGGAGACCACGTTCAAGCCCGTTTCTATATTTGTGACATGATGGTATTGCCACTGCCCCGTGTCTGGACTCGGTGTGTGATTTTGAGGGCCAGAGAGGCATAAGAAACAAGGAGGAAACCATTTCTCCGTTGCATTCTTCTCAACATTGTCAGTCATTTTGTTTATTCTCATCTCGGTATCAGAATCTGACTGTATATAGATCTCATTCCTTATCAGTTGTGGATAGAGATGTTTTTGAGGATTAGATCTCAAGTCGACCTTGACTCTGAACTGTACATTTACTGTGATGCATTATCTCCCGAGTAGAAAATGCTGGAGAACTTGTCCCTTTATTGAGCCACTGAGTGACAGTTTTCATTGATAAATGCTTCACTGAAGAAACGCAGTTTAATGTCATGACTTCGCATTCACTAATTCTGAATTATTTGATAAACTAGGAGGTGAGGCTGAGGTTTAACCTGGCCTGTTTGCATAAATAGCACTGTAAAATAAGTGGCTAGTGTAATGTAAGTATAGGAAAAATATTCAAACTCCTAGATAGTTTACTTTTTAGCCTTGTAAAATGCTTTGGTTAACAGAACTGTTTTGCCTCTTAGGTATAAAATAAAGTTTACTAGGCAGCGCGTTAATATAAAGTTACACTAAAGTGAGAAAATGTCATTTATTTGATTTCTCTTTTAGATTGATTAAGTATTGCCATATTTTGAATTTACCGTCTGTCCTGTAGGACATTACAAAACTGGGTTTGCTTTCTAGGGTGACTCTACAGTGATGGGCAAGAGACACCTCATGGTTTTATAGGAAAAATCTAAATTAATCCCAATTGAGAACTCATTTCACATGCATTAATATGAACTGATTTTTGCTTCCTAACCACCGATTTTTTTCTTGAAGCAGAATGTTGGAAGAGAAGACACTACCTGGCAAGCAGAAATTATCATAGTTACATTGTTCACTAATTCCACAGCGACTGACTGGTTTTTCTAAATGATGGAATCTTAGGTGTTAGAAGAGTGGAAGGACGAAGGCAGTCCCCTCGTCTTATGCATGGGGACATTGAAAATGCAGAGCAAGTGGCCCAGTTCCCACATAACTAGTATAATGCATTTTTGTCAGTGTGAGCTGCACACAGAAATCAGTAGTATGTAGAAAACTTTGTAAGCATTTAAGTTTTCACGCTCATTGTTAAATTAGTAACTCTGTCTTTATTGCTTTATTCTTTCCCTCAAAAGCAGCCCCCTTTTTCAGAAGTACCAGTTGGACTTAAAAAGTAAGGATACTGGCAGAATCTTTGTCTAGGCTATGTAGTTTTATGGTTGGCTTTAAGTAAATACAGTCTTTAAAATATTTTTGTTTAGGGCATCTATTGCTGTAACTCTTAAGCCCAATAACAAGACTATAATTTTTCTCTGCAGGTGGTGACAAAGTGATAGATGTCATTGATGTGGCAAGGCAGGCAGACAGCAAAATGACCCTTCACAATTATGTTAAATACTTCATGAATCCTAACAGACCAAAAGTGTTAAATGTGATCAGCCTTGAATTTTCAGATACAAAGTGAGTAGTTCTGGACATTTTGGTTTAGTCTTCTCAGTGTTAGCTAAATGTAGTTAATGATACATTTATTTTAGTACAAAATCTAATTATGACTTCTGAAGAGGTCCAGTCATAGCAATGTACATTTTGCTTTGACACGCACAGAGAATATTTAGAAATATGAATTTTAATCTTTTCCGTATTATTAACCTAGAGTTCCATTTAACTTCTTGGTTTGGGTTGAGATGGGAAATGAAACTTTAAGAACTTTAAATTTGCATGATGTGGGGATGTGTGTATATGTGTGTTTGTTTTTTTTAAAGGATGTCTGAATTGGTGGAGGTCCCTGATATAGCCAGAAAACTTTCCTGGGTGGAAAATTACTGGCCAGATGATTCAGTTTTTCCCAAGCCGTTTGTTCAGAAGTACTGCTTGATGGGAGTTCAAGACAGCTACACGGATTTCCACATTGACTTTGGTGGAACTTCAGTCTGGTACCATGTCCTCTGGGTAAGACTGGGGCATTTCTTTCTCCTCTTACTGACAGAAACATTTAGTCCTGTTTTTCCAGGAATGCATTCATTGGCTGTAAATGACATTTATTACGAGGGAAGTGTTTGTACTTTTTAAGTAGGCTCCAGCGTTTTACCTTTAAGCATTATGGTTTTTCTTTTTTTTAATCTCAAGTAATGGAGGGGCCACTATGCTTTTATTTTATATTTACATTCCTTTTTTTTGTTCCTGTCTCAAAAACTGGTCACTTGCAGCCTTTCATCTCTGTTTCCTTTTCACCCTAGTCAGCTATCAGTTAATCCCGGAATCAGATACCTGATTACAGCATAATTACAGTAATACTTGCTTCTGATTTTAAGGGTAGGCCAGGACAGCTAGTTGAATGAGTCAGAAATGCCCATGAAAAAAAAAACCTAATTCTTGGCAGTTTATATTCACCTTGCTTTATCTAGAATTGGACTATGCAGTAGCCACTGGCCACATGTAGCTACATTTAGATAATTATAATTAAATATAATTTAAAATTCAGTTCCTTCTCTACACTAGTGACATTTCAAGTGCTCGGTAGCCACCTGTGGCTTACGACTAGTGTGTGGTGCAGATAGAAGACACTCCATCATCACACCAAGTTGTGTGGGACAGTGCTGATCTAGAACCAGATCTGTGTACAGCGCCCATGCTTCTGCAGCGCTCTGGACTGTACTTGACGCTGTGTCCTTGAGCTCCTGTTTCTCTTCTCCGTTGGGGCTAGTTGATGTTTATTTACCGGTCTTTGAAAAAAATAATCATAGATCTTAGGGGCAAGGGCAGAGTTGCAGAGATGACTCTGTGACCTGGGCCTATTAACATGTGTTTACTTCCATACCTTAAAAATGAGATCAGTAAGGTGTTTATGATTGTTTCCTCTCCTCTCTTGTAACTGTTTCTCCAACCCTGCTTTATTGACCCCGGGTCTTATTTTGGAGGGGGGGCTTTAGCTTTTGTGAAGATGCTTATTAAGGGCAGTAATTACCGATCAGATTTGTGAAAGATGTCCTCTTGAGCCTAAAAAAATCTGATAATTATCTAATTTGATTTAGATCATTATATTGGGAAATCGCATCCATGTGGGCCATCCTAAGAGTGGCTTTTTTTTTTTTCAAAAATAGTGTGATTACTTCCTTCTAGGGTGAGAAGATTTTCTATTTGATAAAGCCAACAGATGAAAACTTGGCACTCTATGAGTCTTGGAGTTCATCTGTGACCCAGAGTGAGGTGTTCTTTGGAGATAAGGTGGATAAATGCTACAAATGTGTGGTAAAGCAGGGACATACTTTATTTGTTCCTACAGGTAAGGCTTTCATCCCATCCCTTCCCCCCATAGTTGATGCTCAGTTGCACAGAGTCGGCATTTTATTGGAAGCTCTGGCTTTAACATGGTTAGAAAATAGCTTTGCATAACCTGAGAGATAATTCTGACCTTGGACTTTTCACTACTTTGTCCCTTAGAGGGCTTTTTTTGCAATTAGAACCTGTTTTGGAATTGTGTTTTCTGTCATTTGCCTTCATTTTAATTTTTATTCAGATAAAATTCATATACCGGGACACCTGGGTGGCTCAGTTGGTTAAGCCGCTGCCTTTGGCTAAGGTCATGATCCCACAGTCCTGGGATCGAGTCCCGCATCAGGCTCCTTGCTCAGGGGGAGCCTGCTTCTCTCTCTGCCTCTGCCTGCCACTTTACCTGCTTGTGCACGCTCTCTCTGATACATATAAATAAATACATAAATATAAATAAATAATCTTTTAAAAAATTCATATACCATAATATTTATCCTTTCAAAGTGTGCATGTCAGTGGTTTTTGGTAGATTACCAAAGTTGTGCACCCATACCACTTCCAGAACATTTCGTCACCTCAAAAACAAACCCATACCAGTTAATAGGCATTCTTCTCCCCTGAGCCCCTGGCAACCACTTCATGTACTTTCTGTCTCTGTGGATTTGCCTATTCTGGATATTTCGTGTATAACATATGGAATATGTGGCCTTTTGTATCTAGCTTTTAGCTGGCTTAATGTGCACTGGACTCCTCCATGTTGTATCACGTGTCAGTCCTTCGTTATTTTTTATGGCCAAATGATATTCCACTATTATGGATAGACCTCATTTTGTTTATCCATTCATCAGTTGATAGACATTGGCTATTATGAACAGTGATGCTTTGAATATTTTTGTAGAAGTTTTTGTGGTTTTATATATATACACCTAGTAATGAAATGGTGGGGCCATAGGATTTATGATGCTTAGCTTTTTGAGGAACTGCTAAACTCTTCCATATGGTTTCATCACTTTACATTCCCACCAGCAATGTACACATGTTCCAGTTTCTCCGCATCTTTACCAACACTGTAATTATCTTTTTCACTTTGACCGTTCTAGTAGATGTGAAGTGAAGGTATCCTACTGTGGTTTTGATTTGCGTTTCCTTAATGAATAATGATGCTGAACTTTTTTTCTTGTGCTTCTTGGCTATTTGTGTATCTGTCTTTGGAGAAATGTCTATTCAGATTCTTCATCTGTTTTTAAGTTGGGTTATTTGTCTTTTTATTATTGAGTTGTAAGTGTTCTTGATATATTCCGTATACCAGATACATGATCTAGATATATCCAGATATATGACCTACAAGTGACTCTCCTATTCTGGGGCTTATCTTTGCACTTTGTTTATATGTTCTTTGTAATGTCCTTTGCACAAAATTTTAAAATTTTGTTGACATGCTTTCAATTTTAACTGTTCGGCTCTACATTGCTATCAAAGGCCGAGCCTGCTCTAAAAATCTGGGCTGCTGCCCTGGGACACTGGAGGCAGTGGGTATATTTTGAGGGACCCTGGGAAGGAACTGAACACCAGCCTTAGCTATTGCCTCAAGTATAGGTTATCAGGCATGTCACTTTGAGATTGACTGAATGCACGGTGTGGACTCATCCAGCCGCTGGTTTTGAAAATTAATGTTTTTCTGATTTGGGTGACCTTAATGGCTGCAGAGTTCACGGGGATTTGTTGCCACAGGTCTTGCTCTCTTGCCTGCCTCTGGTATATGTAATAATAAATATGTATTGAATAAATGAATGAATGAATATCTAGAACCACCAGAATTTATAAATCTAGATAAGTATCAATATTTTTATTGTGCGTGGGCTCAGCTCCTCTCTTAAATCCTTTTCCCAGGGCTCCCTTTTGTAACAAATCTTTTGTTAATGCTCCCTTCAAAATCTTGGATTCAGATTTTATTCATGATATAACCTCCTATACCAGTTGTTTCCCCCCAAATTGATGTAATGATCTAACTAGAACAGAAAGAAGAAACTCAAAAGCAATTCATAATAAAATACTATTTTAAAATGTGCCTGCTCATACAGGTGTATGATTGGCAACTCAAGTTCTAGAGCATTCATGTAGATTAATGGTTCTCAAATGTCATTGAGCATTAGAATCACTTGGAGGACTTATTAAAACATGGATTGCTGGGCCTTATCCCCAGCGGTTCTGATTCAGTAGATCTGAGAGGCTTGGGGGGTGGTGCTGGGAATTGCATTTCTAAAGGTTCCCAGTTGCTGGCTGATGCTGCCGGGCTGGAGACCCCATCTAGAAAACCACTGCCATAGGGACTGTTGCTTTTTCAGAAAATTGGGCCAAAACTGTGCAAAAAATACTTTGCTTACATATATGATGGACTTACAGTTTCTAGACTTAGACCATTAGTGACAGATTTTGTGCCTGTGTGAATGCCCAGCAGAGAGCCCTGAGTAATGCATGACTTTCTTACTGTGCGGAGTGGCCTGCATGTTGCGTCCCTGGCTCTCGCTCAGGCAATGCCACTGATGCCTCTTCATCATGAACAATCAAAGCAAGTCTTCAGACTTTTCAAAACATCCTATATGGGCAGCGCTGCCTCCGTGCTGTAGAGAACCACTGATCTATAGGATTTGTAGCCGACAAAAATTTTTCATTTGTGATTTCAGGGTGAAGCTGAAGGCTTTGTGCCTTTAAACATACAAATGGCACCCCTTGAAAGTCAGTCTTTAAAGGAATTTTTTTCATGTGTGCCGCAGCACAATGAGGGATCAAAAAGTGAAAAATACAAAGAAAATGGGGTCTGTTTTAATAATTAATTTTTACACGCAAACATATGTGTGTATTTATATATACATTTACATGAAGGCTTTATGTTCAGCCTATGGATTTTTTTTTTTTCAAAAGTTAGGCATCACCTCTTAGAAATAATTCTCACTTTGAAGACATATTTATGGGAAAATAAGACATCATTTTAATTGCCACCGTTTGTACCTTAGGACCCATAACCCTCCACGGTGAACTGTGGGTGATCTACCTTTTTCTTCTTAGCGCCAGGTCTCCCCTCGAGTCCCGCTCTTGCTCCTTGCTTAGTTCCTCAGGGCACTGCTTGCCTCAGGACGGCGCTAATGAAGAAGGGAAGGGCTCGGCCAGTCCCGTGTCCCTGTAATGGCAATGTGCTCACCTCATTCTTAGCGCATTTGACTCCTCTCAGAGTAACCTCTTCAACGAGAAGTTGGATTACGTTTGTAAGCTAAAAAAATAAAACAGCAACAACCACAAAACCCATCACCTGTCCTGTACCATGATTTTGTCTGATTGGATCAATGCATTTGTTTCCTCAAACTCAGCAGAGTCTGGCATGTGTTTGGTTCTTCATAAATACTTGAATGAATGTGTCTACAGATGATAATCAGCATCAGCTTCTCGAGCTCTGGCGGAGTAGGAAGGAAACTGATGTTGATATTTTGAGTTTCTCATTTCACAGGTAGATATCACATTTGTTTGGTTTAAGTATTGAAAACTCACTGATGCGCATTTTAACTGTTCCAGGGTGGATTCATGCTGTGCTCACATCTCAGGACTGTATGGCTTTTGGGGGGAACTTTCTGCACAACCTTAACATTGGCATGCAGCTCAGGTTTGTGTCATCAGTATTTAAAGGATCTTTTGTCTTTTCTAAAATAAGATATTATTTTTAAAGTTCTAGAAAAACTAATTCAGCAATGTATTTTAATTGTATTCTCATGGAGGTAGGCCCTGAGGAATTATGAAGGACCTTTAAAACAAATGTATTATAAAATTTTGTCAGGATGACTCCTTGATGCATTTCAACCCTAAAAACAGAAAGAGTCATTTATTCAGTTTGATACTAAATGTAACCCTGAATTTCAAAATTTTACAAAATGTGGGCTCTATGGTTTGCTTGTTTTTATAGTTAGGGGAATGAACCAAATCCAGTTGGACTCAGGTGTGACATGGTGCTGGGGGAAAGTCATCCTAAGTCAGGACTGCTGTCAGAACGCCTGCTTTAGTTTGCTGTGGGTAAAGGATTAACAGCTGTTTCCCCTTCTGTCTGAGATTGACCTTTGGGTAACTCTGTTCCTCTGGTGGTCTGAAGAGAGTAGAATGTTACCAAGCTACATGGCTTAAGGTAAAATGATTTCTGATTAATTAACTGCATCAGGACCGGGAGAACTAGAGATGCCCAGTCAGAAGCCATGTCTTTGGGCTTTCCTGAATGTGGTGACTCTTGTAACCTGGCGTGCCCAGGGGAAATGCTGGGAGCTCTGTGTCTGTGGAGGTATTGTGAGAAATAGCGCCATGAAACTTGAAGCGGGGGCACCTCCCACACCCATCAGATGTGAATCTTGTTTCTCTACCTGGAGTGTCCCTGGGGGAAAGATGGCTACTGGCTATGGGGACTGCTGCCAGGACTCCCACAGAAGAGTGACACTGGCAGGCTGTGGATCCTGTCTCCTCACCGTGACCAGCGCCGGGTGTAGCAGAGCCTAAAGAAAACTCCGAGTGGGTGTTGTGGTGCTAACGTAGGGAGCTCTTTTCTACACATGCTGTTTTATTTGTTATGGTGGAACCCTTATAACATTCCTTTTGCTAAAACTACGATGCAAATCCCAGGGTTCTGATCTTTGGGAAGACACCAGTATAAATCTTCAGTATACTGTCCGATTTGTTAAGGTCCGAGCTGGAAAAGATCACAGTTCATTCTTGTTCAAGTGTGGTGGTGTTAGGTGATACACACTACTTGATTGGCCTTACATATTGTGGCCTGCTTGTTTTATTTTCCTTAAGTTGGTTGCCTCCATTTAACCTGGAAATGCTAATATTAATAAGTTTCTTCAAATTTTCTTTAGGTGTTATGAGATGGAAAAAAGGCTAAAAACACCAGATCTTTTCAAATTCCCTTTCTTTGAAGCCATATGTTGGTTTGTAGCCAAAAATTTGCTGGAAACCTTGAAAGGTAATTCATAATCTGTACATTATGATGCATGATGTTTGTAAATTCATGAAAAGCCACTGATAGAAAGAGGGGCCTTTTTTTATTATGGTGTAGCTATTGCCCCTGTTTTGTTTTTTAAAATGCATGATTTCCCCCGCCAAGAAGCTTTTTAGCACATTAGTCTCTAGCCCATCAGATCTATGAAAGAGCTGCATTAAAAATCAGATCTATGAAGAGCTGCATCAGAGCGACACAGGAAGTGCTGGAAAATGTTCATTTCCCCTTGGACTCTAGTACCCTGCGCACAGTGTCAGACATGTAAACGTGCCTCCCTCACAAAAGTACAGTTTAGGCTATGGGACTGTTACTGTCATGTGTGTTCCTAAACATTTGCTTTTAAAAATCGAGGGGATTTTTCATGTTCTGAGAGAACCAGGGAGTGCCTGAGCCATTACTATTAGGACTGTGATGCTGGCTGGTCCAAGGCACCTGTTAGTGCAAACCAGCTGAAGGTCAGACTATGAGTCTGTTGAAGAAAATGGTTTTGGGCAGGGGACATTCCTTTTTTTTTTTTTTTTTTTTAATTTTTAGAAGATTTTATTTATTTGAGAAGGAGAGAGAACACAAGCAGGTAGGAGGGGTAGAAGGAGAGGGAGAAGCAAGCTCCCCGCCGAGCAGGAAGCCCAATGTGGGACTCAATCCCAGGACCCTGAGATCATGACCTGAGCCAAGGGCAGACGCTTAACTGACTGAGCCACCCAGGTGCCCAGGACATTCTTTTATTTAAACTTAGCTACCTTTTTTCCTGCAGAATTTCAGATTTTGGTGTTTTATCTTTGGTTTAATAATCTTTGAGCAGTCAAGCTGGAGGGTGATTGTCACATCTACTTCTGACCATTCTTTCCCTTGTGCCTATGAGAATAGAGTTCATTGGGTTTTTGTGTTGTCTGACTTTTCTTGTCAGTTTGCAGATAGTGCTATTATTATAATGAATTCTCAGAAGAACAGATAGAAACAGATTAAATAGTAAAGTCTGTTCTAAACATATGGATTCCCCCCGCCCCCGCATTTAAAAGTTGCACAGGAAGAAAAGGTAAAACAAGAAGAATCAGTAACTTACTTCCCAGAGTAACATGCACAGAATTAATGATAAAAGTCATTTATGATTTTTTCCTCAAACAGCAAAAACAGAAAACAACCTCACTGTCCTTGGAAAAAACAGTAGCCCCATCCCACACCTTGCGGCAGTATGAATAGAGATCAGTGTCTTGACGTGGTGCAGAGAGAGAGAGAGAGAGAGAGAGAGAGAGAGAGATGGTAGAGGAAGGAGCCTGTGGATGAAGGGGATTGGCGGCTTTCTGCATAAGACCAGTGTCTCTCCAGAAATGCACCCTTACCCTGAGTCCCTGACTCACTCGGTGTTTTGGGTATTGGCAAGGCTGAGGCACCTGTGTTCAGTGAGCGTGTCTTCGTGTCTTGGCTGCAGGAATCTCCCAGGGGACCGCACGTAGAGTTGCCATGTGTAGTTTCCAGTGGGGTACTGGGCAGTAAAGTTTTCAGTCTCCTCTCCAAGTAGAAGCCTAGAAAAATAGGAACACTTACAAATACTTACAAAAACATTTATAAATGTCCTTGTGTTTTGGAAATAAAACCCAGTTACCGAACCCTCCAGATAGGAGATTGGCAGTTAGTACTCATTTCAGAGCTGGGGCTCCTGGCTGGCTCAGTCGTTAAGCGTCTGCCGTGGGCTCAGATCATGATCCCAGAGTTCCTGGGATCGAGCCCCACATTGGGCTCCCTGCTCAGCAGGGAGCCTGCTTCTCTGTCTCCTACTCCCCCTGCTAGTGTTCCCTCTCTCGTTGTGTCTCTCTTTGTCAAATAAATAAAATCTTTAAAGTAAAAAAAAAAAAAAAAGGAAGTGCAGAGCCTTTTTCCGTCTTTTCTTTCTCACTAACATACACCCACCCAAGTGATGCTTTTTCCTAATGTCCAGGAGGGGTTCATCAATCACCTTTTTGGGACAAATTAAGAATTTATCTGAAAGGTAAAATCTGGCTGTTCCTCTTGCAGCCACAAACAGCAAAGTGCTTAATCTTAGAACAATGATTTAGCCTTTGTTCTAGGCTGTTGAGAGTTTAGAAATATTGAGGTTTAATTGAAAACATGACCCTATACATCAACAGCTGAAGAAGATTACTGTACAAGGATATTGGTAGGCCAGGTTTTAACATATTTTAGTTCATCAGCTGGATCAATACAGGATAGGAGACCTGGCAATACTAGTGAGTCAGTCCAGTCCCGCTAAGGCTGGGGCGAAATCACCATTGTACCAATTGCCGTCATCCTAGGCATTCAGCCTGGAAGCAGGGATGGTGGTCTTATGCCACATTATGTTCATTCATCCCTGATCTTTTAACCTTCCATCGTGGCCCAGTATTTGCCAGCTCTCAGACTGTTAAAAGGCTTCTACGATTGGGTAAATGGAAAGAGATAGTATGAAACTTAACTGCATTTAGGGTCAGTAATAATAAAACAGTGGACTAATTTTGGACGTATGTAAGTAAATCAGCCATTGGACAGAAGTGAAACCTTTTGTTTTTGCTTTGGCTTACCTGAATGTTAGACCACATCTGATACATTTTGTGTGAGTTTCAGATGATTTTAAAGACCCAGAAAAGATGTATGTGTGTGGTGTGTTTACCTTTACATTCGTGAACTATGTCCCGCCTTGTAGCCGACTGTATAGACCGCACACGGCATACACACATACACGGTCCTAACAGTTTGAATATTAATTACAGGCTCACCTGGGTCGCCTGTACCACTGGCTCAGCCTTGCCAGTGCCTTAGAAACATCCATTTTTTCCCATTGCACCCTCCTCCTTCCCTTCTAAAGAGAACCCCTATCCTGAGTTTTGTGGTAATCCTTTTCTTCAGTTTTATCACCTGTGTCACAGATGATGAAGTAGTTTAATAGTTTCCATTGTTAGAGTTCATGTGAGTAGGTCCATACTGACATTGTTCCACGACTTGTCTCTTGCTCAGACTGTCGGTGAGCTCCCTTTTACTTGGGGCCTTCAGTACAACCACATTTAATGTCATTTCTTTTCTTTTTCTTTCTTTTTATTTCACTGTTTTCCCCTCTGGGCACTCGGCAGTTACACAGTTTGACAGTTGGTGTCTCAGCAGCCGAAGCTAACCGTGTTACCTTAGGAGCCCTCTAACTCCTTTCCCCCACCCACTTCCATTCCCACAGAACTGAGAGAAGATGGTTTCCAGCCTCAAACTTACCTAGTACAGGGAGTGAAAGCACTGCATGCTGCTTTAAAGTTATGGATGAAGAAAGAAGTAAGTCGTTTTCTTTGGAGAAATAATTGTTAATTGTTTCTGTGGCAAGATTGAAAACGAGCGTCCTTATGCTGCGTTGACAGCACGTGAGTGGTAGCGGTCGAGGGAATGGAAATCATGCTTTTGGTACAGCCTCCATTTTATTGTATGGTATATACAAATGTGCTGGCTTATGGTCATATTTATGAGAATTAAGTATTTATTTAATCTGGAAAAGAAAGTAATTCAAATATATTTAGGATATTGACTGGGAAATGAACATGTAAATATAGGATAATAAATAACTTTAAGCTTGCATCTGCTCTTGTTATCCCCATTTTACTATGGAGAAGCTGAGGTTCAAATAATTCTATGTAACTTGCCCAGAATCTTGTGGAGGACCTCAGACTAAAGCTCAGTCTCTGTGACTGCAAAGCCCATATGCTTTTCCATGCGCTAGACTTTTCATAAAAACGAAGGAAAAGGGAGGTCAAGGTTCAAGCAGGAGCTTTCATTTTCACTAAGTGTGAAGTTAGCATTTGAATCCTACTACCTCCACGAGGTCATCACAGGTCGCCATTTGGAATCTGTGTGTCCTTCCCTTCTGCTTATGTAGCACGTTTCTTATGCCAGTGGATTTAAAAGTAGTATCTGTAAAGTAATATATTCCTGTCCCCTTCACTAGGTTTATGAGCTCTTGAAGACCAGGGAACTTTACATGCAACTCTTTAATAAGTGATAGATATGCAGACTGATGAGAATATATTTCCATACTGATTTGTTGAACATCCACTTGAAATAAAAATCCTGCTCTTAAGAGATACTGGAGACAGTTATTAATAGGTTACCCTCCCAGTAACTTTTTACTCCTTTCACTGTATTATCATTGCTAGTATGTAGCCGTTAGAGCGGGCGCTGTGGAAGCAATGAGGAAAATAAGCATCAAGTCTTCGAGTGTCAGAGAGGCCATCCTGTAGATGAGGAGTCAGGGCATAAGTGGATTACAGCACTATTTAACAAGATAATAACAAAATAGATGTTGCAAAAACTGTAAAGTTTGTTATCTGCTGAAGGCTTTAGATAAGTTGTTTTCAAACTTGTGTGTTTGTCAGAGTCTTTTAAAAAATAAACTCCCTGGATCTTTCCTGGGAGACACGGATTGACTAGTTTGGTGGTAGGATCTGAGCCTCTGTCTTTAACAAACTTTGTAGGTGATTTTGATGCACAGTAAAATTCATCAGTGATAAATACTGTTATTTCATGACATTTGAAGTACTCTTTTAAAAGCATGATATTTGCATTTAACTCTCTGTTCACCTTGTGGCCTGGTGAGAGGCAGCTCAACGTAGTGCTCAAGGGCATAGGCTCTGGAGTCAGATGTTTGGATTCAGATCTCAGCTGTGCTGCCAGTAAGCTAGCAAACCTCTGTGCTTTCAGGCCTGTGAAATTTACAATTTCATAATTGTAAAATGAGACTAATAGTAGTATCTCTTGTCACATTATTGTTGAAAGGCTTAGTGAATTAACACTCAGAAAGTGCTTAACAGTATAGAATCTTGACTGGCACATAGTTAGCACTTGACGTTGTTACTAGTTTGTTTTAACAAATTCTGCTAAAACCAAGGAGAAGATGTAAAGCGAAAGTAAAAACTAGCATATTGAATGCATCTAAAAAATTAAAAAGTTCTTAGATACAAAGGTTAATATTTAGAAATAGACATAAGAAATAATGACAGTAGTTTGCATTTGGATAGGTATGGTAACTCACCCATTCCTCTGTCCTATTGATGGGATCTTCTTCCAAGTAAAAGAAAAAAAGTTTACAAAAGTTATTAAAAATCAGACCTCCCATAGGAAATAGGATCATTTTCTAGTGCCTGTGTTCCCACTTGTAAATCCTTATGTATTATGAATTAAATGTTGGGCTTAATTAGTTACTTTACTAATTATAATAGTAGTTAAAGAGTCCCAGTAGGCTTTGAGGGATAGAGTACAATGTTACATCTCAGTATAACGAAAATTCACTGTGAGACAGTCCATCTCTAAGAGGATTTTATAAGTTAATAAGACTCTCCTTAAAGAGTATTGTACCAACTACATGAACTCTGATACCTGGCTTACTAGTATTTTGCTATGTCTATAAAATCTAGAGAATTCAAAATTTGTTTAGTAAATAATTTTATCTATTATAGTGTAAATAACTTTGGTTGTCTTATCTTTATTAATCCAAATACAGCTTGTATCTGAACATGCTTTTGAGATCCCAGACAATGTCAGACCTGGACATCTTATTAAAGAACTTTCAAAAGTAATTCGAGCAATAGAGGTAAGAGTGGAAACGATCATCTAAATGCTTGGTTACTGTCTGCTTTGAGAAGCAAATGGATCTACCATTACATTACAAACATTCAAAAGCCCTTATACTCTTAGATGAAATAGAATGAGCTGCATTTTTGGAAGGAATCTGAGATTTTCAGGCTTCCAAAGTCCTACAGAGAAATTTAGAGGATTGTATCCTAATGAGGAATAAGAAAGCAGTTACCAGTCACTTCAGTTTCTTCAGCTTCCTCCAAGAATAAGAAATAGAGCATACACAAAATTTCAGATCCCATTCATTTCTGTGGGGCAGAGATGAATATGTGTTAAGTAATTAGACGAAGAAAGAAATGTAAGGTGGCGTGAGTAGAGCCGGCTGGAACTGGTTTGGAAAGCGGGATTCTGTTAGTGGTGTGCGGCAAGGAGACCCCCTTGACTGAAGTATTAGAACAACTTGGTTATGTACATGCCCCTTGATAAAAGCCCATGAAATCTGAGGCTAGGTGTTTTAATTTATTAATTAGCAACTGTTCTGGGTATTAAAGGAGATTTCAATTAAAGGAATTCTTCAGGAAGGTGGTTCTGTTAGTATCTAGCTTGAACTGAAAGAAATTAAGTGCAGGAATGGAGGCTAACTGGCAATTTAACAGCTTAGATTAGGGCTGTATTTGGGGAATGGAAAGAGGTAGACATCTAAGAAATAATGAACTGCTGCGTTTAGTATCCTTGGATAGAATATTTCATCTAATTTTCAGTGTGTTCAGATATGGCAGAAAAATATTTTCTATTTTTAAAGAGTGGTAGTAATTGCATATAAATATATTTTTAAATCAAAAGTCACATATGTAATCTTAAATATATATATAGATGTATAAATAAATATAAATCTCCTATGCTAACCAAAACTAAGAATAAACTCGGTAAGAAAGGTGTGGGTCTGTATGAAAAAAAACTATAAATCTTTACTAAGGGAAGTGAAACAATAGTTGAATAAATGTCATTTCAAAAATACCTCAATTCTAAATTAACTTTACAAATTTAAATTGCTGAATTATACCTGCAAGAATAATTGGGCAAAAGTAGCCAACAAAGTGGGTTTTTTTTTTTTTTTGGTTTTGGTTTTTTTTTCTTTTTAAGATTTTATTTATTTATTTGACAGACAGAGATCATAAGTAGGCAGAGAGGCAGGCAGAGAGAGAGGGGGAAACGGGCTCGCTGCTGAGCAGAGAGCCCGATGCGGGGCTTGATCCCAGGACCCTGAGATCATGACCTGAGCCGAAGGCAGAGGCTTAACCCACTGAGCCACCCAGGCGCCCCTCCAACAAAGTGTTTATTTATTTATTTTTTTTAATTGGAGCGTTGAGAAGACAGCAAAATGGCTGTAGAAAAATATGCAAAGAAACTAAAGAAGAAACAAATGCCAATCCAATAAAAATATGAAGAATGTGTGTCTGGCCTATGTGTCAAGTGCTGCTTGCCTCTGTTAGTTTGGTTTTCCTTTTACCATTGTGCCACTTTATTTTCTTTTTCTCCCACCTTTTCTCCTCATGCAGATAAATTTCTTTGCTTCCCTTCTCCCAAGACCCCTTCATCAAGCTATGTGAAAAAGTATTCAGTATATGAAAAAGTATTCAGCCACATTTTGCCAAATAATTTATGTTTCGTATGATCATTTATCTAATGGGCAGAGATAAAATTCTATATTCTTGTCCTGCTGTTTAGGAAGTATAAATTAGTTTGTGCTTTCTACATGGCATATCCCGAAATTGAGCATTTTCCCTTTAATAAAATAAGAGCATTCTAATTAAACTTGGTAGATTAACCATACCTACTTACTGCTCTCACCTCTTGGTACTAAAATGATAGTAAAAGAATAAAAAAGATATTCCTTAGGGCACCTGGGTGGCTTAGTCGGTAAAGCGTCTGCCTTTGGCTCAGATCATGGTCCCGGGGTTCTGGGATGGAGGCCCACATTAGGCTCCCTGCTCAACGGGGAGTCTGCTTCCCTCTGCCTGCTGCTCCCCCGCTTGCGCTTGCTCTCTCTCTGTATCAAGTATGTTTTTGTTTTGTTTGTTTTGTTTTAAAGATTTTATTTCTTTATTAGAGAGAGAGAGAATGAGAGAGAGGGAGCATGAGAGGGGAGAGGTCAGAGGGAGAAGCAGACTTCTGCTGAGCAGGGAGCCCGATGCGGGACTTGACCCCCCGGGGTTCCAGGATCATGACCTGAGCCGAAGGGAGTTGCTTAACCAGCTGAGCCACCCAGGCGCCCCTCTCTCTGTATCAAATAAAATCTTAAAAAAAAAATAAGAATAAAAATGATATTCCTGAAGACAGAAAATAATAGAGATGAACTCTGCACAGTTTTGGAAGCTGGAAAGCAAATATACAAGTGATCACTGATATAGCACGCTAGAGAGAGCCAAAATCTATGTGGGTAGAGGGAGAAGCCCAGAGACAGGTCTTACTTGTACAGGAGAACCTACAAAAAGCCAGGAATTAGGGATGCTAGGACCCTCTGAATATAAGAGTGGAGGTGGGATTGAGAACAGGTTTGATTATAGGTCTGTTTAAGGAACGAGTTGATCTCCAAATCCCTATCTTAACACATGCTGAAAACTCTAGAGGTTTAGTTGTTTGAGAGGTTGAACTTGACACTGGACTTCAGGACACCGAACCCAGCTGAGGGACATGGGTACCATGCTGAAAACAAGAGGATTAGGTGGCAGTCTGCATAGTGAGTGATTCTTTTTCCACTTGACTTTCCAAACACTGGCACCCTGGCCTATACCTGTAAGGCCAAGAAGATCCAGTGATCGTGACCATTTGAAACCTTCTGATGGAGCAACCCAGGCGGCTTCCTACAGTGAAACCCACCAGTTGACAAAGCCCTACTCACACAGAGCTCCCAGTTAGCTTTTCTCTTTTTACATGCAGTGAAATGCACAGATCATAAAAGTACAGTTTGAGTTTTGATGAAAACTCAGTAGACGCTTGTGTAACGAATACTGCCACTGAGACCTATAAATCATTTTTGTCACCCCAGAAAGTCTTTTCTCCCCCTTCTAGGCAGTCTGACTACCGTAAGCTGCCCCCAGTCAAACCTCTGTGGTTCTCGTTGCAGATTAGTTCGCCTGTTTTTGAATTTCAAACAAAGGCAGTCATGCAGCATATCCTAGTTCTGTGTCTGGTTTCTTTCAGCATCATGCTTTCGAGATTCGTCTGTGCTGTTGCATCTGCCAGTAGTTCTGTGTTTTGCTGCTGGTGGTATTCCATTGAATGACTATACCACAATTTGTTTTCCCTTCTCCTTTTGATGGATATTTGGGTCATAGACAGATGTGGCCGCTATGAATAAAACTGTTATAAACAGGGCGCCTGGGTGGCTCTGTCGTTAAACATCTGCCTTCGGCTCAGATCATGATCCCAGGGTCCTGGGATTGAGCCCCGTGTCAGGCTCCTTGCTTGGCGGGAAGCCTGCTTCTGCCTCTCCCACTCTCCTTGCTTGTGTTCCTGCTCTCGCTGT
The DNA here is from genome assembly GCF_002288905.1 of Enhydra lutris kenyoni. Lineage (NCBI taxonomy): Eukaryota > Metazoa > Chordata > Mammalia > Carnivora > Mustelidae > Enhydra > Enhydra lutris. Next base: position 4,139,946 of record NW_019154111.1, read on the forward strand.
TTCTCTCTCTGTCAAATAAATAAATAAAATCATTAAAAAAAAAAAACCCTGCTATAAACAACCTTGTATTTTTTTTGTAGCAAATACATGTTTTCATTTTGGGGGGGAGTAAGTACCTGGGAATAGAGTTATCAAGTCGTAAGTGAATTTCCGCTTTATAAGAATCTGCCAAACAGTTTGCCAAAATGGTTGCGCCACTGTCACCATTAAGGTGTAGGAGTTGTCGTTGTTCTGTATTCTTGCTAGTGTTTAGTGTTTTCTGTCTCTTTAATCTTTGCTTTTCTAGAGAGTATGAAATGCTATTTCATATGCTGTTAATGTGCATTTTCCTGAAGACGAAAGATATTGAGCACCTTTTCTTGTGCCTTGGCTATTTGTATCTTTTCCTATGAGGTACCTGTTTGAAGTTTTTGCCCATTTAAGAAATTATGCTGTTTTTATTGATTTATAGGAGTCCATTACGTATCTTAGACACAAGTTCTTTGTCATTTGGCATGTATGCATTCGTATATGATGAACATTGTAAATATTTACCCATAGCCTGTGGCTTATCTTTCATTATCTTAGTGGTATCTTTTTCCGAGCAGAAAATTTTAATTTTGAGGAAGTCCGATTTTGAAATTTGTTTTCTTATTTATAGTTAGTATTTTTTAGTGTCCTCTCTAAGAAATCTTTGCCCACCCCAAGCATTGAAGATACTTTTTTTTTTCTTCCTGGAAGCCTTTACATTTGGGTAAATAGCTAATCTTGAATTTTTGTCTGTAGCATAAGGTAAATTTAAGGCATTATTTCCCTCCCATATGTTTATCTAGTTCTCTTACCACCATTTCCGGAAATAGTTAGCTCTTTAATGCTTTATATTTTAAAATGCATAGAGAGTCAAGAAGAGTTTAGAAGATAAAGACCAAAAATAAAGAAGGGGGGAAGAAAAGGATTTAAAAGAAATAAATAAGTTCTTTAGCCCAAAACCCAAATACAATTGATATCCTTGAGCGAAAGAGTATATAAATATTGCCTCCATGAAAAAAGAACAGGCGGCTATAACAAAGGAACATTCATAGAAGAAAGAAAAGGGGTTCTTGGAAATTAGAAATATAATAGAAACAAAATATAGGGAAGCCTGGGTGGCTCAGTCAGTTAATCGACTGCCTTTGGCTCAAGTCGTCATCCTGGGGTCCAGGGATCGGGCCCTATGTCGGGATCCCTGCTCAGTGGGGAGCCTGCTTCTCCCTCTGCCTATGCCCCTCTCTTCCCAGCTTGTGCTCTCTCTCTCTGACAGATAAATAAATACAATCTTAAAAAACAAAAAATCCTAGGGGCGCCTGGGTGGCTCAGTGGGTTAAGCCTCTACCTTCAGCTCAGGTCATGATCTCGGGGTCCTGGGATCGAGCCCTGCATCGGGCTCTCTGCTCAGCGGGGAGCCTGCTTCCCCTCTCTCTCTGCCTGCCTCTCTGCCTCCTTGTGATCTCTCTCTCTCTCTCTCTGTCTGTGTCAAATAAATAAATAAAATCTTTAAAACAAAAAACAAAAAAAAAACAAACTCCTTTCTCTCTTTTTCATTTTTTAGTAAAATCATTGGAAGATAAAGTTGGGAAAATCTCTCATAAAGTTAAAAAAAAAAGACTAAAATAGGACAGAAAAATTTGAAGGTCATTTTACATAATCACCATCAAATATTAGGAAGAACAGAAAGAGAGAACATAGTTTTTGTTTTTGTTTTTTTAATTTCACAGACAGAGATCACAAGTAGAGAGGCACGCAGAGAGAGAGGAAGGGAAGCAGGCTCCCTGCTGAGCAGAGAGCCCTATGGGGGGCTCGATCCCAGGACCCTGGGATCATGACCTGAGCTGAAGGAAGAGGCTTTAACCCACTGAGCCACCCAGGCACCCCAGAAAGAGAGAACATAGAAAATAAGGAGAAGATAATCAGGAATAATCAAAGAAAATGTTTTAGAATTCAAGGACACATCTTCCCTACAGAATGCCCAGTATAGTGAGTGAGAAAAGACCTATGAAGAGGCACATAGTGGTTACATTTTTAGAATACATGTAACAGAGTATATCCTGGGATCAAGCCTCATGTAGGGGTTCCTATTCAGTAGGGAGCCTACTTCTCCCTGTGGGGCTCTCTCTTGCTCTCTATCTCTCTCTCTCAAATAAATGAAATCTTGAAGATGTCAAAGAGGAAAGATCTCAAAAAAAATTACCTCCCATGGACCCCTTTTCAGGAAGCTCTTAGAGGGCGTGCTGTTCTCAAAGAGAGGACATAGGCCAAAAAAGGAGCTCTGGAATTATTCCAACAAATATGAAATACCCAGATGGGTAGAGAGCAGTGAAGAAAACAGGACCTGCCCTCATGGAGCTGAGTAGGAAGAGGCTAGCCGTAAATACTTCAGTGTATCAGGAATTGACACACGCTGCGAAGAAAAATATAGAAGGGGGATGAGATAGGGTGTGAGAGCCAGAGATGGTGGTGGGGGTTGCAGTTTTAAGTGGTGGTGTGTAGGCGGGGCAGGAGAGGTTTTTGATGACCTGTGCAGGCCGGGAGTACAGCCAGTCCGGGTCGGATCAGGAGGATGACTCCGTATTTGTTCTTTATCTGAAATTCAAATTTAGCTGTGCATCTGGTACTTTAGCTGGCATTCCTGTCCAGGAGGGATGTCTCAAAAGATACTTTTTTTTTTCCCCTTCCTGGAAGCCTTTACATTTGGGTAAATAGTTAACCTTGAATTTTGGTGTGTAGCTTAAGTTGGATGAACCTTTAAGATACTACATTAAGTGAAGTAAGTCAGCCACAAAGGTATAACTATTGTGTGATTCCACTTATATGAAGTTCCTAGAAGAGTCAAATTCATAGAGAGAGAAAGTAGAAGGTTGCCAGGGGCTGGTGGTGAGGAGGAATGGGAGTTGTTGTGTAATGGGCACAGAGTTTAGGTTTGGGAGGATTAGAAAATTCTGGAGATGGATCGTGGTGTGTGGTTGCTTAGCAGTGTGAAATGTCCTCAATGCCACTGACCTGTACACCTCACAATGTTAAATGGTAAGTTATGTATATAATACCTGATATGTGCCATGAAATTAGGTATATGTCCCTATAATAAAAGAAAACTTGTAAGTGGTTGGCTCTGGAGAATGGGAATCAGGAATGGGGAAGAGTATACCGCTGGTCTTCATGATATATTTATAGAGTTAATTTTTAAAACTACGTAGATTGGTGACTTTGGTATAAAAAGCAATTATTGATTTATGCAAATACATATGTGAAAGAGTGTCCATCATAGGAAAGAACTGGAAGCAGCCTATAATAACTACCAGTAAGTATCAGGTCAATAAATTTAGCTGTATCTATATAGTAGAATACTTACTCAGCTTTTAAAATGCTATTTAAAATCAAAGAAATATGTTCACAGTATATTATGTGGGGGAGAGAAGGGGATAAAGGTCTCAGCAGAGCTTATGTTGAATCTTATGAGTGTTACGATTTGGTCTTTGTTATTTATATGAATGGTTTTTGTTTTTTAAAGTATTTTTATGGCTGATTATTGAGTCAGGTATATATCTGGTCTTGTCTAAAAACACTCTGAATTTAATTCTTAAAGGAGGAAAATGGCAAACCAGTTAAATCTCAGGGAATTTCTACTGTGTGTCCAGTTTCACGATCCTCAAATGAAGCAACTTTCCCATATCATTCCCGACGAAAGATGAGGAAACTTCGAGATCATAATGTCCGAACTCCTTCTAACCTAGACATCCTAGAGCTCCATACAAGGGAGGTCCTCAGAAGGTTAGAGATGTGTCCATGGGAAGAGGCAAGTATTATGACACATGGTTATAGAAAGAGACTTGGTTGTTCCTGAAAGTTTTTAAAGGGATAGTAAAAAAAAATAGTCTGGCACTATTTGTTTTCTAATCTTTGCTTCGCATTGTGGGGTCCAGCAGTACAGATGTCCAGGACAGGGAATAGGCTTCAGCTTTCCGAGCATCCATGTAGTAGGCTGAGTAGATCTCATTTTCTTTGCGGACATGTTTAATTGAGAGTTTACCAGATACCCTATGCTCTTCTAGGCTCTGGGGAAATTACCAGAGTGAGCAAAACTTAAGTCTCTACCATTGTGTAGCTTCCATTCCAGCTCCTGTGGGAAGAATGGGAGATGAGACATATACTAAAATAACATAATTTCAGATAATACATACTATAGAGGAAGCCAAGACAGTAGAGGGAGGGAGAGTAAAGGGCTGGGCTGTGGCTGGCTCCCTTAGCTGGGGCCGCCAGAGAGCCTCTTGGGTGGTGGCATTTGAGCTAACAAATACTGGAAGAAGTCAGGTGGATACAGAACTTCGAGGAAACTGAGGGACGAGCAAGTGCGGAAAACCTGTTCCTTCCCCAGCAGTACCCGCGCGCGAGCAACTACTGAGCTGGGAGACTGTTAGAAGAAACCCATTCAAATTTGGGAAATGCTGGCTTAGTGGACAAAGGGGCAAGGGGCAGGGCCTTTGTAAAACATAGTAGTGAGTTTGTGATGAGACATAACAGCCTCATTTCACATCCTGAGTAAAGAACAGGCATAATTTAAAATGAAGAAGATAGAGAAGTGTTTCCGAATTAAAATATTTGAAGAAATTATAACTTAAAGACTTTACATGTAAATAATTGTATTGATATTGTTTTAAGCTTTTGTTGTTCTGAACCTCTTTAACCCTTAGTATCTGGAAGAAGGTTCTCTTTGTTATTGAAGAAAAAAATTTCCACAAAAAAGAAACCCTCTTTTTTAAAAACCAGCTATGGCTGTGCTTTTATGCCACGTGGTGGCCTTTGTTCCTGGTGACAGCAGGTGGTGATCTGCAAGCTGCTGACTGGGCCTCCTGGGAAGGACAAGGGATTAGGTTAAGGATAGGAGGACCAGGAAGGACCCAGCAGCTAGTGCTTCAGCAGGCAGGAGCAAGGAGAAGAGAACTAAAACACATCCGGGTGCTGCTCCTCCAGGTTTTCAGCTCTCTGCAAGAGTGAAATGTCTTTGAATTTACTTGACGTGAATTTTACATTCTGCTTTATAGAATGTGTTTTACCGGTGGTGCCCAGGCAGAAAGAGGAGCCACATTCATGCTGTGGTTTTAGGAACCACTTAGTGTTGGTGCCGCAGACACTGGCACGGTTTGGGGTGTGGGGTTGTGGTGGGAGGCGGCACTGTCCTGGGTTCCTCTAGTGGGGCAGGTGTATCTCAGGGCACATGGTAAGTTCAGTTCTGTTTTTATACTTTAAGGATGTCTTGAGCTCTAAACTGAATGGAAAATTTAACAAACATCTCCAGCCATCTTCCACAGTACCTGAATGGAGGGCAAAAGATAATGATCTACGGTTACTGCTGACCAACGGAAGGATAATTAAGTACGTAAAGTCGATCACAGTGTCATACAGATGAGTTTTCATGGATTCCCTCTGCTCATTTAACCCCTAGTCCCCACCAGTGCACATCCTGCTTACGGGGAGAGTGTCTCAGTGCTCCTCTCCGACTGGAGTAGACCGTTCAGCTGCAGCGTCGCACTGTTTTGTGACGTGATTGTTTCCCCCTCTCTGTGCAGGGACGAGAGACAACCCTTCGCCGATCCAAGTCTTTATACAGCGGACAGCGAAAATGAGGAGGACAAGAGAAGGACGAAAAAGGCAAAAATGAAGATGGAAGAGAGTTCAGGAATAGAAGGGGTGGAGAATGAAGAGTCCGAAAAACCACTTAACAGTATGTTTGTTTTAAGGTCGTTTGAAAGGTCGGCTTACTACCCGTGTGATAATACGTAAAGTCATGTGCTAATTTTAAAGTTCTGAAGTTTGTAGTAGGACTGAAAATTGTTGTGTCTATAATACTCTCCTGAGAAATCGGAAGTATTTCTGAGTAATTTGTCCACTGGGGAGATGTGAATGTGAATGCCACGTGACGTGTCATGCCCAGGGAAGGTGTTTTTAGTGACGAGGGTATGTGCTGGTCAGTGACACCCTTGTCAGGTGACAGCTGTTTCAAGAGTCACATGAAAGCTTATGCATTTTATGGGCCTCTACTCGAAATAATAAAATAGTCAGAAGTTTAATAGTTTCCTACGTAATTTTAGTGAACATGTATATGGTTTTCAGCATTAGGAGACATACATAATTAGCTCCCTGAAGCTATTAGTAATCAGGTACTGTTCTGTTTGACTGCCTGTTGACAGGAAGACCTCTACTTGGTTACTAATTGGTTATCGTCAATGTGACAAACAGTAATACCTCTTCCTTGAGATTGTTCTTCGAGTGAAGTCTTAATTTCTTAGCATTTTTCAGGGCCTCCTTACATACCCTTCTATGTTAAAAAGTGGTTAAATACTTTGATAACTTGACAAGAAAAACGAACATTTCGTCTGTGTTGAATACCACGGTTCGAGCTAATTCTAAGTAAATCTGGTATTGCTGTAGTTGGTGACTCTGCATGGGTCACGTGCCGGGGGAAGGGCTGCTCATCACTGGACTTACCAAACAGTTGTTACTTGGCAGTGGCACGTGGGAGAGAAGAAGGGCAGAGGTCAAGCCCGGTTTGTAAGCTTGTTGAATTCACTGCTTGCGTGCTTTTGAGGTTTAGGAGAGTTATCTTTTTGTTTTCTCTTGAGAGGAAAAAATGCAAGAGGGAAAGTGAAAAGCATCTTGTAGCCAATTTTAGCGTTGGAGGTTTTTTTCTGGAAAGAAATAGAAAATTTCCACGCAAATGAGGACTGTATCATCATGTTCAGTAAATGCCACAAACGTTTTAAGAGTACAGTTCAATCTGTATCTTAGTCAATTCGGGAGAAAAGTCTTTGGGGGAAGAAAGGAATGAAGAAGAGGAGAGCAGTGGAAATGGACGGAGCCGGGGCAGTCGAGACCTGTGCAGAAGCTGGTCTGACTTTAGGTCCCACCCTGTTCATGAGCTTCCACTGACTTTCTCTTTTTCTCTCTTCCTTTGTCTTCGCAGGGTTTTTTACAAGTGTGAAATCGGAACTCAGGAATCGATCATCAGAATATTCTGATATTTCTGATTCAGAAGACTCTGGACCTGATTGCACTGCACTGGTATGCCCAAACCCTCGAGACTTGTGCATTGCTTGATGGAAAGATGACCCCGTCTTTCCTTCACCTGCGGGGGGGAAATAAGTGACAGCTTTTCCCAAAGCCTGTCTCCATGACCTTTGTGGCACAAGGTCTTCCTGTAATGGTAATTACACACACACAAAAGCACACACACACACAAACACACACACACACACCCTATCATGTGTGTTGACATCTGATAAACATAGCTTTTGTCTGGCTTTAGAAAGGGTGGATGTTTTTATGTTTCTCATATTTCTCCTAGATTATATTTCATTTGACTTTAAAGACAACTGGTACTATGTGTTTTTTACTAAGGAATTTTATACTCCAATTACTAGAGGTTTTAACTCTGTCATAGAAATACAGAAGTAATTACATGATAATTAAGTTTCTAACTTTGTCTAGACTGATACAGTGTTTTTAGTTAATAGAGTCTTAATCAGATTTCTTATATAGATTTGCTTCCATTTAATTATTATCTCAGAAAAATAATTTTACCACTGAAGAGTCTGAAAGTTCAGGTGATGAAAAAAAACAAGAAATAACATCAAACTTCAAGGAGGACTCTACTGTGATGAGGAACTTCCTTCAGAAGGGCCAGAAGCCCTCTAGAAGTGAAATTCCAATTAAAAGGTAGGCTTACCAATGGTTAGTACATTGTAACGTAAGCAGTATGAAAACATTTTTTAATTTTAACTTTTACCGAAGATGCCAGAAGAAGAAATAAGCTCTTGTCCTTCTGCTTACCTTCTCTTTAGGGAATGTCCTACCTCGACGAGCACAGAGGAAGAAGCTATTCAGGGCATGTTGTCGATGGCAGGGTTGCACTACTCCGCGTGTTTACAGAGGCAGATACAAAGCACAGACTGCAATGGCGAAGGAGACTGTCTCCAGGATCCCGGCGGCTGCCACAGCAGTAACCAGGAGGCACGACAGGTGTATCGCTGTGATAAGCCAGTGGAATGTGGTAAGAAACATAAATGATCGGTCTCTAAAAAGTAACATAGGACCCCCAACGTCATAGCTCTCCATCCTAGTTGAGGTTAGACAGTATGAGTAAGAACTGTTAATTGCACATCGGTAGTTGGAAATGGCATTAAGCATATTGGCCAAAAAAATACATAAAGTTGACAGATACAAGATGCAAGTTATAAGAACTCAAAATGTAAATTAATGTCTGGAGAATCGTGTTCACTGGCATAATCCTACCACTGCTATTGCAAGACACTTAGTACTTGTTCCCTTTCGTAAGCCGTTCTGAGTGGAAGGAGTGTGGAGACATCTTACGTGGTCTGCTAGGCTTGAACCGTCAATCCTCTTTCCTTTTGTGGGAGGGAAAACAAGTTTTGATCTGTTTCTGGTTGAGGACATTCTCTCTCCTACTTAAAAAAGAATTATTGGGAAAGAGAAGACTCAGTGATAGCACCAGTGATGGCCATGTAGTGTTTTCTTCTCTGTGCCTTTGGGGGAAATTTTGTTGCCCAAAAGTCTGAGGAGGATGGGGAAGAAGATGGTATCACATGAAAGCCTGTGCAGAGATGCTTGCTGCAGAAATCGTGTTCATTCCCACCTGGTTGTGTGGATTGTATACCAGCAACCTGACATCCATTTCACTTAATTCTTGAAACCACATTTTGGTGTATGTAATAAGACTTTTACAGGTAGAGGCAAGAAGACTTAGGGGTTAATTGAACTCACCCGTACTTACATAGCTGTTATTATCCACTGGTGTTGGAATTGGAATCGAGGACTGTCTGATCTCAAAATCTTGACTTATTGTGTAAGAGGAAACAGAGGTTTAGAGAGGTTAAATAACTTGACTAAAAATCCAGGCGTTATGGAAAAGCTCAAATTCAGGTCTAGGTCTCTCTGTCTGTCTATACCATTCTTTCTCCCTGTAATTTCTTTGGTCCTCACTTGAAAAGAAGGCTTCTGTGAAAATACTGCAGAATTCAGGCAAACATATGCCTTTATTCTATATGGAAAAGTATACCAGTTTTAGAGCGAGTATATTGCATTTGGCTTTTCCATCTACAGCAGATGGCCATAGAACTTGACTCTGGATCTTCCAGCATCTGGCACAAAAGCTGTCATATAGACAGTCTTTGAGAGAGTTGAAAGAATTAACATGTTAGATTGTGAGCTGATGACTCTTTTGTTTTTGAGAGGGAAAGCAGTGTGGTGGAAAGTGCATGAGTAAATAAAGCGTTAACATAGTCGTTTTTTAAATAAAGCGTCAACCTAAATGGACTTCTAGTTTTAAACAATAGGTGAATTTTGTTTGTTACGATCAAGTTTGTGTGGAGAAAATCTAATTAAAACTCCTGTTTAGGGTACCATGTCAAGACTGAAGATCAAGACTTGAGAAGTTCTTCCTGGATTAAACAATTTGATACAACTTCCAGATTTCATCTTCAGGTAAAATGCAAGGCTTGAAACATCAAAAGGAGATTTAGGATCATCATTAACTCTTTTTCTACTTTCTATTTTTTTACTGCAACCAGTAATTAACCATTAGATCTGGAAAGCTAAAAAATAACTTATGAGTAAATGCACATTTGAACAGCTGTCTGTTTTTAAGAATTCTGATGTAACAACTAATGCAAGGCTCATGGGTAGACTGTGATCTGGAAAAGAATAGTTTAGTTGATTTAAGGAAAGTTGAAAACTGGCAGCCAACACTTCTAGGTTATGTCCGGCGGGAAGGAGAGGGGGGAAAAAGTACCATGAGGATCTCTCTTTAATCTCTGATGTTGTTTCTTGAACATTTTTAGACAGCAAATTTCTTTGAGAATTCGATGTCAGATATTGATTCTCTTTCCAGAAAAGTGTTCATCATAAATACTGATTTTTTTTGAAGAATTTTTTTTTTAAGATTTTATTTATTTATTTGACAGAGATCACAAGTAGGCAGAGAGGCAGGCAGAGAGAGAGGAAGAAGCAGGCTCCCCACGGAGCAGAGAGCCCGATGCAGGGCTCGATCCCAGGACCCTGAGATCATGACCTGAGCTGAAGGCAGAGGCTTTAACCCACTGAGCCACCCAGGTGCCCCATAAATACTGATTTTTGCATAGCATTTTCTTACGGTTTGTGCCTCACTGTTACTCAGACCATCCATTGACTCCAGATTAAGAGCCCTTGCTCCAAGACACTTGATGTCTTAGGACCCCAGCATATAAATGCTTATACCAAATAAAATGAACCTCAGATAGCTTTTTGAAAAGCCACAGCTTTACCAGTAGCACCAAACAAGAAAAGTGATAGGACCTTTGGCTACAAACTTTGGAAAATGACAGCCAAAGAATCAAAATTTTCATGCTGCAGAGTAGAGAGTCCCCTAACTTCTCCAACCCCAAGCATACACTGAGTAGTGGAATCATAGGTGTTTGTTTAAGTAGGCTCCATGTTGGGATGTAGGCTCCGATCCAGGGCTTGAACTCATGACCCTGAGATAGAGCCAAGATCAAGAGATGGACGCTTAACCACCTGAGCCACTCAGGCGCCCCTGATGGATGGTTTTTATTTTCTTCATTTGCCTTTCTAAATTTTCTAAATACTTAGACATTTAACAATGACAAAAAGAGCCAAGTTAATTTTTTAAGGTAACGTTTTGTAAGTACAGGTTCTTTTAATAGAAGAGTATGCTCCAGAATCAAAGTTCAAGGAAGGAATCCCTTAACTATTAGTAATTCACTTATTCAGTGTCTAATTTTATAGTGCCTTAGCAGTCATAATGTTTCTAACTTATTAGCATTATAGGATTCAGTAGTAGAAGTAAGCTGTTATTGGGCTGCCTGGCTGCCTTAGTCAGTAGAGCATGCAATTCTTGATCACAGGAGTGTAAGTTTGAGTCCCACATTGGGTGTAGAGATTACTTAAAATCTTTTTTTTTTTTTAAAGTAAGCTAGTATTTAAATGTAGCTGTTGTTTTTATAATTGTCTTTGAAAATAAAGAAGTAGAGGACAGATGATTAGCAAGATCACCTTAGAGAAAGTCAGTTTTCTTTTGCCTGTAGTGCTGTTTTTAAAGCTTATTTGACCATTGCAGAATCAGGAATTAAACACACACACACACACACACACACACACACACACACACACACGGCTAGTTTCATGAAACATCACATCTTCAGTATGCTCTTTTCAAGTTTGTATTTTCCTTTCCTTCCAGTCATGACCCTTTCCATTGGTTTCAAGACCTACCCATCAGTAGCATTGTTGGCTTTTTTCCTGATGGTTCACTCAGTGATCTCTTAAAGAGATTGAAGGAAGAATTGTTAGAGGAAAACCAGGCTTGGGGCTCAGCACCTATGTGCTTTTTTTAGCAAACAATTTAAATACAGTGGAGATGAACCGTAACAGAAGTTAGATTCTAAAAAAGATGGTGCATCACACCGTTAGAGATACACGGGAGTGTGACGTGCTGAGGAACTGGTAGGTTCACATGTCCCAACCATGTGTTCCTTCCATGGCATGTCAAGGCACGTGCAGAATGCCGTATTATAATATAATATACATTACATATAATATATAGATACACACATTTACATATGTATGTGTAAAGTTCACACACACACACACACACACACACACACACACTTTTTTTCTTCTGGACTTAAGTTATGATGCAGAAGTTCCATACTTGCGTCCTTTCATGCTGTCAGGTTTTGGGGTGACACGACCTTCCTGACGGGGTGGTCGTCTGTGGCTGCTACATGTTAAGAAAACCAAAGTTCAGTGGTCTGTTTCTTCTCTCCCTTGACTTGCTGTTGCATAGAGAGGTTAAATACCTCACTTACCGTAAAGGAACTCTAAAAATCCAGCCTTATTTCCTTCCTTTTTTTTAGGATCTAAGTAGAGGCCAGAAATGCATCAAAAAGGAAGGCTCATCAGAAATCAGTCAGAAGGTACAAAGTAGGAATTCCGTGGACAGCAGTGGCGCAAGCCCTCAAAATGGGAAGTATACGCAGAATTCCAGCTTGATTTCAGGGGCGTGCCGGATAAATAATGGCAGCGTAAGCCCAGAAAGGCCAGTTGGTGAAACTTCCTTTTCCGTGCCCCTTCACCCCACCAAGAGACCCGCGTCAAATCCACCACCTATCAGCAACCAGGCAACAAAAGGTAACGTGGACACGTCAGTCGGCGGAGTGTTTTTGGCCGTGTGTGGCAGTGGCGGTGGCAGTTCAGATAGGTGTAGCGGCCTCCGCCATCGAGCTGCCCGCCACCTGCCGCCTGATGCGCTCTGGCGGGTGCGGCGGGGCGGTGTGCGCAGGTCGCTGTGGGCCCTCAGCCGCAGGCTCTCTAGGTCAGCCCCGGGGCTTGGGCGTAGCTTTCTGAAGGGGGTGGTGATCCCGACGAGGAGAGTAAGGGGTTAGCCCTGCTGGGTTGGGGAAGTGGCAGGGCAGACTGCAGTGAAGGTCAAGGAGGTAGTGTGGCCCACGGTACCAGGGTGAGAAACGGTTCATGGGCTGTTTATGCAGCTGCTGTCAGTTTTGTGGCCCAAGCCGGTTTGATGCAAGGTCGGGTCGGGGCCCCTACTCGAGAGAGAGAGGCGGGAACAGACCGTGGGTGGGCCTGGTAGGTCACGTGAAGATTGGCTTTTCTCTCTCGAGTAATGCGATGGGAGGTTTGGAACAGGAGAATTCCGGGAGTGCGGCTTTGGCCCTCTAGCACACCCAGAAGCCTTGCCGCCTAACCCTCCCTTGAAGCCTTCCCGGTGCCGTCAGGAGCCGTCTTCACTGTTACTCACACTGTCGTTGCTGTCTCACAGGTAAACGTCCAAAAAAAGGAATGGCCACAGCCAAACAACGTCTTGGGAAGATCCTGAAGTTGAACAGAAATGGCCATGCCCGTTTCTTCGTGTGATGAGCTGCCACTACGGCCGCTCTTCCCTTTGGAGACAGACTAGTGGCGGAGGCGCGGGAGCCTGGCGCTCCCCGCCGCGCCCCTGCCCGGAGCAGTTTGCATGTACAGTAGAGAACACTGCCGGAGGAACAAAATGAACCTGATGCTGCATTTTCACTGTGCCACACCCACTCAGCAATAACCGTTTGGACCTGGTGGGGGAGAGGAAGAAGGAGGGTAGAACCTTAAAAAGAGACCTTGAACTGGAAAAGGTCTCTTGTCAGGGCTTGAATTTCATTTTGTTGTTGGTAGTGTCTTGATTTATTTTCAGTGGTAGGGTAAAGAATTATCAATAATTTATTTAACAGATTTTTTTTTAAAGTTAACAGCTTTTAAATTCTTTCTTTTTTAAAGCTATTTATTTGGAAGATTTCTGGAGAAATATCTCACTAATTTAGATTTAAGAATGTGAAAGTTTTTAAATTATTTTTGATAGTGTGTATGTTATATGTGGGGAAGAGCCACAGTAACAGTAACTAGTCTGGACTCTTAAATTTGATATTCAGGTTAAAGTCTTAAACAGGGATTTGATGCATTAATTATTTTAAATTAAGATGTATATGAAAATCATTTTATTTTATATATTTCATGTGTTTTTTATAAGCTATTAGCTTCGCTTTTGCTAACATCCAAGGTGCATACTGTTATCCAGGTTGATTACCTTATATCCCACCTTCCCTCTGCACTCCCCATCATTTTGTGACGACACAACAAGACTCTTCTCTTTGCAGGGAAACACTTTCATAGCCAATGTGTAAGAATTACATAAAAGATCCCACATTTCTCATTTCGTTTGACGTTGCAGTTTTCTTCTAATTCTGTAAAAAGAGGCTTCTTGCATTTTCATTTTTGCTGATGATATCTGGGTCCCAAAGAGAACAGCTTTAATATCTTTTTCCTACCTGTGGGAAAAGGATTATAAGTTTGGTTAAATTGTCATGTTTATAGTTTTTCAAATACATTTGTAACTTCAGAGGGCCTTCTTCATACTGCTGGTGTTGGAGGGCAGGATGAGCACCTGCCACAGAGGTTATATTTTATGACGCTTTTATTCTGTGTACCTAACTTGTTGGAAAATAATGAGATATGGTTTGACTTCGTATATTCAAATCTGCATAATAAGCCGTAATATAATAGGACTATACTATATTAAGTTGTATAGAAGCAAGCATGTTGGAGTAGATCTTTTGGGTGTATGTGTGTTTAGTTTCTTCTCTCTTAACCTTCTAAAGAAATATCTAAGATATGGATTTGGAGTAAAATGGGTGCTTCTTGCAGTTTCTTCCATTTGTCCTAACTTAACCAGTGTATACTGAGTATCTGGTTGAGCTTTAAGGAGTCACTTCTCTCCTTTATGCATAGCTCTTACTAAATGCCAGTTTTCAGTTGCTCGTAATAGCTTATATTTTCCCTTTTCCTCCCCAAGGCATAAAAATAAGTGATTTCTGGGTCTGGGGTGAAGATATTCCCAATTCTGACAAAAAAATTTTTTTTCTACAAAGAAAATAGAGGCAAATAAGATAAATTTTATTTTTATGGAGAAGTAATATGGCCATATTATGGATTTGTCTCTTTTACTCAGCAAGGTAGCAGGACTTGCCCTTCCGTATTAAGTATCACTTGAAGCGCTAAGAAAAAAACATCTCTACCGTCATCTTTCATGGTTGCATTTAAATATGTATTTTCAAAGAGAAATATTTCTTATTCTGTCTCCATTCCAGTATCTCATGGAATAAATACAAAACAGCTTATGCATTAACCTTTCTGGTCCAGATGACCAGACCAGATTCTGGGTCTTATCTAGGTGTCAGGAAAAAGAGTTTTTACAGAAACACTACATGTCTGTAAAGGGCCTACGTCACTCTGTCTACACTCTGCCAAAACTGGTTAAGAGATGGGTATAATCAGTCATTTGTTTCGTCACTGGATCTCAAGATGTCAAAAGTTGGGGTGCGACTGATTTTCCTATCTTCCAGTATGTAATGTTTTGGTTTTCTGTAGACACTGTTTTAGTGTTAGAGTTCACATGATTTTGTTTTGGTTTAAGAAATCAGAATTACAATTCCTTCTTAGGTTCTTTTGATTTCTTTACATTTTCATAGCTCTAAGTATTTTTAATTACCTGACTTCGTTTCTTTAGCTATAAAAAATTAAAATCAATTTATTTTTATGAGTTAAAATGGTGACCAGTATCTGCCCTGTGTACTTCGGCCAGTACATCTAATTTTAAGTAGCCAGAATATGTAAGTATTAAGGTACTGTGGATTCATTTTTGGCAGGTTTAGCCCATGAACTGGCTACATGAAAAAAACTTTCAGTAAGATAATCTAACCACTGAAACAATTCATGTATCTTTTTCCAAATTGGTGAAAATTCAGCCTACTGGCCCGTGAGTTGCCTAGTCAAGCTTGTTCTATACTTACTGGCTGTGATGCCTCCCTTTATCTTGTGGAAGTGGCTGGATTCCGTGTTTTCCTCAGTCTCATTTATAAACCCTCTACCACACAGAAGCTGCAGCTTAGACAAGGAGACAACAGTGGTGGCATTCAGCTAGTTAAGTGCAGATAAATAGGTAAAACAGTTGTGACTTAACAGATGCGATTTTAATGGTAGTAGTAGATAATGATTTTTTCTGTATTGATTGAAACAAGTGACTTCTGTTAACCTGGGATCCCCTGTACTGGGATAGTGTCACATACTGTGCTCTCCAGGATTGATGAATGATGTCAACAAGACAGCTGGCGGTTGATAGTAGTTCAGCACCCTAGAAATACACTGAATTTCATAAGCATACAGATTTTAAAATTCCGACTGAAATCCTAGAAACCCAGAAAAAACAAGACCATCGTGCCCACGATGTAAATACTTAGCTTCAATACTGGTCTGTTTTTTAATAATCCTAATTCTTGCCTTGTCAGTGAGCCCTTCCGTGTTGACTTGCCTGATGGCCGCAGGTATTTATCCAACGTCCGTGTGCCCGGCGAGACTTAGTACTGGGGAGACCGTAAAGCTGGGGTGGGAGGCTCTGTTCTGGAAGGTATGTTCGCCAAGAAATAAGCAGTATTACTTTCATTTCTAAGCAAACTTTAAGCAGAAGAGGCCCCATGTAGTAAGAAAAAGAGCATAACTTTATTAGTTTCAACTGAAAAAGTACAACTGTAGAAGTGGAAGTCAATTTTTTTTATTTTTAAAATTTAAGAAACATTTTTTCATAAGTTAGTAGTTTAATGTTGGTAATAGAGAGGTGTGGTATATAGCATGGAAGGGAGGACGAACCTGGGTTTTTGTTCAAGTTCTGTCATTCGCGGATCAGCTGTGTGACTGTAAATAAGTCACTTACGCTTTCTGAGTCTTGGTTTTCTCATTTGGCAGTTTGGATAAAAATGTGGTTAAGAAAAACACAGAAAAGCATTCCTTAATTATTGACACTTCATACTTGCAGAGAATTTATCATTATTTAACTTACAACTGACAACGCACATTTATATCCTTTTTAAGTGAAAACTGTTACTCCTAAAATCTGTTTCATATCGAGTATATGCCCAGAGCATGCTACCTAAAACATCTGAAGAATCTCTAAGAAGGTGTTGGATTAAAATCAGAATCCATGCTTGAAGTGAAAGAAAAAGAAGTGAGATAGTTGATGGATAAGAGTGAGAATGTGTATCCCCGTGTAATCATTAAGATGATTTAAAGGAATTCAAAGATGGTTTTAGGTTTTGCTCAAAGACGAATTAGGACAGTACTGCTCCAAAGACTCTGCCTACTCTTCAGGTACTAGATAGAGGTCAAGTAAGTCATGCAGTTAAAATGTAGCAACTACCCAAGGAGCTAGGGAAAAAATAGAAGGTGGTCAGAAGATGGGAACCAACAAAGACAGCTCAGGGCTGGCTAACAGCAGCTTGCTGGGTAGAGGGAGAAACCACAGCCACTCTAGTGGTGGAAAGGAGACTTGACATCTTCAAAGGAGAAGATTCTTTCTGTCCTTTTCAAGAGATGCTCTCTGTAGTGATAGGGCAACTCCCCAAAGAGTGATGAGTGATTGTACGGCCCATGTGACTACTGCCAGGAGTAACTATTGCAGCATGTAAGCATTTTGCAATTTTATATTAAGAGATGAATAACGTAAATCTGAAAATTTTTCAAAAGCTCATTTTCCCCCATTAAATATTAAGCTAATTGCTCCCTCCGAAAAGAGAAGCTAAAAATCATCAGTCATTTTCAGATGTCCAAGCTTTTATCTAAAGCAATCTTGAAAAGGGTGAACTTCAGATCGTGAGCTTAGGAAAGGAGTGTTGCTAGTAAGTAAAGGAGACCAATGAAAGCCAGGAGGGCAGTGACTCACCTGGGGTCACAGAGGACCCTAGACCTCAGGTAGCTTGCTTGCTTAGCCCCTGTTGTGACACTGTGCATCCTGTCCTCATCCAGGGGTGGATGATGGTCACACGCTGACTACAAGTCAGGTGGAAAGAAAGGGGGACAAATAATATACTTACTCCATTGCTGATGAACGTAATGTAATTTTAATAATACTGTAGCCTTACTAAAAACCCTTTTATTTTGTTTTTCACTGAACGTCATGCCCTAAGTCAAATATTTGATACCCTTATGTAAACAAAAATTTTAAAGTAAGGGCATTAAGAAGCAAATGCCTATTTCCAAAGCAATTAGCTTATCATGACTGTGGTTTTATTCTTTTATCGTATTTTTTCCCTTTATAATGGGTAGGGAAAATAATACTCACTTGCCTGCATTACCCCTTAGACTCTCCCACTCACCCTTGGTGCCCTTTCTAGTGTCCTAAAGCTTTGTCTTAGTAAGTGCAAAGTTAAATTTTTTGTTACAACCTTTTTGAAACTGTATTCAGTGATTCTTCCAAGTTTATCTGCTCTGCACTATTTCACTACTAAACCCTGGCTACCACGTAGCCCTTGACCTCCGAGTAGTTTACCTATGCAAGACCTGTGACATTCTGAATTCACTTTTCTTTTTTTTCAGAAAACAGTCCTAAAGGGAACTTGATCATAAAGATAAACCTTGCCTCCACCCAGTCTTATTTTGGCCATTTCCTTTTCAAAATGTCAGCTCTTTCCCCCAAGACTTTTCACCAAAACAATGATCATAAGTGCTGGAATATAGAATATTTTGCAGGAATAAAGTAACCCAGACATACTCTTACATTTCTTTGGTGGATTTTGGTTGGTAACAGTTACCAGCATTACGTGTGATATATAATGAGGAGTTGATTCCTTGCCTAGAATCATTTCTTCCCTCTAAGATTCATAAGTAACCTTTTATTTTTACAAAACATACATACAAACTTCTACATTATAGTCAGGGACCTGAGGTGTAACTTGCTAAGTGAACCCCAAGGTTATTTTATCTTGCAAAAGAAACCTAAACCAAACTAAGGGCCTTACATTTATGGTTAGACTGAATCAAAAGCTGTAACCTCAGTTTTTTCAAAAACAGCTTCTGACTGCAAAAGCAAGTCATGCAGTTGTTAGGTATGAAATAGCACTGATCAGGAAACGCATATGCATCTTTGCAGACTGTATTTCCTTCCGAAAAGACTTTTCTACTTTTAATATAAATTAAGCCATAACAGTTTCATGCTGTGGAAAGAGGGTGAAAAGGTTCATTTTAAGAGATTATATAATATGAATTTTCACATTTACTGTGAAATGTCTAACTTTGCCAGTGCTTCAGCAGGTTTTTTTGGGGGTGGGGGTGGGGGCGTAGAGGGTGGCGATGCGGGGGTAGTGTTGGTTTTAGGGGTTTTAAATCTGTGAAATTTGAAAAGGGGACAGTTGTTGGCTATGGTATTTACTAGTTTTGTAGTAATGTTTTGCTAGCCTGACTGACTTTCCTTAACTGATTTTTATGCCCATGGTCCAAGGTGACTGTTGCCCTTTCTTGTTTGGGGTGTCTGCGGAGTAGTGTCTTGTCTGTTTGTATAGGCAGTCCGTATGTGTGCACATGTGTGTCCTTTGAATACAGAAGCACACGGTGTGACAACAGAGTGGGGTGTGGCTGGGAAATGGGATGCTGAAGCTTTAAGAGCATTTTTTTTTTTTGATTCATAACAGTATTTCCCATCTTTTGCCTGCAGGCAGGGAAAGTGTACAGTATTTATTTTGTTTCTGTTTTAAATTTGTAAGTCTTTAAGTAGCTTACATTTGTTATTATAGGAGACGACAAGTGACTTGTTTAAAGTTGTATTTAGTACTCTTACTTTCCAATTTCTGTATTTTAAAATATTGAAATTAAAATTGTATTACTTCTGTTTTGATTATTTTAGCACTCGGTGTATTTTTTGCTCATTTTGTTTGAAAGTATAAATGTTGAAAGTTGTATAAAATGTGTCTTTGAAAGAAAAAAAAATCTGAATTCTATATCCAATTCTGACTTTTCGTTCCCTTTTTCTCCTTATTGACTCATAGGAGATTTGAGAATGTGAAAAACTGTGTCAAACTTATGCTTCTTACTGTTTCTGAAGCTTTAAATGTGAAAAGTAATGTGCCCTGTTCTTCTATGGGAAGTATTGCTGGGGAAGCAGTTGCTGAAAGAGAGGAACGAACACAGGATGCTGCTGTGCTGGAGGGTGGGTGTTTACTGATGGACATTTAAGAGCACTCATTGCCCCCAGCCCGGGCACCCCGCAAGTGTTTATTGAGCACCTGCAGTATACCAAGTGCTGTTCTAGTGCCGGGGCTGCAGGCGTGAACAAAACCCAGCCCCAGTCCTCAGGGAGCTTATGGCAGATGTGAATGTGGGGGGAAGGATGTGCCTTGGTGACCCGATGCCTCAGTGAGGGTGGGAGCGGAAGTGCTGGTTCAGTGAGAAGGACCGACTCTCTTTCAGATGTGCTTTTGAGGGCCCCAAAGCCGGGTCTGGGACGATACGTGGTAACGTGAGAGAGAAGCCACAGACCAAGGAAGAAGTGTATGGGGCTGGGGGCAGCACTTGAGGACAGAAGAAGGGCCTGGGAAGGGGGCGGCATGTGGCTGAACGTCCCCTCTGGACGAGGACCCCGACTGGAACAAGGTCCTGGAAACCAAGGCTCCTGAGGGAGCAGAGGCCTGTGCTCTTCCTTACCTAATTCTGGCAAGGCCGCAGGTGTCCCGGGCGCGCACCCCTGGCGTCCCTCAGTCACTGTACCAGAGGGCTACCCAAAGCACGTTTACACCTCCTCTTTGGCCTTAACTGGCCTGCCTTTTGGCCCAGCTGATTGAGACCTAAATCTGAACTAAAAAATAGTAAAAATCCACAGACTGACTGGATACACCTGTGGGATGCTCCGCCTTAGTTATCAAGACCCGCTCTCCTCAGACTTCTAGCCTGATTTTTGAGTTGGCACCAAGCAGTGGGACTGAGACAGACCCCATCACTGTGTGACGTGGTGTGTTACCCACACTTCATTTTAGATTGACGAGAATCAGGTGCTCTACAGAGGTTTGAACAGAAGCCCCGATTATCTTTAGTCCGTGTGAGTACTTCCTGCGTACAAGGCAGAATTTCATTCCTTCTTCAGGCCAACCCAACGACGTGGGTGCTGTATTGTCCATTCATCCTACGGATGAACGTGAGGCCGGAGAGCGTAAATATGTCTGTGTTCACACTCTAATAAGTAAAATTGAGATTTTAATCAAAAGCCTAGCTAAAAGCTATGGTATTTTTTTAAAATTTGTCTTTCTCTAATTACTTTATATACTTTCAATTATTAAAAAGGAATAGAAGGTCCTTAGGAATGGTTTGGGTTCTAAACATTTCTTTGTAGGTACTCATTTTGGATTGAAACATACTGTCTTCAGAAGTTTTCTGTCATTCAACTTCGAGTCTAGTTATCCCAAGGCCAGGCACACATGAAAGACAGTTTATCTCCTAGGATTTCACCTTCTAGTGGATGATAGGCTGTAAACAAGGGGCATGGAATACTGTGAAAATACATGAACCTAACAGCAGTTCCCAAAGCCACATACCAAGGGTACGAGGACCAGCTGTGCCCAGGGTGCGGCTTGCACAGGCAGGGACATGGCCCCTGTCAGGGAGCACAGCTGCCTCCCTGCTGCCACCATTGCCCTTTCCATGCAGAGGCCTCTCCTGCCGTTTTCTGCCCCTCAGCTCTGTAAGCAGGCCAGCCCTGGTAAGGAAGGGGGAAGAAAAGACCTGCTGCTTGCCTTCCGGAGCCTGGCTTCTCTCCTACCCCCACCTCCCAAAACCCCTTCCCATCCGTGTCCTCACCTTCATTCACTTCCAGGTTCTCCATTCCCCCTTCCTGGGCTCTTCCCTCCCTTGGTCCCAGAAATACCCTTTACAACTTTAAAAAGATATTATTTATTTATTTATTTGAGGGAGAATGAGTGAGAGAGAGCATGAGAGAGGAGAAGGTCAGAGGGAGAAGCAGACTCCCCAAGGAGCTGGGAGCCCGATGCGGGACTCGATCCTGGAAGTCCGGGATCATGACCTGAGCTGAAGGCAGTTGCTCAACCAACTGAGCCACCCAGGTGCCCCCCCTTACAACTTTTAAAGTGCTAATTCTGGAATGTTGTGAAGTCACTGTCCCTTCTATGCCAGAGTTGAGAAGGAAAAATGAAGGCCCCCAAAATAGAATGTAACATGTAAATTCCATACATTTTTTTAACTCAAAACCTGGAACAAAAGATTCTCAACTGTAGAAATAGTATTTCTATTCCTTCACTCTACAAGCTGTCCTACCTAAAGATCTTGAGAGTATCTGTGTCTGGAATAACGCCCACCAAGTTAGTGGTGGCTGGTGGCCTGGGGAATGAGAATGTGGGCATCATTGAGCCTGGGAACTTCTACACACTTAGGTTTCATGTTTTGTTTTGTTTTTCCTAATTCAAATAACCTGTCAAATTCGTAATAGAAAGACAAATTTGTTCTGCTACAGGGTGTGGGTTAGCTCCCCAAGAACATTAGTACTACTTACACCCTCGTACCTATTCACACCCATCAGAAATCAGGCCCTTGTGTTCCTGGGGTGCTGTACTGGCCACCTAGCGGGTCTGGGGACAGACACAGAACAGGTCACCAGGGAGTTCTTTGTCCCTCCTCTCCTGCTTTCTGCCTTGTCTCTGCTTCTATTGCTGTACTTCTCACTCTGCAGTGTGTACTTTTTCCCCGTTTCATCTGTCTGAACTCCCAGCCTCAGCGTGTTCTTTTATCCTTGACACCTTCCAGAGTTTAGCACCAATCTCACCAAAATTACACTGAATAAACACATAGACAAACACAGTCCTTATTACCATGATTCTCTCCCTCTCTCTCTAGCAGTGGGATTAGATGGGAGGGGGTGGAGGAGGTAGGATAAAAGAAAAATGTGGAACAATGAGAAAAGAACTTTATACAACTGTAGAATTCTGCTTCAACTAGTAAGAACTCTGGAGGTGGGGGCGCCTGGGTGGCTCAGTGGGTTAAGCCGCTGCCTTTGGCTCAGGTCATGGTCTCAGGGTCCTGGGATCGAGCCCCGCCTCGGGCTATCTGCTCAGCGGGGAGCCTGCTTCCCCCTCTCTCTCTGCCTGCCTCTCTGCCTACTTGTGATCTCTCTCTTTCTGTCAAATAAATAAATAAAATCTTAAAAAAAAAAAAAAAGAACTCTGGAGGGGCACCTGGGTGGCTCAGTTGGTTAAGCATCTGACTCTTGATTTTGGCTCAGTTCATGATCTTAGGGTTGTGAGACTGAGTCCAAGCCGGGCTCTGTACACAACATGGAGTCTGCCTGAGATTCTCTCTCCCATTCCCTGTGCCCCTTGCCCTGCTCGTACACTGGCATGCTCACTCTCTCAATAAATAAAATAGAACCATGGAAACTGACCAATGTGGTATTATAAAAATGATGTTTCAAGTTTCTTTACAGTAAGAAAAAGAAGACAGAATAGATTTTTCTTAAATGAGATAAACAGATTATATAGCTCACATAGAACCTAAAACTTAAATTTTATTGTAATTGCTTTGTAAACATCAGTTTATACAGGTGTACCTTGCTCTGAAAATACAGCAGTGGTTTTAAGTAATGGTTAATATGTAAAACTACAGAACTAATTGGGTGGTACCAAATTATGAAAGGATTTTTTTCTCTCAAAAGGAGAGGAAAACGAGCTTGCCCAAAGTTACTTGATTCCACAGAGCAGTATTTTCAGAGCTTTGAACCAGGACGCTTCACGGGTGCTGTGGCTCTGCTTTATTCTGGGCGGTGTGATGGTCAGAAAGGGAGTTGCTTCGGGTCTCAGCCGGGCTCATCTTGGAAGACCAATTGCGACGCCACTGGCTTGGCCACGGACTAACATGTAAGTACACTGAACCCAGTAGAGACTTTGCGCTCTAAAGATTCCTCGGCAGAGAGAGGAGCCTGGTCTCGAACAGGACCAACACAACACAAGCTCCAGGCTTGGTTCCTAAACTCCAGATCAACTCCACCTGGTGGACACCTTACACTTTACGTGTCAGATCCCAAATCCCACGTTCAGTCAAAAGCAGGCTTCTCGGTGAATGGCCTCACCAAACTTCAGTTGCCCAAGCCAGGTTCTTCTAGGATGCTGTCCTCAACCTGGCCCTCTCCCAGCCCCAACCAATGATTCACATAACATCAACGATCTCCGTACTGGGTAAGTTATACAGAAGGAAGCTATGCATTAGCTATGATTACCTCGTCTTAGAACAGAATATGGACAAAAAGCTTTTTGGACCCCACATCCCCCTCCTCCCTCTGGGAAGGTCAGTTGTTAACCACCACCTCCTCTGTTTCCTTTTACAGTAAAAATTCTAGCAGATACTATCTCCATTGGCTGTTTCCATGTTCTCACTGCCCATTCATGCTTCAACCCCCTCCAGTCTTTGTTCTTACCATTCTGCCACCCACCATACTGTGAAGCTCAGGACAGACTACCAAGTGACAAGCAGCCACAGAGACCCTGGGGGATGAGGGCTATCTTGGATGTTCTAGCCCCAGCTGAGCTCCCAGCTGGATGCAGCCCCAGGAATGACTAGTTATGCTGTGTAAGGCAGAACTACCCAACTGAGCTCAGTCAACTCACAGAACCATGAAAAATGAACCCTCATTTTCAGCCACCAAGTTTTGGGGTGGTTTGTTGCACAGCAATAAGTAACACATTTCTCTACCCTCTTTCACTCAGTCTTGATGGCACTCAATGTAGTTGATCGTTCTTTCGTGAAATATTTAAATATTTGACTTTCATGATTCCCTAATTCTAGTTTTCCTCCTACCTCAGTGGCCGCTCCCTCTCAACCTTCTCAGCTTTATCAGTCTTCTTCATCAGAGGGGCAGATCCTTGCAATTCTCTTCTCGGTTTATACTCTTCGTGGGTGATCTTATTAGTCCTGTGGGTTTAACCATCCCTGTGTTCACAGCCCTACTTCTGACCTCTTCTACGAGTGCCAGACTCACAGGTTCAAGCGCAGGCTGGGCATTTCCTCTTGGATGTCTAATAAGAATCCTGTAATTCTTTTTCTGTCTTAAAACCCTTCATGACCTGGGTTTTAAAAGGGATTTGTTTTAATCAGGTGTGGTAAGACGTGTACGCATGGAAATGTCCATTATGAAGGAAGATGTTTTCCCTAGTAACAGCAGGCCAGCACACTTTGCAGGGCCGCACAGGGAAGCAGTAACACAGGCCAGGAGGCAGAGAGAGTGGGGAAAATGTGGGCAAGAACATTTATTGTGACTGCTGGGAGAAGCACTTAGTGAGGTGTGCATGCAAACTTCTAGATTCCTAGAAATATGTTGGAGCTTTTCAAAGCCCCAGCGGACTTCCAGCTCTTCCTTTAAGCTTTTGGTTAGTCTATTGTTTGCCTCAACTGTTATCCATTGTGTCAGTCCCCCATTCTGTGATGTTAAAACACTGAACCACCCCTGGGGAGAAGCCATTGGGACTGGGCTAGTTCCCGTGAGGACAAACAAATACAAGCCTTTTCAGGAGGGCCTTCCAGGGAACCAGTAGACAAGTCACAAGATGCATTTTTGAAAAAGCTACGGCCCTGTTCTGCCCTCTCTGGTACTGGTACCAGGAGCATGGGTGGTTAGTTTTCAAGGTTGCCAGGGAGATGGAGGAGATAGGACCAGGGTAAGTTAAAATGCTACAAAGCTTGATGTTTTCACTTAGATTCAGCTGTTTTTCTTGACTCAATGGTAAATGAATTGCTGCAAGACTTAATTTCCAGATATCTGAAAACACAGACTCCAACCATTTTGCCAGTTTTTCACTGCCGCCACACTGCCACTGGTGCGCAAACTTTCTGAGGTCCTTACTCCATTTTCCACTGATGTCAACCTTCCTTTCTTAAGAAATACTATACTGCAAAACAATATCAAAACCTTAAAAATTTAAATTAAAAATTAAATTTTTGAGAAAAAACTTTTATACAATTTTATGGGGCACCTGGGTTGCTCAGTCAGCTAAGTAGCTGCCTTCACCTCAGGTCATGATTCTGGGATCCTGGAATTGAAACCCCTGTTGTTGTTTTGTCGTTGTCAGCCTCCCTGCTCCGCAGGGGAGCCTGCTTCTCCCTCTCCCCCTGCCCCTCCCCCCCATCCTTCTCCTCAATGTCCGAAATAAATAAAATCTTAAGAAAAATTTTTTACACAACTTTTAAAAATCCACAATCAAAAGCCAAGAGAAAATTGCCCCTCATCCCATTCCCTAATTCATTTGTAGGTTACTATACTTAACAGATTTTTACGTTTTTATAGTAACATATAGAATTTTAACATCATAACCTAAATTTTCTTTCTGCCCCTCATCCTTTTTCCACTTCCTAGTACCTCTTACTGCATACTCCTCACAGCCAGTGTTAATGCAAATTTTGGCACAGTGCGTGTCCCTCCTCAGCCTTCTTCTTGCTCATTCAAAAATAGCCACTTTCCCACACAAATAGATGCTCTTTTTGCTACTGATTTAGACGTTTCTATACCGTTTTCTTTTTTCCCTTAACACGTCAGGGACGTCCTTCTAGGTCATGCTTGTTAAAGCTGTGTGACAGTCCGGGAAAGGACCAACCACGTTGCTCCCAGCACCATGCCTCCCCCCACATAAACATTTTCTTCCGTAACTCATCCATGTTGCTTTTACTTCTAGAAGATTCCCAGAAGACAAACCGCTGGGTCAAAGGTCATGCACATTTACAAATTTTCATAGCGATTCCCGGACTCCTTTCCCAAAGGGCTCTCTAAACAGTTCACATTTCTGTCAACAACCCGAGTGTGTGCCTAGGCTCCGAATGCTCCTTAAACACTTGGTCACTCCGTTCTCTGAGGAGAAACGGATATGCTTTCTAGGAGAGACAGGCCCTTTTAAGCTTTAAAGCCCTGAAGAGAAAAAGTAGCCTGAAGTCCCGCGGGCAATTCGGAGTGACTGCCGTCACGTGCGCGAGTGTGTGGGGGGAGGTGACCCGGCCCGTGGCCCCCGCACCCCCCTCCTCGCGTCGACCGGAGCCGTCGGGGCCGCCCGGCTCGGTCCCAGATGTGGGGGAAGCCCCGGCCGGCTCCGCCAGCGCGCGGGCAGGAGAGGTCCCGGGGTCTGGCGAACGCGCGATTTCCGAACGCCCGGGGCTTCGGCGGGAGCTGCGCACGGCCCGGGCGTCTCCGCCCCCGGCCACTAGGTGAAGACGCTTCGAGAGCCGCGAGGCGCTGCCCCGAAGGACGTGCCTGCTCGTGTCTGTCAAGCCCCGGAGACCCACTCTTCGGGTCCCCGGCTGCCGACGGAGTGGAGGAGCCGGCCACGGGGCCCGGCGGCCGCGCACAGCTGGGTACCTTGAGGCCGGAAGGCGCCGCCGAGCCCCCTCAGCTGCGGGCCGGGGGGCGTGGTGAGGCGGCGCGGGTTTCATTTTCCCGGGCCCCGGGGAGCTTTCGCTTTCGCTTCCAGCTGGCGTCTGCACCCCGCGGGAGCCGCCCTCCCAGCCCGCGTCGGCCGCCGCCGCCGCCGCCGGGGTCCCGCCAGGCGCTCTCCGACGGGCAGCACGCCCCCGCCGCCGCGGCCATGACCCAGGCCGCCGCCCTCGGCGAGGTGACCCAGGTGCTGTGCGCGGCCGGGGGCGCCTTGGAGCTGGAGGAGCTGCGGCGCCGCTTTCGGGAGGGCGTCGGCGGCGACGCGCTGGACCGCCTGCTGCAGGAGCGCGGCCGCTTCGCGGTGGCGACGCGGGCGGGCGCGGGCGGCGTGCTGGCCACCAAGCGCGTCGTGCTGGCCGTCTCGGCGCTGCGCCTGTGCCGCGCGCACCCGAGCCCCAAGCCGGGCTGCGTGGGGCTGTGCGCGCAGCTGCACCTCTGCAAGTTCTTGGTCTACGGGGCCTGCAAGTTCACGAGGGCCGGGTAAGCGCCGCTCCGGGAGCCCGACGGCGGGCCCGGGACCAGGGGGCCCTGCCCTCCCAGCCCGCTTGGGGCCCCGTTAAAGTGTGGGGACGCCGTAGGTGGCCGTTCCCCGGCCTCCCCGCCTTAATTCTCGTCAGCGAACGTTTATTGAGCACCTCCTGAATACCGGGCGCCCTGTGAGGGACTCGGGCTGGACGGTGGCGCCGAGGCTCCTGCAGCCTCAGAGAGTGACTTGGAGCGCGGTGCCCAGTGGCACACCCCGGGGGGCGACGGGGCTGGGGGCTCTCCCGAAGGAAAGCGGCCGCGTCTGGCTTCTGGAGCTCCACGAGGCCCCGCTCTCCAGAGCGAGCTTTGAGGGCCACGCAGCCCGGGGCTCTCCGCCCAGCGGCCGAAGGAGTCGAAAACCCGTCTCAGCTCTTGTTCACTTGCTTACAGGGTGGCGGTGGCTTCTGTCGCATTTGGAAGAAAATGCGTGCTCCTGTCCGGAAGCTAGTCCGCTTGTGTAGAAGAATTGGCTCCTTTTTTCTTTCCTTTTTTCCCCCCTCTCCTCCCTCCCTTCCTTCCTTTTTCTCTCTTTTCCTTCCATTCTTCCTTCCCTCTCTTCCCTCCTTTTTTCTTTTTTTTCCCCCTGACTTGACACGGTAGATGTTATTTCTTGCTCACATCAGGTCCACTGGTCAGCATGAGGTAGGGGCATGATCCATGCAGTCATTCAGGGACCCCGGCTGGCGGACCTAGACTCCGCCTCCGGGAGTCTCCTTCTGGCCACTCTGGGTATCTGGTTGCAGGAGCAGGTGGACAAGACAGACAGTGGAGAGTTGGTGGGTCTGGACGTGATAGTCACCTTCCCACATCCCCTGGACCACAAGATGTCTCCTGACCATCCACCCCCATGCCTAGATGCAGGGGGTGTGGGAGTGGAATATGCGCCCCCCCCCAAAGCAGCTGCTGAGAAATAGCTAGATTAGAATATTCCAGGGCCTAGCTAAGGCCTTAAGCGGGAGGGATGTGTATGTGAGAGATTTGAGAGAGGGGAAGTTGGTGTGACTGTGGTGACAGGATGGGAGAGAGGTGGTGGCTGTTTTCTTACTGTTGATTGAGAGATGACTCGTTTTTTTTTTTTGTTTGTTTGTTTTTTTAATTATTATTGTTCTTATCGACTGAAGGCTGATTCTTCCTTTTCTTTCTTATTGGCTGAGAGAGCAGGAGAAGTGTGCCCAGGGACAGCCAAGTCTGAAGCCTGGGAGCCCGGGCAGGGTCCCAAGTGCAGGTTTGGGAGTTAATTGGTTGGTGTGTGCCGACGCTGCTGCCCTAGGAGCAAGTCAGAGCTGAGGTGGAGGCTGAGGGTGGGACCTCAGGGAGACTGGGCCCTCAAGAACTGGCAGAGAAGTGTCACCTCAGGGGAGAATGAGGAGCAGCAGCTGGAGAAGAAGGTGGACATGATAAATGGTGGCTAGATGGATTGAATGATTTCTAACTGGTGGATCTTGTTAATGTCTGTATTTGGTAAAATAAAGACAGCAGCCCTGTTCTCCAGCTAGTTCCCAAAATTTGGGGTCGGATTGTATTTGTCCTGGAAATCTGGAAGTCTGATATCTACTGGTGTAGATGATTCTGAGCCTTCTTTCTCAGTCTTCTTGGTTCCATTTTCCTTGTGGTTCACACAGGACGGTTTCTTAGACTTTCCCTGACCACTTTAGGGTCACATAAGGGAGAGTGGGGGTGGTTGGCCCTTTTGATGCTTTCCCTATTACTGTGCTTTGTCTTCCTGAACCACAGGATCAGCTTTTTCAGAAACAGATCATGGCTTTTGTTTTTGATCATTGATGACAGCTGGGGAGGGTCCCAGGTCCCTGACTTCCATCCTGTGCTTAGGGGCAGTGAGCATGTTGCTTAAGAGCACAGCCCCAAGACAAGACTACCTTGTTTCAGCCCTCGCTCTGCTTCTTACTAGTTCCATGATCTTGGGCAAGTGACTTTATACCCGAGCCTCAGTTCCCTCATCTGCAAAGTTAGGATAATATCACCCATCTCATGGGCTTGTTGGGGACTGAATGACTTATAAAACCTTCAGGTAATCCCTGGCTTGTGATAGATGCTCAGCAAGTTTTGGCAGCTGTCGTCATCATCATCATCTTCATCATCTTGGTGGCATCAAGTTTGCCTAGAATGTTTTAATTTTCTCCCCTTGGTTGGTTCTGCAACCCAGATATTTGGCCCAGGCTTGACACCTTCCAGGCAGTGTCCCTTGATTGCTTCTCCACTTCTCTCAGGCTCAGGAGGTGCCCCTTCTGTCTGCACTGATATCTTCTGAGCACGGCTGACCTTGCATGTGCCCTGCCATTTTAGAATCCTTTCTGTTTTCTGTCACTTTCACTAGAGTAGGAAAGGGGAAGAGTCCACACGACTCCACGGTTGTTGGTGTGCGCAGTGGAAGAGGGAAGTTGTCTTTAACTGAGATGGGGGAGTCTATCAGGAGTTTGGCTTTCTTTTGAAAAACATATTAACTTATTAATGCCAATTAACTTATTAATTAATGTGTGTTTATTAACATGACATTAGAGGTTGGGCAGTGCTTGAGTAAAGCTAATGATATTTGCCTGACTATTCTAGGTCCTGGTGACCTGGATGATCATTTGAAGACTCTGGATCATCGGGGTGTGGTGCCAGTGCCTGGCTTGCAATGAATGTTCAACAAGGGCTGTGAATGTTAAGAATGGAGGAGGGGAGCAGAGAAAAGGGCTGGGCCTCAAGGCATGAGTGGGTGTACACATACCTTTAACCATAGGTGTCCACACTTATTTATTCAGCCATTGTTTAAGTGTCTGCTAAGTGCCCACTGACTGGCATGCTGTGACTCTTCTTTGGGGAATGGCCCTGTCTTTCTTACCAGACACTGGTAGGAGGTGCTATCCTGGTCCCTAGAACTCACAAGGTGCTACCTCTTCCTTTGTAAACAAGCACTGTGGTTTTTCATTGTATAAACATGCTGGTTTTTCTTTGGTGCTGTTAAACAATATCAAGAACTATTCCTGAAAAATTATCTTAAAGACTGATTTTATGAGTTGTATGAGTTTGGGCAGCCATAGCAAGGTACCACAGACTGGGGGCTTAAACAGAAACTTCTCCCAATTCTCAAGGCTGGAGATCTAAGATCAAGGCAGGATTGATTTCTTTCTGAGGCCTCACTCCTTGGCTTGCAGATGGTGTCTTCTTCTGTCCTCACATTTGTGCGTCTGTGTCTTCATTTTGTCTTCTTAGAAAGACTTCGGTCAGATTGGATTAGGCCCTCCTCCCCAGCAACCTCTTTTTAGCTTAATTACCTCTTTATTTTTTAAATTGTTAAAGTGATTTTATTTATTTGAGAGAGTACAAGCAGTGGGGAAGGGCAGAGGAAAAGGGAGAAGCAGACTCCCCACGGAGCAGGGAACCTGACTTGGGGCTCGACCCCAGGACACCGAGATCATGACCTGAACTGAAGGCAGACACTTAAGCAAATGAGCCATCAGGCGCCTCATTGATTACCTCTTTATAAACTATCTCCAAATACGGTCACTGGGGGGTTAGAACTTCAACATAAGAATTTTGGGGAGGCTCAGCTGAACTGTGACACCAGCTCTGCTTCTTTGCAGGAAGAACTGTAGAAACAGTCACAGCTTGACGACAGATCACAACCTGAGTGTGCTGAGAACTCACGGTGTTGACCACCTCAGCTACAGTGAGCTCTGCCAGCTTTTGTTTCAGAATGACCCCTGGCTTTTGCCAGAGGTGAGTTCCCAGGAGGGGATGTCTATGTGTGTAAGTGATGGGGGAGAAGCCAGAAGGTTGGAAGATAGGAAATACTACAGCAGAAGAGACCCCATAGTGACCACAGGGATCTGCTTGGAGGAGACCTGGATTAAATTCCTGGCTCTGCTGATTTTTATACCTCTGACCTTGGGCCAACCTTGCCCTGTCTAGAAGACTCCTTTCCTTCTATTGCATTTGTGCTGGCACCACCTTTGCAGGGTTTCTTTGAGGTTGGGAAAGTCTGTTTGGCCGGTGGCTGCCGCATTGATGTTCCTTACATGGGGATGAGGGGATGAGAGACTCCAACAAGCTCCTCCCCATCTAGCAGGACTTGGAACCATGTGTTATTGCCAGATCCAGGAGGTCTGTGAGGAAATGATACTGTCTCTACTAAGTCAGTCACACACAGGGAATTTTGAACTTTAGTTGATGTAAAGTCTCATAATGCACTTCAGATGTCATGCAAACCTTGCTGCAATGACTATGTACTAATTTGGGTCCTCTGAGAAGCAGACACCAAGATGGGATTCGAAGTGCAAGAGATTTAGTGGAGACAGAACAGAAGAGGGTGGGGAGCCTTTGGGCAGTGATGTGGCAGGATTGGGTAAAGGAAAAGGCCGGGGTAGGAAGAGACCCTCACTGTAGCACAGTTCCAAGAGAGCTTCTGACTAGCCAAAGGGAAGTTCGGAACTACAGTAGCTCGTTGTTGCCTGGGAGCAGCCCATGGGAGCACGGACTCTGTGTGAATAAGGTGGCGGCTCCCGAGGGCTGCAGCTTAGCTGAGGTGATTGCGCAGTGCAGCATGTTCGAGTGGTGTCCTGTGGCTGGCACAGGTTTGTGGGGTAAGGCTATGCAGATTAGGTTGACCTGTTTTAATGAAAATGCTGCCATATTATTTAATTAAAACCACCCATTTGAGAAAGGTGCTACATGGCTTGGTGATGATTAGCACATAATAGGTATTAACTTTTTTCTTTTGCCTTTTGAAAATTAGTATTGATTTAATTCAGCTAACCTTTATTGACTTTCCACTATGAGTTAGGCACTGGTGCTAAGGAGAGAAAAAACCCTGTTCTGCCCTTCCAGGAGGCCCATTTCCTGGGTGAGACAGATAAGTCAGCATGGATTGCAAGGCGCTATTCTAGATGCTGCAGTGGAAGTCAGCACTCTGGTCTCTGGGGCCCAGTTTAGGCACCTGGGGAGGCATCCTGGGGTAGATGATGTGTGCTCTGAATGCTGAAGGTTGCATGAAGGATGAAGGTCTGGGAAGAAGGGGGCACAGAAAGGATGGAACTGGCATGGTTGGGGGCCGTATGTAGGTCAGCACAACGTGGATTTAGGGTGGGAGAGGGGAGAAGGAGAGATGGGTGAGTAGAGACTCATCCATGCAGCCTTCAGTATCATGGGAAGGAGTTGCGGTGAGGGGGCCTATGTTCGGAGAGTGGGCATTAATGTTTTGGAGAGATCGTTTTGTCAATAGTATGAAAAATGAATCAGAAGGTGACCAGTCGGAGTGTGGAGCCTCCTGTGTACTTGGGTATGCAGGTTGCTTCAGAACGCAGTGCCAGCAACTGGGAGCTGTGACCATAAATTTGGACCCAGTGCAGCTTTCCTGCCAGGCCTTCTGCTCACAGTCTGGTTCCCTTATCAGATGAGCAGTCGGGGACTGCCGCCATGAATCGAGCACCTGCTATGTTCAAAGACATTTGTATTAGCCACTTTGTGTGTTTCCCATTTAATCCTCGTGCTAGCCCAGTGTTATAGGTGGCAGTATTCCCATTTTAGGGATTAAAAAGCTGAAACTCAGAGCTGGTGAGTGGCCTGCCTAAGGTCAGGCATCTTGTAAGTGGCAAAATCAAGGTTAGGGCATAGCTCTTTCTGGCCTTTTCCCTTGGGGCTTCCATCCCCAGAGTGGAGTCCCTACTGATCTAAGTCTAGGTTCTACAGCCCTCTGCTGCATTTCTCTCTCTTGTTCAGTGTAATGCCTGTGAATTGCCTGGGTAGACCGTTGGTAGTCTTTGGCCTGGTTCTCATCTTCAGGAATTTGGAATGTAGAGAAGGTGCAATTGATTCAATTTCAAGTCCCAGCTTTACCAACAACCCAATTCAATATACATTGTACATACCAAATGTAGATAGCTGTGTGACCTAGGGCAAGCCAGTGAACTTCTCTGAGTTTCCGTTAGCTCTTGAGAAAGGAAAGGGCTGTATTTGGCCGTCTCCAAGATGTTTTAAACACTCAGAGCCTCTTTGACCCTGAATTTCAGAAAAAGAAGATGGTGCGATGAGGCCTGGCTTAGGGAGTGTTGGTGAGTCAATGGGGGAAGGTTGTAAATGGAATATAAGTTGTTAGCTCGCTGCTATATGAGTTACACTTAAATGTCTCCTGAGAAGGAAGCAGCTCTGATCAGTTGGAAGTTCTTTGGATTTTCCCAGTGGAAGAGCTTATTCTGCACAATCTGCTGTCCACCCAGTTCTCATTTTATTCAAGGGCATCCATTACCAGCCATCCGTCTAGAGTGGGGAATGTTCTCATAGCTCTGCGGCTTGTGAGGATGATGGAATCACAGCTTTGGCTAGGTCTCTAGAGGAACCTCTTGTGACCATGCACTGGTCAGGAGTGGGGGTAGTGTCCTGTGCGGTCTTCCTAAGCTGGTGTTTTTTTCCTTTTCTGTCAACAGATCTGCCTTCATTATAACAAAGGAGATGGACCCTACGGCTCTTGTTCCTTTCAAAAGCAGTGTATCAAACTCCATATCTGCCAGTATTTTTTACAGGGTGAATGCAAGTTTGGCACTAGCTGTAAGAGATCACATGATATCTCTAATGCTGAGAATCTGGAAAAACTGGAGAGGTTGGGCATGAGCTCAGATCTGGTGAGCAGGCTGCCTTCCATTTACAGAAATGCTCACGACATCAAGAATCGGAGCTCCACCACCAGCGGAGGGCATCCTCCTACCCTGGGCCCACAGGGGACTTCTGGTAAGGCTTTGGACTAGGGCCCTTAGATTCCACATTAATGGAATGTGTGACCTCAGGCAAGTTTCTGCAGCTTTTAGTAAAGTGCCGTTGGTGATTCCTTCCCAGCTAGTGGGTGTTTTGAAGATGACTTGAAATCATAGCCACAAATAAGCAAGATATTCTAGATAAATACCAGTTCATGTCGAAGGTGAATGAATTCCTAACAGGTCTAATCTGCAGTGAACAAAGCCCATTTTATTTTATCTTTTTTTTTTTTTAAGATTTTATTTATTTGACAGAGATCACAAGTAGGCAGAGAGGCAGGCAGAGAGAGAGGAAAGGAAGCAGGCTCCCAGCTGAGCAGAGAGCCTGCTGTGGGGCTCGATCCCATGACGCTGGGATCATGACCTGAGCCAAAGGCAGAGGAACAAAGCCCATTTTAATTTCAGCTTTCTTTTTGACATGAATAAAGGGAATTATTTAGTCCCCATAAATTTGCTTTGTTCATTGCTCCTTTCCAGTACCTAGACAGTGCCTGGCCCACAGTGGGCACTTAGGCATTTGTTGAATGACCAAGTGTGCTAGAATACTTTTTTTTTTTCTTAAAGAACATCAAGAAACATAAAGAACATTATTTTTTTTCTTAAAGAACATCAGGTTTAGTGACAGGCAAATGGGGAAATTTTGAGCAGAGATGGCTTATTGAATAAGCATTTCTTCACTTATTATGTGGGAAATAAATAATGTAGTCCATTAGAGAGGTTATGACACATTGGGGTCCTTTGGATTTCACAGTATCAGCTGTTGGCTGGCCGTTTTGGTTATCCATTCTCTCAGTTAACAAATTTGTGTGCTTGCCAGGCACTGGCCTGAGCCCTGGTTATCCTTTGGACACTAGGACACAGTACTTCCCTTACTCCCCACCAGAATGCATAATCAAACCATGTGTTGTCTGTGGGATTTTAATAGACCTTTAGTAGGGGTTATCTAGGATTTTTTTTTTTTAAGATTTTATTTATTTGACAGAGATCACAAGTAGGCAGAGAGGGTGGGGCGTGGGAGAAGCAGGCTCCCTGCTGAGCAGAGATCCCCATGTGGGAATTGATCCTAGGACCCTGGGACCATGACCCGAGTTGAAGGCAGCGGCTCAACCCACTGAGCCACCCAGGTACCCTGTTATCTAAGATTTTTAATAGACCACTGCTAAAATATCAGGTGAGTGCTAGGACTACCAGCAAACAAACTTAACACTATGATCTTACCTGATTTTTTATATTTAAAAATTGTCCTTGCTATATGTGTTTTTTTTTCTTTGCATTTTCTTCAGTTATTTTGGGTTAATTTCTTTCAGTAGTGGGAAGCTAGATGTAGATAGGTTTTGTTTTAAATAGATCTTTACGAGCGTCCGTTCAATTTTGGCCTTAGGAAGGGAGGGAAGGCTCTCTGCCCTTGGAGAGCAAAGGTGGTGTCCTTAAACACCGCAGAGGTGTAGGTTTTTAGGCCCACCCTGTGGGTGTCTTGAGGGGCCTATATAAAGGAAAGGGAAAATGAATAACAAAATAACAGGTGATACTGAATACTGAAGGTTTGCGAATGAATTTTATGTACTTATATGGTGGTGGGGGACCAGTGGTAAAGTCTCATTAGAGCACTACTAGTAAAGGTAAACTTTGAAATCCCCTCCGAGCCTGTTTTATATTAAAATTCCTACAATTGACGTGAAGTTACTTCGGGAGGTTTCAAGGTTAGGAGCGCAGCCAGAGATGAGAAAAAAGGGCCCCTCCGTGGTGTCCTGGATTTGGCAAGCAGCCTTGTGGCCTCAGGCTCCCTGGCTCCTCTCTAAAAAGCCAGAGGGTCCATTTACATATCTAAGGGTAAGTTCATCCTGATCATCAGAGGATTTTGTGAGATTGCCTCACCCACTTTTGTCTTCTGCAGAGAAATGAATGAATTTTCTTTTCTCTCCTTTGTATCTTGAATTACTCTGACTCCATCATATCAGAAGCTCTGATGGATGCTGATACGTCTTGTGGTGTTTCTTTGTAGAAAGAAGAGATAGCTCAGGTTCTGTGTCCCCAAACACTGCTAACCAAGAGGAGAGCGATCAGATCTGCTTGTACCATATCCGGAAAAGTTGTAGCTTTCAAGGTAGGTCGGAGGAAGCCCCTTCATCCACTTGCAGGCGGGACAGCTGCTTCTCGTTTCAAGAGTTCTGCTCTAAGGCCACCCTTCAAGGTCTTTTCCCCCATCCAGAGAGGGTTAGGGCCTTCTTAACTGTGAGCTGGGGTGGCATTTCTGGGGGAGCTGAGGATGGTAACAATTGAATTTCTGGAAATAAGACTATATATAGGTGAGTTTTTGGGAATATAACTGGTCCATGCAGAAAGTGTCAAGTGTTGACCCTTGATCAGCTTAGCATGCGGTCACAGACCAGCGCAGATGCCCAATATAGTGGGAACAAATATGAGTGTCCCTTGTAAAGGGTTGCTGTAGACTTAGAAATGCCTCAGAAACCCAGAAGGCCCTCCCTCAGGATATGTCTCTGTGTGCTCTTGGGGAACAAGAACTTAAGTTGGGGGTTTCTCTCCATGGTCCCTCTTTTATCAAAAGTAGCACTTCTTGTGGGTACATATGTGTCTGTATTTTCACTAAACCTTTGTTTTCTTCTTATTGTTGGCCTGGGCTTTGACTGAAGAAAGCTTACTTTTCAAATTTGGTGACTCTTAAAAAAAAAAAAAAACAAAACACCAAACTTCTTGTTTCATTTTCAGTCTTTAAAAGCCACCCAAGCAGTTCAGGACTACTTTCACTTTGTAAAAGAGTCCAATAATACAGAGTAAATTCTGAAGTTCTCCTTCAGCCTTCCCCAAAGGTAAACACGTGCTGTGTGGTCATGATGCTTGCTTTGCATATTTTTTAACGGATGGGTACATGTGATAGGTATTCCTTAACATGCTTCCTTTACTTAACGTTGTGTCTTGGAGATTTTTTTCCACCTTAGTATATGTAAGTCCATTTTATTTTTGTTTTTATTTTTCTTTTTAAGACTTTATTTATTTGACACAGAGAGAGAGATCACAAGTAGGCAGAGAGGCAGGCAGAGAGAGAGAGAGGAGGAAGCAGGCTCCCCGCTAATGCGGGACTCGATCCCAGGACCCTGAGATCATGACCTGAGCTGAAGGCAGAGGCTTAACCCACTGAGCCACCCAGGCGCCCCAGTGCATCTTATTTTTAAAAAGCAACTGTAGTATCCAGTGAGAATGATAGTCCATTGAGCATCTGAGTACGCATGCGTATTTCCATAGCTCAGTTCCTGGAAACAGAATGCTAGCTCAAACATATATGTGTGTCATATATACATGTATGTTTTTAAAATCAACATTATTGAGCTATAATTTACCCACTGTAAAATTTTAAATATTTAGAATTTTTCAGTATACACTGAGTTCTGGTAATAACAATTTAGATACGGAAGAATTTCTTAATTCTAAAAGTGTCCCTTTGTCCCATTGCAGTTAATCCTCACCGCCTAGTTTCCTGACTTCATGCAGCCCCTATGTACTTTTTGTCATTGTGGAATTTCCCTTTCTAGAATTTCGTATAAATGGAATCATACAGCATGTATTCTTCTGTCCCTGTCTTTGCTCACTTAGCATGTTTTTGTGATTTGTCCATGCTGGGAGATCAGTAGTTTGGTTTTTTTTATTGCTAAGTAGTATTCTGTTGCATGGACTGACTACAATTTGTTTATCCATTCATATGTTTGATGAACATTTGAGGGGTTTCAAGTTTTTGGCTTTTATAAATCTTTTATAAATATGTACAAGTTTTCATGCGGTTATCTGTTTTCACTTCTCTTGAGTGAAGGCCTTGATGTGGAATTACTGGAATATGTAAGTATGTGTTTAACTTTATAAGAAACTGCCACTGTCTTCCAAAGTAGGTATACCTTCCCACAAGCAATGTAGGAAAGTTCGTTGCTCTGTGTTCTTGTTAACAGTTGGTATTGTCAGTCTTTTAAACTTTAACCATTGTAATTAATGAGTAATGATATCTCATTGTGGTTTTAATTTACCTTTCCCTGATGGTAATGATGTTTAATGTTTATTTTCATGTACTTCCTGGCCATTTGTATATGTTCTGTGAAGTATCTGGTTAAATTTTTTGCTAATTTTTTTATATGACTGCTTGATTGAGGTATTAAGTATAATTCACATTCCATACAATTCACCCATTTAATGCTTTTTAGTGTAGTTACAGAATTATGCCGGTATCATCAAGTCAATATTAGAACATTTCTTCAGACCCAAAGAGGTGCTCTGCCCATTCTCCCTTCCTCCAGCTCCTGGCAACCACAGGTTTACATCCTGTCTGTATGGATTTGCTTGGATGTTTCATGTAAATGGAATTATACAATATGTGGTGTTTTGTGACTATTTTGTCCATTTTCTAAATTGGATTGTTTGATCTCTCATTATTGAGTTGTGAAGGTTTTGAGTATTGTTTATAGAAGTCATTGTCAGATAGAGGTATTTAAAATATATTCTCCCTATCTGTATCATTCATATTCATTTTCTTTATGGTGCCTTTGAGGAATAAAAGTTACAATATCAATGACCATATTAGTATCTTTTTCTTTTATAGTTTGTTTCTTGTGTCCTAAAAATCTTTGCCTGTTCCAAGCCCCCCAAAATGGCTCTATGGTTTTTTTTTTTTCCTAGAAGTTTTGTAGGTTTCACTTTTATGTTTAGGTCTAGCTGTTACTCTTGATCTGTTTACTCTAATAATTATTCCTTAGGTATTGATTTTTGTGTGTGAATTAGCTTCCCATCTGTGTTATTTTTCCTCACATGTTGGGTGACTCTTGGTTGTCTCCTTGAGAATCCTGGGGTCTGCTGGTGATGCCAATTCTGATTCGGGCTTAGAGGGGAAGAGCTGCTTGGTGGTGCAGGCTGCTGGGATGTATCCTTGGAGTGGGGTGGGGGCTTTGATGGCTTCTCTCTCTCTCCAGCACTCTGGCCACACTCGCATGTTTCTTGGGGCAAAGAATAAGGTTGCAGGGCACAAGCAGGGTATGGAGGGAGTGCCTGCTCTAGTGGGTGGGTCCCAGTTACTCTCATTGTGACTGGCCAGGTGTCCTTGCTTTTTTGTTACATGCAACTCTGAGTTTGTTAAGGACCCCCACCCCAGACCCCATTTCCATAGCAGCTCTCTTCTGCATATTTTACCTGTGTTTTTCTCTCTTTAACTCTTGTCAGTTTGATTCTGTGTTCTTCTGTGGTTTTTTTGATGGCACTCCTTATTGTTTTCCAGCATTTTTGGATTTGTTCTTCTCTCCAGCCTGTCATTTATTTATTTATTTATTTGACAGACAGAGGTCGCAAGTAGGCAGAGGCAGGCAGAGAGAGAGGAAGGGAAGCAGGTTCCCTGATGAGCAGAGAGCCCAATGCAGGGCTCGATCCCAGGACCCAGGGATCATGACCTGAGCTGAAGGCAGAGGCTTAACCCACTGAGCCACCCAGGCGCCCCGTCCAGCCTGTCATTTAAAGTGATGTAGGGAGAAAGGGGATATGGATGTGGTATTTTGTCTCCCAAATCGATGTGGTTTTTGCAACCCACCTTCCGGAAAGCCTAGACTCTAGACTCTAGACGCAACAAAGCAGGGAATATTAGAATGAGGGAAAGGAAATTGAGAAAGGGGTCAAGAGGACCAGGGAAGATATGGCAGACAAGGGGCCTCATCACCTGAGACTCTGCCCTCACCTGCCACCATGGCTGTAGTGGCCTGCATGGCACCTTTTTTTCTTGGGCTCCTTCTGGTTTGTGAGTGATGTGGGCTCCACATTGAGCTCACATTAAGAACTGGAGTTCCCAGGACTGCTGTTCGACCACAGCACTTTGCTTTGGCCCCTGTGTCTCACAAGGAGGTGTCGGCCTGAAGGGTAATGGGTGGTGTGCTTTCCCTGAAGGGGGCCTTCTTAAGGGGAGTGTCTTTGTTCAGGCTGTCCAGCACTCACTTGAGCTGGGGTCTGTAGGTGCAGTGACCGAACATTGATCATTAACCCTGATCATTTCCTTAGTGCCCTCAGGGAGGCACAAGAAATCTTACTTGGTTATGATCTCTGGACCATGGCTGTGACCTTATCTATCCAGATTGGGCCCTTCATTATCGTTCTATCGTATATACTCTGGTAGAGAGTCCAAGAGGTCTCTTAGCTTGGTGTGAGCTGTCCATGCTGTAACTCTGGACAAGTCATGATGTCCTGAGTCCCCAGAGTGGCTGAACCCAGACTTGGTGAACTGGGGAATTTCCTCGTTTGAGTCTCCTTGGCTGCGTGTTCTTGTCTGTTCTGTCTGCCTGGCCTCAGGCCTGGCTTTTGACAATCCCAGGCAGCCTGCTTACCTGCCTCTATGGTCCTCCCCCTGCAAGGTAACTTTTGTAGAGTCTGTGGGAAAGAAGTGGCATTGAAATGTGCCTGAAAGGCTGTGTACAATATTATTATTATTATTTGTTTGTTTGTTTTAAAGATTTATTTATTTATTTTAGAGAGCAAAGTGCATGTGCAAAAGTCGGGGGTAGGGACAGAGGGAGAGAATCTTTCAAGCATACGCCCCGCTGGGCATGGAGCCCTGGGCTTGATCTCACGACCCTGAGATCATGACCTGAGCTGAAATCAAGAGTCAGACGCTTAACTGACTGAGCCACCCAGGTGCCCCTACATAGACTTTTAGAAAATTTTATTTTTTTTTCCACTGTCAAATTAGCCATGTTTCATTGTCATTGTTTTGAAAGATAAAGATGCATGAAGGACAGCCAGTAAGAAATGTTTCTCTCATACCTTTTTTTTCTGGCACCCAGATCCCCTCCAGAAACAATCATTGTTACCAGTTCTTTGGCTGTCCTTCCTAAAGATTTTATTCTTGTACAAGCATATATGTCTGGTCAGTTTCCTTCTCACATAGGTGCTCTATGCTCACTGTTTTGTGTCTTTTTTCACTTACCTAGACATTTAGTTTCTTGGAATATATTCTTATGGTTCAGAATTCTGAAGACATAGGAAACAACAGGAATCTTTCCTCATAGCTTTGTCCCTGGTGACCCACTTCCCCTCAGCAAGGAAAAATATGCGTGTATATATGTATTCAATTGGAGTATTTCTAATTTTTCTTTTCTGTGTTTCACCCAAATAGAGGTATGTGTACCTTGTCATGTATCTTTCTACCCAGTAGCATATATGTTGGACGTAGGTCCGTATCAGAGTGCAAAGAGCATCCTGCTGCTTTTCTTTCAAGTCTTCCTTTCCTCTGTGAGGATGTACCAGAACCTCATACAGAATATTGGAAGGTAGAGAGAGAAAGTGTTGCGTGCATTCCTGACGAGGCAGGCAGGATGTGCTAGAGTGACAGAGGTCCCAGAGAGCACAGGGAAGATGTGGGGGAAGTGGCTGGCTGGGAACTGTAGAGCTGGGCCATTCTGTGTATTTGGGCAGGGGCAGGGTGGTGTGTATAAACACCTTCAGAGACGTGGGGGTGTGTTGAGGGGGTGAGTATGTTAGCAGCCAGAAGATCAGAGTGGGCTGGAGCCACACTGCTGACTTAGCTGTGGTCAGATGTGTCAGGGTTTGGATGGGTTTCTAGTGGAGAGGAACCTGGCTCTGTTTTTGCTATGACCGCTCCTTGTCCACATGCTACATGCTTAGCGATAACGGGTCGTCAGACTGCCCCCTGCAGTCTGATTGGCATTCTCACTATCAGCTTCTTTACTGGCGAGATGAAATTCATACATGATGTAACCTACTAACATATGTGTTTTTAAAAATTGACATAATGTTCTGTTAAAAGGGGAAGCATAAAAGGGAAGTGTGTATAATAAAACACACAGCATTTCAGTATTGAGGTGCTCAGGTATGACTGCTCTAAAAATGACTCCCCTGCAGTTCTCCAAAGTGTTCCCAGGTCAGTGGGCAGCACCACACCCATTGAGAACCACAGGACTAGGTCATGCTGTGTATATATTGCCAAGATGTTTTACTTCCTTATATTCTTATTTTAGATAAGTGCAATAAAGTTCACTTCCATTTGCCATATCGATGGCAGTTCTTGGACAGAGGCAAGTGGAAGGATTTGGACAAAATGGAGCTTATTGAAGAGGCATATAGCAATCCCAGGAAAGACAGGTATGAAATATGTCACTTGGGTCCACTGTGTGCCTGGGCTTTTGAGTGCAGGGTGGGGAGTTGAGACTCAGCAGAGTTGAGATTTGATACTGCGTGCGTGTATCACACACACATGTGTGCGCACACACACACGCACACCCTCTTCCCCTCCCACCCCAAGTAAACAGCCTGGACCGGAGGTGAAGGCTCTGGGCTGGAAATTAGAAGTTAATGTTCATACTGTGTTTTGGTCCTCTGCTTTCCCACCTTTCTCTCCTTTAGGAAGGAGCCGTGGGGAAAGGAGATGTTGGTACCAAGTAAGTTTTGAATCATTTGCTGCTGGGATTGATCGCATACATATATCCACACTGATTACCGCAGAAGAGCAAGAGGCATTCATTAGTGAAATTTTAGCCATTGTGTGTAAAGTCCTGTAGCTGAACTGCTGTTTATTGTTCGGCTTTTAACTTTTTAATTTTTCTAAGTGTGTCCCACTATTTTCACTTAGTCAATTCAGAGTCAATTGGCAAGTCCCAGAGAGGCTTATTTTCAAATACTTTTCATATTGTGGCTTCAACTTGCTAAAATGTGTTGCCAAGAAAAGAATTTAGGGCTACTTTTTAAATGGGAAAAATAAATTTGTGCTCAGAGTGCAGTTACGCACAAATTGCTGCTGGTAAAGTATGTGAAACAGATTGTTCCCCTTTGGAAGATGAATTGGCTCACATGTGCCCCCCTCTCTCTTTTTCTGAGGCAGAATTTACACATAGGGAAGTGCACAGATAGTAATTGCATAGTTCGCTGAGTCTTGACAAATGCACACGCTCATGTAGCAGAGACTGTAATCCAAACAGAGATCATTTGCATCACCCCAGAAAGTCTTCTCCTGTCCCCTTTGCGTCAGTGCCCACCCGTGGGCCACCATTGTTCCGACATCTGTCACCACAGATTAGTCTCGCCTGGTCTTGAACCCCATCTAAATGGAGACTTACCCTCTCTACCACCATGTCTGGCGCCTTTCTCTCAGCGCTCTGTTCTCAGGACTCAGCCACAGTGTGCTGTCTCCCGGTGCACATGCTCGCGGGTTGGGGGGCAGATGAAACTGTGGGGGGCGGGTTGGGGTGGGTAGGCTGGGTCCGTCTTCAGCTCTGCCAGGT
Source organism: Enhydra lutris kenyoni (assembly GCF_002288905.1). Classification (NCBI taxonomy): domain Eukaryota; kingdom Metazoa; phylum Chordata; class Mammalia; order Carnivora; family Mustelidae; genus Enhydra; species Enhydra lutris. Next base: position 4,183,349 of record NW_019154111.1, read on the forward strand.
GATGCTAAACTGTTTGCCGAAGTGATCCTGCCGCTTTCCACCCCCATCCACGGTCTGTGGTGACCGTCTCCCTAATGTCTGGTATTGTTTGCCATCTGAACTTTGCCCAGCCTGGGGATGTAAATTGGTGTCTCGGCTTCCCTCTCTCCAGGTCCTAATGAGAGAAAGTGTCTCTGCCTGTTTTGGGGCCATTCCTTGTAGTTTGCTTGTTTTGTTGAAGGGGAAGGTTGTGTGTTTAGTTTTTTATTTAGTTTAGGAACTCTTTAAATTTCTGGATATTAAATGTGCTTTGAAAATAAACTCTTCCTGTCAAGTTATGGTATTTTTTAATATAGAGAAGTTTTTAACCATCTTATCCTTTATGGTTTTGTACTTTTTGAGTCATAAGAAATCCTTATCCCAAGACCATAAGGAAATGTTTCTAAATTTTCTTTAAAAAGTCTCGATGTTTTAAGGACTATGTTTACTCTTTTGCTGTAGGTGGTGAAGTATGGGTCCACTTTCATTCTTACACAGATGAATTAACCAGTTTTGCCAAAATTGCTTTTTAAAAACGTACTTATTAAAAAAATTAAAATTGTGATAATATACACATAACAAAATTTGCCATCCTAACTATCTTTAAGGGTACACTGTGGTGGCATTACATTCACATCATTGTGCGGCCATCCCCAGCATCCATTGCCAGCAGTTATTTTAAACCTGTCAAAATTGAGCCAAATTTGGCAAACTCTTAACACCTTTTATAGCTTATTTTCAGACCCGTGTGCCAAATATCACTTGTTTAAGTAGGCCATCTCTTCTCCATGTATTTCCAGGGCTACCTGTGACAGGTGTGGAATTAGCAAATACACCCAGGTCTGTTTCTGGTCTCTTCTCTTCCTTTGGTCTGTCTGTCTGTGTGTCACACTGTCTTACCTAGTGGAGCTTTAGAGTGTGTGTTGGCATCTGATAAGCCAGTCTCCCATCTTGTCTGTCTTTGAGCTCCCTGGGCTCTTGGTCTTTTGCTCCTCCTTAGAAATTTCTAAATCTTACTGGTTTATCTCTGTTGCAATTTTTGAAATTGAAATTGCATTGACTATTGTCAGTCCTAGGAGAACTGACATCCTAATGGTGCTGAGATTTTCTGTCATATACATGATAGCAGCTGATTTATTTAAATATTTTAAAATATCTTTCAGTAGTTCTGTAATTTCTCCATTAAGGTCTTGGGTATCTTTTGTTAGAGAATTACTTTTTTTTTCCAGTTGTATTGAGATAAAATTGACATACAACAGTGTAGAAGTGTAAGGTGGGCAGCATGAGGACTTGATAGATGTATACATTGTATGACGACCCCCACGATAAGTTCAGTTAACCTCCCTCACTTCATATAGTTACAAAAACAATTTTTTCCCTTATGATATGATGAGAACTTACAGAATTTATCCTTTTTGCAACTTTTAAATATACCACAAAACGGGGCGCCTAGGTGGCTCAGTGGGTTAAAGCCTCTGCCTTCGGCTCAGGTCATGATCCCAGGGTCCTGGGATCGAGCCCCACATCGGGCTCTCTGCTCAGCAGGGAGCCTGCTTCCCCCTCTCTCTGCCTGCCTCTCTGCCTACTTGTGATCTCTGTCTGTCAAATAAATAAATAAATCTTAAAAAATATATATATACCATAAAACATTAACTGTAGCCATCATGTTGTACGTTGCATCCCCAGTAAAAAAAAAAAAAAAAAAAAATTGTTTCTCTCTGCTGATGCACAGAAATGCAGTTGACTTTTTTGTCAACTATTACATCTTGCAACTTTACTAAAATATCTGAACTCAGAAGACTCTACTGATAATTTGAATTATCTGTAATTCAAAGTTGTCTATGTATTCTATCTAGAAGTTAGTATCTGTGAATAGCATTTTTTTTTAAAGATTTTACTTATTTACTTTGAGAGAAAGTGAACACAAGTTGGGGGCAGAAGGTGAGGGAGAGGGAGAAGCCGACTCCCCAATGAGCAAGAAGTCCAATGTGGGGTTGCATCCCACACCCTAGGATCATGACCTGAGCCAAAGGCAGAAGCTTAACTGACTGAGCCACCCAGGAACCCCTGTGAATAGCATTTTAATTTCTTCCTTTTTTATTCTTATGCATGTTACTTCTTTTTATTGCCTTATTGCCTTATTGTAGTGGCTAGGACCTCCAATGGCATGCTGAATGTAAGTGGTGATTAGCTGGAATATTATTTTTTCTTCTTTTTTCCCTTGATTTTAAGAGGAGTAATTATTAAATGTTTCACCTTAAGCATGAGTGAATGTTTGGAATCTTTGACTTGCTAACAAATCCTAATTTTATTTCTAGTATGCTAAGAGGGTTTTTTTTTTTTTTTTTTTAAGATTTTATTTATTTGAGGGGCACCTGGGTGATTCAGTTGGTTAAGTGACTGCCTTCGGCTCAGGTCATGATCCTGGAGTCCTGGGATCGAGTCCCACATCGGGCTCCCTGCTCAGCGGGCAGTCTGCTTCTCCCTCTGACCGTTTCCCCTCTCATGCTCTCTCTCTCACTCTCTCAAGTAAATAAATAAAATCTTAAAAAAAAAAAAGATTTTATTTATTTGAGAGAGAGAGAAGAGAGTGTGTGTGTATGTACAGGGAAAGGGAGGGCCAGACTCCCTGCTCAGCAGAGAGCCCCACATGGGGCTTGATGAGCTGAGCCACCCAGACACCTCTGGGAGGTTTTTTAAAAATTGTGTATAAAAATTGAATTTTATTGAGTGCTTTTTCTGTATCAAGAGCCCATGCTTTGTTCTCCTTTATTTGTTAATGCAGTTAACGACATTAATTTTCTGGTAAGTCCACCATATTTCTAGGCTTAAGTCATAGTTGTGCAGTTCTCTCTAGCTCTTTCTCTCGCTCTCTCTCTCTCTCTCTCTCTCACACACACATACACAGCTGAATTTGGATGGCCAGTACTTAATTTAAGATTTTTGCATCCATGTTTGAGTGAGATTGGCCTATAATTTTTTCATATTATCTTGATCTGGTTTTTATCTTAGGAAATATCTAACCTCATAAAGATGAGATTGGGATGGTTTCTTTTTCTGTTCTCTGAAAAAAACTCATGTACAATTAGAATTATTTTTTCCTGAATAATTGACCATGTGTCTAAAGAATATCTAGGCGTAATGTTTAATTTATGGGAAGATTTTAAACTACTGACCAGTTTCTTATAATTTTAGAGATCAGTCAGGTTTTCTATTTTTCTTGAGTCAATTTTGGTAAATTTATCCTATTTTTCAGGAGTTTGTTCATTTTATTTGTTGTCAAACTAATTGTGATAAAGTTGCTTATAATATCCCTTTTAGTGTCTATGGCATCTTTCATTTTTTTTACTGTATGTATTTCTAATATTCTCCTTTTTTCTTTATCAGTCTTGCAGAGACTAATTTTACTTTCAGAGAATATTAATTTCATTATTATTTTTTTTGTATAAGAAACGACTGTCCTCCCCTCTTCCCACTTGGAACCTTTTTCCCCGCCTGCGTGTTAGAGGGGGGAAAACTAACACTGTTAATTTGTGACACTGTTATATTTAAGTTCACATCTATCAGCTGAGCATCTAGAAGACCACAGGTGGAACCTGAGTTTTCACTTGGCTGGTGGATGTTCTTTTGCATGGATCTCATGTTCTCTCATGTTCTTTTGCAGGATCCTGTGTGCTGAGTCAGCCAGCAACTTTCACTTTGATTGTCTAGACTTTGAGTCCATGATGTTTGGCGCAGCCCCCGCCCGCCGCCTCTCCACGGCCTCCTCGGTTACTAAACCTCCACACTTCATCCTCACCACTGACTGGGTTTGGTACTGGACTGATGAGTTTGGTTCTTGGCAGGAATATGGACAACAAGTAAGTGTCACAGAAAGAGGGCAAGTATTTTCCCCCAAGGGTCTGTGGTGGAGGAGCTGTTCCCAGACATGAACGTGAGGGTTGTCCTGGGGAGTCCTTGACAAAGCCAAAGATGTTCATATCCCCCTATGACTTACTTGCTTTGGGGGAATTAGGGCAAAACTAGTTAGCAGTTCCTTTTTTTTTTTTTTTTAAGATTTTATTTATTTATTTGACAGAGAGCTCACAAGTAGGCAGGGAGGCAGGCAGAGAGAGGAGGAAGCAGGCTCCCTGCCGAGCAGAGAGCCCGATGTGGGGCTCGATCCCAGGACCCTGAGATCCTGACCTGAGCCAAAGGCAGAGGCTTTAATCCACTGAGCCACCCAGGTGCCCCTTAGCCATTCCTTTGTAGGAGGTTCTGTCTTTGAATGTTTAGGTATCTGTTGGCCTCATGAGAACTGAATGACTATAGATTATAATGAGATGACATTTCTTCATTGGTTTTGTTAAATGGGGTAGAGAGAGGCCTCTCTAACTGTCGAACAGGTAACTCCAGAGCAAGTGCCTGTGTGTGCAGGAGAGTCTGGGTAGCTTCACAGTATACTTGAAGGCTTTTCGAAGGTGGCCTTTTGCCTTCTCTGTAGCAGCAACTTCACAGAATGTGGGCAAGTGTAAGAAAATGGATTCGTTTCAGGTATTGATTTGGAATCTGAATCTAATAACTGGTGTTGTCAATTATTTGAAGATGTTCGTGGCTGAATCAGATTGAGTCCCCTGGTCACTTGTAGAGGTACAAGGATAGGGAGGTCACCACATCTATGTGGATAGCTTTCCAAAATGAATATTGGGATTATGGTCTGATAGACATTTATACTCTTCCAGGTTATAAAAGGCTATATTAAAGCTTGAGTTTCTTGTTCTTACCTGCACCTGGAATGTCTTCTTCTCTGGGAACACTGTAATGTGGGCTGCATGAGCACAGGGAGGTTGGTCTCTCTTGTGCCACCGATGTGCCCCTGTGTGGAGAATAGTGTCTGTACCTAGCAGGTCCTCAGGGCAGAGACCTTGGCTGGCTGAAGGACAGAGTAATTACTGTCCTCTGGCCTGTTGGACATGGTCACGCTCATCAGGGGCCTCACTTCAGCCTTCATCTGCTTTCCCTCTGCGTCCTCAAGTGCCAGCCTTTCCTTGGTGGCTGTTCCGTCTGCCCTCTTTCCCACCTATCTGCCCCTCTTGAGCATCCTGGGTTTTTTCCACCTTCCTTGCCATGTAGATTTGCTCAAGGAGGCTCCCCGGCATTGCTCTTGGTTTGGTCAGGAGCAGGAGTGGGGAGGCCGTGCCTGGCATGGAGGAGCAGGAGAGAATGAAGGGCTAGTCATGCTACCTGAATGGAGCTTACCTGGTAGCATCATGGGGGAACCCATGGCAGGTGAGAAACACTTAGCTAATGCAACAACCTCTCACCTTTTGTTTTGTGATTTGTCCCCTTTCTTGGGGAGCTGAGTGGGATGACACTAGACCCTAGTGACACCCTATGCAAAAGTATTTTTCCTTAGGTGACTTTGCAAACTGGATTGTCATGACTTTAGGGAGTAGGGGCCTTTCTCCTCCAAACAACCCATACTTAGGGTTTTCCCTTTTTCTTTTCTATGCGGCTACTTTCTTGCAATATAGTCAGAGTGTATAACCTCATTCAGGACATGAGCATCTCTGGCAATGACCTGTATTTGGGTATCATTCATATATTGCACAGTGCTGGGGTACAGACGCACATGTGTGAGCTCAGTGGCTTTTGGTTGTGTGGTCTCATTTGGTACCATCGGTTGGATCCTCTCCTAGGGTGGCCTGTCCATTCTAGCTCTTCTTTTCCCCACACACTCCTGGATTCCTGCATATGTGGATTTCTTTCTTATTTTTCTGCTAATTGACAGTTTAGGACCATTTTCTTTTGATTCAGGGAAACTAGGTTCTCTTCTGCCTGAGTTCAGGATGTACAGCCCAATTTCAGGTCCACATTGCCTCCACCCTATATTAATTTCCTGAGGCTACCACAGACTGGGTGGCTTAGAACAACAGTGATGTATTGTCTCACAGCTGGATGCTGGAAATCAAAACCAAGGTGTCAGCAGGGCCATGTTCCCTTTGAAACTTGTTAGGAATCATGCCTGTTCTTCCTAGCTTCTGGTGGCTTCCCTGGCTTGTGGGTGCCTCAGTCCAGGCTCTGCCTCGTTGTCCTATGGCCTTCTCCCTGAGTCTGCACATGACCGTCATCTTATAAGGGCATAAGTTGTGTGGTTTAGGAGCCCATCCTATTCTAGCATGATCTCATCTTAAGTAATTACAGGGTAGTAACCCTGTTTCCAAATAAGGTCAAGTTTCGAGGTACTAGGGTTAAGACTTCAGCTTATCTTTTTTGGCAACCAGCGTGTCACAATTCAATTCATAACGTAATCTTGGGTATAAAGGTGTTACTGTTCTTGGCCCACTGAATTTTCCTATGTTGACCTTGATGTCTCTGAGGTGTTGGGCTCCAGGATGCCTTACCCTGACCTGTATCCTCTTTGGATCATTCTCAGCAGGCTTCTCATGTCGATTGACATTTTGCATTTTTTTCCCCTTTCCTGTGATCCTCTTTACCTTGCTATAAAACCTCTACTGTTGCCCTCACCCTTTTGTACCTGAACAACGCATCCATCTCTACTTGAAAGGCAAGACCCTCATTTATTCCCCTCCTTGCCAGGATCTGACTTCTGTTCCTGTTACTTGTTCATCTAGTCACTTTTTTATTTTTTTTTTTAAATATTTTATTTATTTATTTAACAGACAGAGATCACAAGTAGACAGAGAGGCAGGCAGAGAGAGGAGGGAAGCAGGCTCCCCGCTGAGCAGAGAGCCCGATGTGGGGCTCGATCCCAGGACCCCGGGATCATGACCTGAGCCGAAGGCAGAGGCCCAACCCACTGAGCCACCCAGGCGCCCCTAGTCACTTTTTTAAAAAAAGATTTTATTTATTTATTTGAGAGAGAATGAGAGAGAGAGAGAGAGAGCACGCTAGTGAGCACAAGAAGGGGAGGGTCAGAGGGAGAAGCAGACTCCCTGCTGAGCAGAGAGCCTAATGCGGGATTGGACTCCAGGATCATGACCTGAGCCAAAGGCAGTTGCTTAACCAACTGAGCCACCCAGGTGCCCCTCATCTAGTCACTATTCATGGAGTGCCCGCAGGAGGTGGGACACTGCCAGGCACAGCCCTCACAGTGCTGTAGACACTGCAAATGGTCAAGGGCCCAGGTGCCAAATCTGGTGGCATTTCCAGCCTTGGCCCACTCCCTCCTCACTCTCCTGGCTGCCTTGCTCCTCCTCTGTCTCCTTCATGGGCTGTTTCTTTCCGCTCCCCTTCATGAATTTTGGGGGAAGGGTCCCCAGGGTTCAGCCCATGCCTGATGTTCTTCTGACATTAGTGGCCACCTTAAGTGATCTCTGCACCTCTGTCTCCAGACCAGATTCCTCTTCAAACTTCAGACGGACATATCTAGAAACCGGCCCAATATTTCTGTGGCACCTTTGCATTTGGTTCCAGGCACTGTGCTGTGTACTCTGCAGGCCTTATTTTAATGATTCTTCCAGCCTGGTGAGGATAGGACGGCACTCTTGTCTCGTGTTAGGGGTGTGACTTAAGTTTGTTCCTGTTCCTGTCCTGTTGAGATCACTGAAGTTCACAGGGCCCAAAATTCAAACTCAGTCCATCCCCAAATCTTAGATGTCCTATAGGTAATTGGAGAGAAGCCGTGGGATCAAAATGGGTAATGCAAAAATAGACAGCTTCCGTGGGCTCAGGAAAGAGCACAGAGAGGGACTAAGCTCTGAAGGGTGCTGGGTGCAAGAATGGGCAGAGAAGAGGCAGCTATGCTCAGCCCATCCCTCCAAGTGGATCGAAGAATTCAGTGTTGACGTTCACCCTCATTCAAATGGTTGTGTCACCCATTATGAGTAATTTGAGTGCTGCTTTCTTCTGTCGCAGCCGTACACTTACCTGCTTAGCAGGACCTGCATTTACTATTTTCCTGGGCAGCTTTTAGGAGGCATTCGTGTTGGCTTCTATTCTGTGTCTCCTTCTCCTGCCACACCCCTGCTCCCTGGCTTCTCTACCCCCGCTTCCCTGCCTCCCCCATGACACAGATACCCACCGCAGGCATGTCTGCAGTGTGGTGTGGATCGCGCCCAGCAGTTTTCTTCATCATTGTAGCTTCTTGCCTTCATGGAGTATCTGTCTGGCTTTCCCTGTAGGGCATGGAGCACCCCGTGACCACTGTCAGCAGCAGCGATTTGGAGAAGGCCTACCTGGCGTACTGTGCCCCGGGCTCTGACGCCCAGGCAGCCGTCCTGAAGTTCCAGGCCGGAAAGCACAGATACGAGTTAGACTTCAAAGGTACGTCTTGACCCATTGCCCTCACCCAGCAGGGTTTGGCCATCTGTTGGCCCGGCCTTTCCCTCCTTTACCCTGGAGAAGTTCCGTGTACACACTGAGAGCCAGGAAAGAAAAGGAGAGGGGGTCCCTGCTCCTGAAGTGCTGTCCACGTGGAAGGGGAGTCAGACCTGTGACAGATGGTGGCAGCCCGGGGCAGGTGGAGGAACAGCTGCGGGGGAGAGGGAGGTGAAGGGAGAGGAGCCCGAGGAAGGACGGGAGCCCAAAGTGTGCAGGAACAGGCGGGGGGCCGCTTTTGTGCAGCGCTGGTGGTCCTGTAGGCCATGGACGAGGCTCTGTGGTCCCAGGGTTAACCTTGGTCCCTGACTGGTGTCAGCCATTCTGCTCTGCGCTCTGCCCTGTCCTCCCCAGCCTGGCGGCTCCCCATCGTCCTCTCAGCACCTGCGGCTCAGGTGGGCTGCAGACTGAGCACATGCTAGACGTGCACTTTCCTTAAAAGTTACTGGAAGCGGATTGTCCTGTGCCCATAGTGTCCTGACACTGAACTTTAAGTGACTCGTCCTGGCTGCCTTTGCAGACAGACAGAAACAGGCCAAATACCCTTTGGCTAGTTCATGTAGTGACTGATTTTGGAGGATTTTTTTTTTTTTTTCATTTTAGATTTTTCTGTGGCTTCTCTTAAGACATTTCCTCATGGTTTTATCAGCCCAGCTCTGTTTAACTCAGTGTTGCCTTACCCTTTAAACTCTGAGTCCTTCTGAATGTTCAGCACCTTTTGAGGGAATTCACTGGGCCTTCCTTTAAATACAATTTGCTGTTTTTTCTGTTTTGTGGACCTTCTACTATGGGGAGGGCAGCAGAGTGCATGCGCTGAATTATCCTAAAACCACGTGACCTGCTCGCTGTGGTTTTGTAGTGCTTATTTTCTTGGTGAGGGTGGAACCGCTGCCCCTCAGGGTGCCCTTGCAGAGAACACAGAAGTGTGTTCTCTGCAGGGGGAGCTGCTCACCCGCTCTCAGCATCTGCTGGGGACCAGCAGCCGTAGGTTTCCAGTCCACAGTCTGATAGATAAAAATGCACGAAAGGGGCAGTGAGTTACATGAGGATCAAGTCCATGCAACTAGCAACCATCTGAAGGCTGCTGGCAACTGTTTGAAACACTCCTTTTAAGTATCTGGAAAATATCAGAGCCAGAAATGTCAGATACGGCCTTTACCATCGTCAGCCTAGGCTGCATCCCCAGGGGACAGAACCGAGAATCAGGATAACGGTGGGAAAGAGCACACACATGCAGTTTTCTGCAAACTGCAGGAAAAAAAGTGTGTTCACCCCACACTGACCCAGTCTCATGTGGATAGGCACAATTTGTTTTGTTGGTGGTGGATCACAGCAGCAACAGAAGTAGTTTGAGGTGTTAGGTTCCTGTCTCACGGCAAGGTGTTGTGAAAGCAAGTCTCAGACCCAAGTCGGCCAGACATGTTTATGAATGAATATTATTAGGAAAAAAGTACAGTTAAGAAACACACACAACAGGTCAAATGATTGGTTCTGTAGGACTGAGGAAGACTCGGCGCTGTCATTTTAGGGACTCTTGTCACATGCTTTGCTCAAGGCCACTGCTAGTGCCGATTCCAGAGGGAGAACTGCGATATCTGTTAGCTACCATCAGATGGGCAGAATCCCCAAGGTCACTTTTGTTTAGGGACTTAGCCTACTGTATCCTTTGTAGGGGTAACAAGGGAAAAAACTCACTTTTTCCCATCCACGGAAGGGTAGGGAGTGGGTCTCACATATAGTCAGTCAGTCTGCATGTCTTGAGTAGTTTTACCAGTGAAAGACCATTTGAGACTTACGATGATATCAGTCAAGAGGCCAATAAAAACCCAAGTAAGTGTGCTAATTATTGATGGGAGGTGAGGGATGGACAACAGTAGGGCTTGTGGTAGCCATGTCTGCTGCCTGGGCTCCTGATGAGAAGGTGGGGGACCCCTGGGAGTTCTGATCTTGATGACCACCTGGGCGACAGCATGAGGGACTCCCACCTCAGTGATCAGACAGTGTATGCTCAAATGCAGTAACATAAGTCACAGACACCTACAAATTAATGTTAAAATGTTTTTTTATTTTTTTATTTTTTATTTTTTTAAAGATTTTTTATTTATTTGACAGAGAGAGATCACAAGTAGGCAGAGAGGCAGGCAGAGAGAGGAGGAAGCAGGCTCAGTGCTGAGCAGAGAGCCCGATGCGGGGCTCGATCCCAGGACCCTGAGATCATGACCTGAGCCGAAGGCAGAGGCTTAACCCACTGAGCCACCCAGGCACCCCAAAATGTTTTTTTTAAATGAAAAAGAAAAAACTGGTTTTGTACTGTAAGTGCAGAAAGTAAGACGTGACAGGGTTTTCCTGGTGGCAAGCGACATGTAATCTAGCTCATAGGTGTTTGTGATTTTTCAACTTGAGGATCAGTGTCTCCTCTCATCCCCTCAGGATGAACCCCCGAGGATCATGGGGGTGGGCGTAGGGCAAGGATTTTGTTTATTAAAGATGGTACAGGTTTAAAAAGGTTGAGAAATACTGCTGTGGAGTCAGTTTAGTCAAATTAAAAAAAAGTTATAATAGTAAAATTAGTGTATTAACTCTAAATCCTCCTGGCTCAAAATGTGGTAATTTGGTCTCAGGCTGGGCTGAAGCTTTTTTTATATCCAAGTTGGGAAAAATTGCTAAGCAAAATAATGATTTAAACAAGATTGGAAGGAACAATTTAAAAGTGCTCACGTATAATTTATATGTCAATTACTCATCATTCATGTGTTCATTAAACCCAGTCTCCTAAGGATACCTATTTTCTTTTATGAATATTTGAAATGTGAAAATTGCCTTGTTTTTTTAACAGACTGACTCTAGGCTTTACACATTAGGATTAGTTTTCCAAACCATTTAGTTTGTATTTATAAAACATTGCCATCCTGTGTGTGTGTGTGTGTGTATGCATTTGGTGTTTTTTTTTTTTTTCTTCTTCAGTGTTTGTTCAGAAAAACCTGGTCTATGGCACAGTCAGAAAGGTTTGCCGGCGACCCAGATACGTGTCCCCGCAGGAGGTGAAGGTGAAGCAAGCCTGGTAGGTGGCATGAGAACTGGGGGGCTGGCCTCTGCTGCACGTACAGGAAGCCTCCTCGGGCTGGCATAATGCAGTAAGAGGGTGTGTTGGCTTGTGTCACTGAATGTGCCAGCGCTCCGTCTCTGAGTGCCCAGGCCTGCCCCCCAGGCAGGACCTTCGTACTTTCCTTCACTTAATACTATAGTGCTGGTATTAATAGCCAAGTTCCAGAAAAGGTCTGAGAATTCATGAAACTGGAAAATCAGGGTACACTTAGCACATTTCAGAGAGAGAAGTATTAGCATGGATTATAAGATGATAAATATAATTCAGGTTTATAGAAATATGTCAGAGTATTTTTCTAATTGTATGGTAGACTAATTAACTTTTAGTTAATAAAGCATTAAGGTGCCAAACGAAGTGCAACATGAAATAAAGGGAAAAAAAGACCTAAGACACTGGAAAAAATTGTATAATTAGATTTTTTTAAAAAGATTGATTTATTTGAGAGAGAGAGAGTGTGTGTGTATGTGTGTGTGCGCGCGCGCACGCATGCGTGCACGCAGAGGTGGGGAAGGGCAAGAGGGAGAGAATCTCCGGTAGACTCCGTGCTGAGCACAGAGCCCAACGTGGGGCTTGATCCCACAACCCTGAGAACGTGACCTGAGCTGAAATCAAGAGTAGGACACTTAACCGACTGAGCCACCTAGGCGCATGCCATATAATTAGATATTTTAACTGTAAGTGTGCGAGTGGTGTTCCTGATTCATAGTGTATTCTTGTGCAGATTTTTCCAGAAACCAAAAAACTTACTCCTGACTTTAGACTAATTTAAAGAATGGTTAGGGAACAGTAATAATCTCACTTCTCATAATTTCTCTCTGTCTCCATCTTTAAGTGATTGTATAGTTTGTTTTTTAACTTGGAAGGGATCTTTTCAGTAGCTCTTTGGGTTTTTCTGTTTGTTTTTGGAGTCCGATTTTGTTATTGGTAGTGAGCTGCGGTCTTGGCTTCTGACAAAGCACGTGGCTCTTTGTTCTCCAGTCGCATCACGTATGAATGCCAGCTTTGGTGCCATCACCTGTGGCAGGGTGACTCCCGGTGTCCGTATGCCAGGAGCTGGGAAAGGCTTGGAGCCAGAGCGTCATCTTTTGGGTAGAAGATCTGTGATGCACAATTACAGGCTGCTTATTGTGTTCTGCAAGCCGGTTAGGCTTGAAGCTGGCTCATCAGTTTGTATTTTTCAGTTGAATAGCTGAATCATAGATCTGAGTGTTTGAAGATGTCGAAGTGATAGAAAAATAATGGAATTATATACCGATAAGAAAACCATGTGTTTCATGGTTTTATGTACTCGCATATCATGGGATACCAAAAACCTAAAAATGGCTGCAGCCACTGGTCTCTTAGTGGCCGCTTAGTCTCTTCTTCCTCAGGGCGGGTTCCCTTTTGAGTTCCAGAAGCCGCTAGGGGCCTTCTAAGCATTTAGGGCAGGAGAGGACCCTCCTGCTGCTGATGGGGCATATTTAAGAGCTTGGCTCTACCCAGACCCCCACTGAACCAGAAGTTTTAGGCTGGGTGCAGATGTCCTGGGTTTGGAGCTGGGAGAAGGGTTCTTTCTCTCCAATCCACATGGCCACATGCAGGGGGAGAGTGGCTGGATGGCAGCAGGTACCACAGCACCTGGTACATTGGGTGTGTCACAGCCTAAGCTGGGACTTCAGCCAGTGTTGTCTTCAGCCAGCTACGCCTTCCTTTAACCAGAGAAACCGGGCTCATTTCTGTTTCATGGTGAACCAAATAGTTTCTCTGCTGGCTCTTCTGGGGTCTCGCAGATGGACCTCAGTAGTTGTATTTGTGGACCATGGTCATTTAAAGAAGAGTTTGATACAAACTAGAGAGAAAAGGTATTATCAGTCCAAGAAAAGGGTATACTCAGTAGTCATCGTCTTCCTCCCTGTTGTCTCCAGCGTTTCCACAATGAGTCGCCATTTCCATACATTTCTGATTTATCTTTATTATCTTTCTTTCTGCAAAAATGAGCAAATGTGTATACATAAAAGTATTTTCTGATTTCACTTTTCTTGTACCAAACTAGAGGCAGCATTCTGTATGTACTGTTCTGTACCTTTTATTTTCCCTTTCAGGACACTGAAATCTTCTGAAATCTGTCTGTCTGCATGGCTCTCCAGCACCTGTGCATACCCTAATTTATTTAATCTGTCCCCTTTGGAGGGATGTTTTGCATTGTTTCAGATCTTTTGTTGTTACAAGGGTAACACCACGGTGGATGATCTGGTGTACGTGCTATTTCATGTTCAGGGAGATTAATGTTCTAGAAGGTAAATGCAAATTCCTCTTAATGGGGTTGAACCATTATGCACTTTGCCTCAAGGCGCTTGAGGTACTGCCTTGGCCTTGCCAACAAGTGAGTCATCAAGCTCTTGGACTTTTGCTGTTTTCATGTGTGGCAAAGGGTGTTTTCAGTGTATTTTAATTTGCGTTCTTTTATGAGTGAAGTTTAAAGTTTTTTTGCTAACTCTAACAGCCATTTGCCTTTCTTTTTCTGTGGGGAGTTTGTCTTTTTGTTCAATTTTTTGTCAGCCTTTTGGTGGTTTTTTTTGATACGTTAAGAGCCTTTTTTTGATACGTTAAGAGCCTTTTATCTACTGGGGAGATCAGCACTCAGTTTCTTATACAAATCACAAACCTTTTCTCTTGATTTCTTAGTTGCCAGCTTTGTTTATAAAGTATTGTACCCAGGCAGAAATGTTTATTTTTTAGTAAAATGGATCCATCTCTCCTGTGTATTGCTTCTGGATTTAGAGTTTAGTTAACTGTGGCTGCTTCTCCTTCTGGAAGTTATTTTTTATTTTTCCCCTAATCAAAGCCTACCTTAGATACAGTTTGGAAAAATCTGTCACCTTTCTGAGACCGGATGTTTTTGTTATCACTGTAACGTGGGCTTTAGAGGGCCACAGACACCACACATCAGAAATAAAAGCGATCATTTTGGTCAGATTCAGACTAAGATATGCCTGATTCAGGCAGGATCTTCCTAGTGCATAACCTGAGAGTCAGACAGTGTCCGTGCAGTGAAGCCTGTGGCTCTTCTGCTAACCCAAGTGACGGCTGCCAGCTGTTGCAACTCTACTAAGCAAGTCTGCTCCCGCCTCTCCAGCCATCTGGGACTCCTAGAGTGGGTTGCTTTCAGAAACAACTTCTCTGTTTACACGAATGACAGGGTCACAGAATATGATCTCCACATTCCAGAGTTTTAATACCAGAGTTTGATGTGAAGTTTGAAATGGCATTTACACATCGGCTCTCTGGTTTAGTTTCTTACTGTCCTTATATCCTGCATAAAAATGTTTTACTCATGTGGTTGAGTCCTATTTTTTCTTTTCTTGCCGCCTTATGGATATTTTTGGTCATTTCATTTTTTTCCCTCCTATTAGTTTGGAAGTTATGTACTGTATTACTTTATTTTTATTTTAAAGATTTTATTTATTTATTTGACAGACAAAGATCACAAGTAGGTAGAGAGGCAGACAGAAAGAGAGAGAGAGAGAGGAGGAAGCAGGTTCCCCGCTGAGCAGAGAGCCAGACGTGGGGCTCGATCCCAGGACTCTGGGATCATGACCTGAGCCGAAGGCAGAGGCTTTAACCCACTGAGCCACCCAGGCGCCCCTACTTTATTTTTTTTAAAGGCCACACTAGAAATTATAACGTGTTCTTAGGTATGAGTTGGTCAGTATCTTTGTCTTCCTATCGACTAATGTAAGAGCTTTCAAATACCTTATTCCGTTAATTTCCTCTCTTGTTTTTTAACTTCATGAGTATTGTTACTTTATACAATGAATGTTTCATTAGATTTACTCATGTTTTACTGCTTTGTCTTTTCAGATTTTCTTAGATGAAGATCTTTTGGAAAATTGTATTTTTGTTTGCCTGACTACATCTTCATTTTGCCCCCAGTCTTGAAAGATATTTTCACTGGCTCTAGCATTTTGGGGTGTGGTTATTTTCTCCTAGAACACGGAAGAGTTCATTCCACTGTCACCTGGTTTCCATTGCTGCTGTTGCAAAATTGGTTGTTCGTCTAAGCAGAGCCCCTTTTCCAGACTCACTCTTGTCTTCCTCTGACTGCTTTTCAGATTGTGTTGGTCTTGCTGTTCGTGCTCTCACCCTGGTGTGGCAGGGTGTGTGCTCTTATTTATCCTTTTGGAGATTCTTGGGGCTTTTTAGATCTTTGTGTCCGTGATTCTCCTTTGTTCTCCTTAAAATAGCCTTCAGCCTTTCCTCTCCTCTCTTTTCAGAGCTTTGGTTAGGTTCTGACCAGATCCAGGCCTTCTCCCTCTCTTCTCCTTGTCCCAGCTTCTCCTCCATATCTCTCATCTCCTCATTGCTGGGGCCCCATTCTGGATAACCGCCCTTTCCTTTTCGTTCAGCTTATTCCTCTCCTCAGGCAGTCTCCCTCGCTCACAAGTCTGTCCTTGGAACTTCGCCTAGCAAGGAGTGTCTTTCACTTCCGGAAGTTCTTTCTCGTTCTTTTTCAAACCCTCCACATCTTTTTATAGTTCAGTTCCTTGCATATATTTTTAAAGTTTTTCTTTTATTTCTTTAAACAGAAAAAATAATCGTTGTGTTATAATCTTATAATCTTGCCTCATAATTTCAGCATCTTCAGTCTCCACGGTCTGTTTCTGGCTAATTTTTGCTTATGGGACCTTGGTTAGTTATTTTAAACTGTGCTGTTTTCCTAGGAGAGTTATTTGTGGGAGTTCTTTGAGGCTTAGGATGAAGGTACATGTCTCATGCCAGTGGAAACAGAAGGTAGATCTATTGTAGAAAGAACAGATCATTCTGAAATGGAATCAGAAGGATTTGGTATTACAGTGACATAGTTCCTGTTCCTAGACCTGTTGGGTCACATGTCTTTTAGAACTCAGTCTTTGTTTATTTTTATTTTTTGGAAAGATGATAAGGTGCTTATACTATGTGAAACCTGTAATTAAACATGCTAATATTGCAGCCGTATGAAATAAGCTTAGTCCCTTTAAATAGGCTATTTACAGACCCCAAATAGCCTCCTAGCAGCTGTAGTCAAATTTCTACTGTCAGAGGAGGGTTTTTAAATTTTTTTTATTTTTATTTATTTGAGAGAGAGCGTGAGCACGAGTGTTGGGCGGCAGGGGGAAAGCAGACTCCCTACTGAGTGTGGAGCCTGACACGGGGCTCCGTCTCCTGACCTGCGCTGAAATCAAGGGGGATGCTCAACCGACTGAGCCAGCCAGGCTCTCCTGCCAAATGAGTTGTGACATACATTTTCTGTTTTTTTAAAAAATGTTTTTGTATGCCAGTTACACCTCATTGAGGCCGCTTGAAAAAAGAGCTCTTTGAATTTTTAAAATTGTGGATGAAAGTTTGTATGTGCTCCTTTGATCAGTTACTCTCTGCCTTCCATGCAAGTGTTGAGATACAGGTGAGAAATGGATCCCTCGTGCCTGAGGTTTTGGGGTTTGGCCGCGTGGGCAAAGATAGATGTGCTCCCATGTCATGGATAGTGTGCTTAGGGGCTTCCCCACCTCTGCCTGCTCTTACCAAATGGTATGCTGAGACCCCAGACTGCTGGTACCTGTGAGTGGCAGCCACCAGTAATAGATCTGTGTAAGACTAAACAAAATCTCAGTGTTTTTGTTTACATTTTGTAGCAGTGTCAAGTTTCAAGGCCCAAAGAGCATCCCAGACCATTGGGACCCCTCGGCCCTGCCAGACCCTGGCTTTAAGGTATGAGACTCACACTGCCTCGGGCCACGGAGGAGGGTGTTCTTAGACACAGTGAGTGAGCAGACTCCACCACTGAGGGAGCCGTCAGGCGAGGCTGGGTCAGGAGGCAGGAGCTGTGTGGGGT
The DNA here is from genome assembly GCF_002288905.1 of Enhydra lutris kenyoni. Lineage (NCBI taxonomy): Eukaryota > Metazoa > Chordata > Mammalia > Carnivora > Mustelidae > Enhydra > Enhydra lutris. The sequence continues at coordinate 4,200,640 of NW_019154111.1, forward strand.
TTTAGGTTCAGGTCTTAGGGGTTTTAAGGCTGGATGACCACCAGGAAGCTGGATGACCCCAAGGGGAGAGGCTGTATTGTGGATGAAGGATGATGACCTGGAAATTTCTCAAAGGGCAGAAATAAGAGCTTAACAGCTGTTTAGCCAATAAGTATTAGTTTTACTAAGCAAGAAAAGAAAAAAACCAGGGGAGGATTTGAGTGTGATGAGGGACATGTCGAGGGGAGTTGCTGTAGGAAGGCGCCAGATACCAGAAGACAGGGACACCAGTTCACATGGCTCATGTCGGGCCTTCCAGTTGACGAGAGCTATACTGAGTTCTATGGAGTACTCAGGCCATTGTCCACTACCGCCTTATGTACGTGAGGCCCTCAGACGGCCTCTGACGCTGGCGTCCTACTGAGCACTGTTCTGACGGCTCTGTGTCTGTCTTCCCTGGGAGGAATCCTCTTATCGAGTTGTACACAGACCCCAGTATGCACCCAGACCCCAGCAGCTCAGATACATGTGCGAAGGGCTAGGCGAGCTTGAGCGATAGTACTCAGCGTCACAGGGCCAGGTGACCAGATTAAGGGGAGTAGGGAAGGTTTCACTGGGTCCGCACCTAAGTGATGGCTGATGCTTGTACAGACAGAAGTAGGGGAAGAACATATAGGTCGATGGAGACTGCATAGGGAAGGAGCCCAGGTCAGGGTGGAGGGCATGCCTAGCCCCTGGGGAGCGGGAGGGAGGTCAGGCAGTGCTGTGGAGCGCTTGGTTGTGGGGTTGAGCTGTAGGCCATGACAGATATGGGAGCCCTTGACAGTCTGGTCTGGGGGAGGGGCAGGCGGGTTCCCTACTTGAGGGAGAGGAGTTTGGTGTCCTCCCATGGGATGGAAGCAAGGAAACCAGTCACAACTTCAGTTGCAGGAGATGCATGGACATTCAGACTGCACTCACCGTAGGGGAAGGCCATGGTACAGAGCGATCGCCCAGGGATCCCTTAACAGGCTGTCATCAGGCCAAGCCTCGAGGAGCAGGAACAGGGCAGCGGGTTAGTTGCAGGCTGAAAGTGCGGGAATTGATGGATTGTCACTGCAGACATCAGCTGCCCTTGGTCGGGGCCCCTCCTGGCCCTTAGGGGGTGCTCTTTCCCAGAGCAAGGCGCTAAGGGAGAGGTGGGCCCTTCTGGGAGGACACAGTAGCCAGGCACCATCCCTGCAAATCTCCTCGTGCTCCTGTGTTGATGTGTATTATCTGCCCGCCTGACATCTTCCCTGGCGCTTGTGGTGAGGAGGGCTCCTGCCATACACACCTGCTTTACTGGGGTCTGCCCTGCTCGGCCAAACGTGCGCACTCCATGTGTATTAACACCAGCTCTGGTCCTGTAGACTATGTAGTCTGTGTGGATACAGAGGAGGAGTGGGGATGTCCTGGGGACACCAAGAGTGGTGCCGATGTATCACGTGCCCGTCCTTCAGGAGGGTTCCACAGTGAACAGCAGGGAAGTGACCGCAAACCGCAAACACCCCACAGCTGGAGAGACTACACCTCTGGTCAAGGGAGAGTAGTGATCACTGTCTGGGTTTGCTTGCAGTTCTAGCATTTTATAAGCAGCCTTGGGAAGGGACTGATCTATATACACTTCGAGGATAACGGAGAAAAAAAAAATGTTTGCTCCCTGCAGAAGATTACCCTCAGTTCTTCATCAGACGAGTATCAAAAGGTCTGGAACCTATTCAACCGTACGCTGCCTTCTTACTTTGTTCAGAAGATTGAGCGAGTCCAGAATCTGGCCCTCTGGGAAGTCTACCAGTGGTACGTGAAGGGCCCACTCCTGCTGAGCTGCTGACCATCCCCTCTAGTACATACACGGGAGGCTAGCTGCTTGTCAGACGTGTCCTGGGTTTCAGGGACAATCTGAGATGGCAGCCACTGCTTGCCCAGTGCTGGGGGAATCAGGGACTGTGTCCCTGCTTTTCTCCCCATCTCTCCATCTTTATAGCTTAGTATTGGCACATCCCTCAGAGCTGAGGGGACTCAAGCTGCCCTAGTGTCAGCCAGCACTTGTGCTGGTGCCTTCTGCCTCCCTGCCTGAAGATCAGCGGGACCGGTCCGTGTAAGCCACCCACACGCAGAGGGAGATAGAGCTGTGTCCTGACTACCAGGGAGCAGCGCCTCATTTTTGTGCTTGAGAACTAGCATGTTCTTGGGTACTCAGTGACTTGTCCTTGTAGGGAGGAGATCTGCAGCAGGTTACCATGGCAAGCCTGGGGTCCTGCTGACCTGTCCCCAGAAGAGGGGGTTGGAGCAGTGTCATCTGTACTCTGGGACCAGTGATGAAATCGGAGTAACAAGGGGAGAGGGACGGCCCCCCACTCACCAGTATCCTCAAGCTTCCCAGCTTCCCTAGCTAAGCTCCGGAGGAAGCAAGGTAGTGGGGAAGAAGTGGGTCTGGTCTGTTTCAAGAGTTCAATAAGCTGAAGAGGCCTTGAGCTGTGGAGGCAAAGGCTTCCTGCGGGCTTTTCACCCAGGTTGTGCTGTTCACCCTGGTCTTACGGGCCTGGACTCATGACGCTTCTAATAAAATGTGTTTTCTTGGGTCAAGTGGCCTGCATTTGGCAGCAAGCACCCTCTGCCTCCTGTCTCATGATTCTAGGCAAAAAGGCCAGATGCAGAAGAGAAATGGAGGGAAGGTGGTTGATGAGCGGCAGCTCTTCCACGGCACCAGTGCGAATTTCGTTGATGCCATCTGCCAGCAGAACTTCGACTGGCGGGTCTGTGGTCTTCATGGTACTTCCTATGGCAAGGGTAAGGGCAAAGGTGGCCCCACCGGCAGAACCTGGCTTTCTTCCCAGGGCCTGGGAAACCCTTTTATTTATTTATTTATTTATTTATTTATTTGTATATTTTTAAAAAAATTTTTTTATAAACATACAATGTATTATTAGCCCCAGGGGTACAGGTCTGTGAATCGCCAGGTTTACACACTTCACAGCACTCACCATAGCACATACCCTCCCCGATGTCCATAACCCCACCCCCCTCTCCGGACTCCACCTCCCCCCACCCCCCGCAACCCTCAGTTTGGTTTGTGAGATTAAGAGTCTCTTATGGTTTGTCTCCCTCCCGATCCCATATTGTTTCATTTATTCTTTTCCTACCCCCCAAACCCCCTACGTTGCATCTCCACTTCCTTATATCAGGGAGATCATATGATAGTTGTCTTTCTCCGATTGACTTATTTTGCTAAGCCTAATACCCTCTAGTTCATCCATGTCGTCACAAATGGCAAGATTTCATTTCTTTTGATGGTTGCATAGTATTCCACTGTATGTATGTGTATATATATATATATATATATACACACACACACACACATACACCACATCTTCTATATCCATACATCTGTTGATGGACATCTAGGTTCTTTCCATAGTTTGGCTATTGTGGACACTGCTGCTATAAACATTTGGGTGCACGTGCCCCTTAGGATTACTACGTTTGTATCTTTAGGGTAAATACCCAGTAGTACAATTGCTGGGTCATAGGGTAGCTCTATTTTCAACTTTTTGAGGAACCTCCATGCTGTTTTCCAGAGTGGCTGCACCAGCTTGCATTCCCACCAACAGCGTAGGAGGGCTCCCCTTTTCTCCGCATCCTCGCCAGCATCCTTCGTTTCCTGACTTGTTAATTTTAGCCATTCTGACTGGTGTGAGGTGATATCTCATTGTGGTTTTGATTTGTATTTCCCTGATGCCGAGTGATGTGGAGCATTTTTTCATGTGTCTGTTGGCCATCTGGATGTCTTCTTTGTAGAAATGTCTATTCATGTCCTCTGCCCATTTCTTGATTGAATTATTTGTTCTTTGGGTGTTGAGTTTGCTAAGTTCTTTATAGATTTTGGACACTAGCCCTTTATCTGATATGTCGTTTGCAAATATCTTCTCCCATTTTGTCTGTTGTCTTTTGGTTTTGTTAACTATTTTCTTTGCTGTGCAAAAGCTTTTGATCTTGATGAAATCCCAATAGTTCACTTTTGCCCTTGCTTCCCTTGCCTTTGGCGATGTTCCTAGGAAGATGTTGCTGCGGCTGAGGTCGAAGAGGTTGCTGCCTGTGTTCTCCTCAAGGATTTTGATGGATTCCTTTCTCACACTGAGGTCTTTCATCCATTTGGAGTCTATTTTTGTGTGTGGTTTAAGGAAATGGTCCAGTTTCATTTTTCTGCATGTGGCTGTCCAATTTTCCCAACACCATTTCTTGAAGAGGCTGTCTTTTTTCCATTGGACATTCTTTCCTGCTTTGTCAAAGATTAGTTGACCATAGAGTTGAGGGTCCATTTCTGGGCTCTCTATTCTGTTCCATTGATCTATGTGTCTGTTTTTGTGCCAGTACCATACTGTCTTGATGATGACAGCTTTGTAATTGAGCTTGAAGTCTGGAATTGTGATGCCACCAACTTTGGCTTTCTTTTTCAATATTCCTTTGGCTCTTCGAGGTCTTTTCTGGTTCCATATAAATTTTAGGATTATTTGTTCCATTTCTTTGAAAAAAATGGATGGGATTTTGATAGGGATTGCATTAAATGTGTAGATTGCTTTAGGTAGCATAGACATTTTCATAATATTTATTCTTGGGAAACCCTTTTAAAGCAAATTGATAGAGGGCATGGGGGGACCAGTGTGAGTTGTTGAGCGGGGTCAAACTCAGTGAGTTATGGACCCCTGGCCCTCTGGGGGAGGGTGCCCAGCTGGTGGCACACTTACTGTCCTCTGTGTGCAGCCAGGAGCCTCACCCAAGGTTCTAGCAGGAGCAGCCCTGCTCAGGCTGGGCTTTGTGTTCCTGTGGAGTGGAGGCTGTGGAGATGGTGAGCATGAGTGGGGGAAGGAGAGCAGGTACCTTCCCAGCCCCGAGTCCGGCCCTGACTGTGCCTGCGTGATCCCTGGAATGGGAATCTGAACACTTCAGATAGGCCGGTGTACTCGTCATTCCCGCTAGAATGAGAGTTAGCTATTTTTCTGTGTTATTTTCAAGCTTTATTTGGAAATAATTTTAAACTCATAGGGAAGCCTCAAGAATAATATTTTAAAACCCCCTGCATAAGTTTTACCTAGATTGATCAGCTTTAACCTTTTGCCACATTGGCTTTATTTCTTTAGACCCACTTGCAAGTGGCATATGTCACGCCCTTTCCCCCTTGAGTGCCTCCTAAGAACAAGGATGTTCTTTGCTGTAACCATGACAGGGTTGCTAAGTTGAAAATCTCATATGATGTGATGCTGTAGTCCACAGCCCTCTTTGGACTCTGTCACTTGTCCATCAGTCAGCCTTAATCAGGTGTGGCAGCAGTCGTGGGCACAGGATGGATGGAAGCCGGTGGTGGGTCCTATTTCCAAATGTGTACGTGGCAGCCTCCAGTGCAGGTCCCATTCGACGAGCTTCAGAATTGTGAATTCTGAATTCTTTGTGGGGCTGCCAGTGGCTACAGTTATCCGTGTATGGGATCTTGCTCCCTTTCCACACCAACCCTATGAGGCTGGGGTGATAGCTGCATTTTAGAGCTGAGGGAGCTGAGGTTTGGGGGCTAAGTAGTGATGTGCCCAGGGGAACCTTTAGGATTTGAGGGACCGAGTCAGAACTTGAGTTTTCTGTCTCAGAGTTTGGTGAGACTCGTGATGCCCTTCATGAGGGAAGAGGCTGGAGAAATGTGAGAAGAGGGAGGCAGGGGTGTCGCCTGGCTGACAGAACCCCGAGCACCCCCTTCCAGGCTGCGGGCTGCCTCCCGCCCCCCACCCCCAGCTGAACCCGTGTGTGTCCTTGCAGGGAGCTACTTTGCCCGGGATGCCGCGTACTCCCACCACTACAGCAAATCTGACACCAAGTCCCACACGATGTTCCTGGCCCGGGTGCTGGTGGGGGAGTTCATCCGAGGCAATGCCTCCTTCGTCCGTCCCCCAGCCAAGGAGGGCCTTGGCAGTGTCTTCTACGACAGCTGCGTGAACAGCATGTCCGACCCGTCCATCTTCGTGGTCTTCGAGAAGCACCAGGTCTACCCGGAGTACGTGATTCAGTATACCGGCTCCACCAAGCCCACGGCTGGTGCCTCCGCCCTCTTCTCCTTGGCGTCTTTCTTTGGGGGCCGGCAGTAAGCCTGCGAGGATGTTTTTAATGCCTTTCAGGCGTGGCTTCCTTGGAGTAGCTATTTGGGAAGGTGTTTTTTTTTTTAAACAAAAACTTTTAATGAACTGTTCATTTAATGTTGACTTCCTGATGAAGTTATATTCTTAATCTCTCACTGATAACGGTTTTCAGTTTTAAGCCACTTTTGGGGTCATTAGTAGATCATTAGTAGACTAACCAGAAGTGACTATAGGTGGGCCCGTTACTGCCTTTTACTAGTCTGTTAAAGTTTTATTATTTACACTCTCTGTTGACTCTGTGGCCGATGGGCACCAGGCACAGAGTTTCTAGATACTATTTTATGGATTGATTTTAAATTTAAGTTTCTGCAGTGAGTCATTTGGTTTTTCAGGGTCTCAGTGGCATCTTGTTTAATTTTTTGTCAAAATGATGCAGTAGCCATCAGTGCAGGAAGCCGTCACTGTCTGTTGCTCTGGTTCTAATCCAGGCACCTCTCCTTCCGGGCTTCTGGCCTTGGAGTCGGCCCATCCGTCACCGTGTTAGAGCAAGTGGCTACTGTGTGGCATCACTGGGGCCCCGTCAGCTTCCCTTTGTCCTGGTGGGGTCTGCATCACTCAGTGGAAGGTGACAGGGATGGGTGACCACCCCCAAGGACCCCCGGGGCTCTGCCCACAAAGGCCCATTCCCATATCTGAGCACACTGGACACCCTCCAAATGTGGGTTTTCTGTTCCTGTGAGATTTGAATACCTGAGCTGCAAATGTCACTGTGGAGCATGGAAATAAAAGAATATTTATCTGAAGTGGGTGGCGACCAGAGCTCATTCTTCAGCGTCTATTTATCTAGCACCTGCTGGATACAGGCACTTTTCTGGGTGTGTCGGGATATAACAGCCCCCGGTACTGGTCTTGGGGGCCGTGTGTGGATTTACGCTAAAGCTGACGAACCTGAAGGTTCAGGACCTCTCACTCGCTGGCGCTCCTTCCACAATCCTAAGAGGAGCCCTAACTACATGCCCACATGGTCCTACATCTCCCTTCAATTTACAGAAGTTACATATTCGTATTTTTTTTCTTTCCCCCAACCGCTGTGAACTTCAAGTTCTGCAAAACCCAGACTGACTCCTGAGCAGAGTGTGTCGTGGATGTGGAGGGCTGGGTGCGTTCTGCCTTGCACACATAGCAGTTGATGGGAGTCCCTGCTGAGCACTGGCTGGCTGTGGGGGAGGAGGGATGGGCAGGGCAGCTCCGTGTCACGATGTGGCCATCCCTTTTGGTCTCTGAGTTCAGTCCTCAGTAATGGGCTCCTCTTCTTCCCCTACACCTTTCCTGCCCATCCCCACCATCCTAATATAGTGTGTCCACTCTGCCTGCTGCCTCCACTTCTGTCACTCTGTCCTTGAGTGCTCAGATCCAAGGCTGTTGTTTTTCCATCTTTGGAACAGGGGTAGGCAGTACCTTGGAACCTTACACAGGTTAAGGCAGAGAAGAACTGAATTCTTTGACCAGAAAAATGTAGCAACAGCAGTACTATCTTCCCCACCTGCCAGGCTAGTCAACGGGTTGTACATGGTATGATTTTTTCAGAGCCCCCAAAATATTTCCTCCCTACCCTGCCTGATCCTGAAATCTTATTCATTGCTTTTCAACCGAGTCCAGGTCCTCCAGTGTAGGTGGAGGGCCAGAGGGTGTCAGGGAGAAACACGAAGTCAGGTACTTGCCAGCCAAGTCTTAACTGTGAGTGATCCCATGCTCATTAACCATCTCGCTGCTGGGAGCTGAGTGGTGGGCAGCAGGGATGGTCCACTGGGAAGTGTGGGTGGGACGGACGGCTGGAGAAACCTGGTGTCGGTGATGGTCACATGCTCCAGAAAAGGCAGTTGAGCTGTGAAGACTGCAGAGGCCCTGGATTTGCTCCCCTTTCAGAAAGCAACCTTGGACCTGAAATTTGAGAGAGGGACAGGGTCCGTGTGACCCGTTTATAGGGTGGGGGGGACCGGGCACTGTGATGGGAAGAAGTCAAAATAACGATAGCCCTTCGTGCCAAGAGGCGGTGGGACCCAGGGCAAGTGTGTGTGACTGACTTGTCACGAGGACCTGGTTGGGATTCAGCTAAAGGGTCCTGTGGAGGGCCCAGTTCGTGACAGCTCTTGCCCCACGGTAGCTGGTGTCGCACATGGGTGGTGGGATTTCAGGGGAGCTCGGGATTGTGGGTTGAAACAGTCGAAGGGCTGAGTCCAGCAATTCTAGAATATGAGGAGGCCTCACTGCTGTGTCTGAAGGTGGGAAGCACCTGGACAGAGAAGGTGAGGGAAGCCAGTGGAGCTGACAGGCTGGGGGCGCCACACACAGACTGTGCTCTGAGGAGGGAGTCAGGTGCTCAGCTGGGCTCTTCTGCAGGATGACGCTATGTGATGGCCATAGAGGGTTAGGGGCTGGGAGACGAGACGGGCAGGCTGCTCAGGAAGGACAGATGGGTCACCAGGAAGTGGAACGTGTGGCCATACATGGCGAGACATCTTGAAGAAGCTGGCGCCCAGAGAGGAGGAGTGGTGAGGGCAAGGGTGCAGGGAGAGCTGTGTGATGGGCTGGCCAGGCAACTCCCAGGGCTGGGACCACGCCTTCCTGCCTCCGGGGAAGCCTGAAAGTGAGAAGAGGGCTCTCCAAGGAAGGACTTTGGGGGAAGCATGGGGTCTCCTGGGCTGGAGTAGGAGAGGACCCAATGACAGAGGCAGGATCCACAGCCAGGGATACATGGAAACCTCTTGTGCCAGTTCTGAAACAGCCTACACGTGGGCCAGCGTCTGGATAGCCACGCTCACGGACTCCTGCTCGGAATGCTACCTACAGGACGCTCAGCCCCTTCTCGCTGCTCAGATGGTGCACAGGGGAGGGGGCTTTGATCTAGGTCAGCGGCCCTGTTTTACAGCTGAGTACATGGAGGCACAGGGATGTAGGAAGACCAGCAGCCACGACCACATGTAGCTGATGGCAGATGTGGGATTCAACTTGAGAGCTCCTTGTTGAATTTCAACTTCTTAGCAACACGATAGTTTAATAAATTCACTTCTATGTTTGACTCTTGGATCAAAAGGAAGAGAAGGTCCAAAGCCTATGTTTCCGTCTCTCTCACTCTTCTGTGCATTAAAACCTTATAAAGTTAGTATTATCCTACCTAGGAAAATCAAAGCACAAGAAAGCTTTTGAGCCACTGTTAAAGCTGGGCTTCTGATAAATCTCATTTTTTTAAGTGAAATGCCCCAAGTGCACCAGAAGCTGGAGGCCCAGGAGCTGGTGCTGTAAAGGCAGCTCACCCAGTGTCCCCAAGTCCTCTGTCGTACAGATCCCTCCCATCCTGAGGCCAGGACTTCCTTCAAAACCCTGAGTTCTCAGTCATTCTGACAAAATTACATTTTTGCTTCGTTGTCAGCAATCCCAGATGGAGAGAGGTGGGTCAGTGGTTCATACATCATCAGCAAAGTCAAAACTAAGTGCAATAAACATTTATTAAGCATTTAGGAAATGTTATCTAACTACCTCTTTTCTACTTGCACACCAGGCACCCTTTCAATTGCTTCAGTGATGTTTTCCCCAGAATCTGAATTTCCACAGGAAGGTCTACTTTGAATCTGGGCGCGTCATCACAACACTGTCAGCGGGAGACAACCTTGACGTAGACGCCGTTCTTTGGCCCTAGGGCAGATCTGGATTCTAGCTGCAGTGGTACCTGAAAGAGATGAAGAGACTGGTTACAGCTAACCGCATCTGCAAGGAAGCTTCTTTGCAACAGGGCCTGGAGAATGATTGTGGCAATGAGGGACAGCAGGGCTGAGCTCGCAGAGCAAGCCTCCTAGCACGGCTTTGAGAAGGCAGCAAAACTGCGTCCTGGGGACAATGGACGCTGGCGCCCCAGCAGCACACTGGCGCCTGACCCGCTTTCCCATGCTGATGAAATACTGCAGGGGAGTAAGGTACTCGGTCCCGCGTTTATCCTCCCAAGAAGCCTGCATAGGCCGTGGTAGCGGCTCACTCTGCAAATGAAGAAATGGAGGTTCAAAGACACCAGGTGGCTCATCCAAGGTCACATGACTGGAAAGTGAGGACCAAAGCCTCAAACTCTCACCTCCCCTCCTCTCACTCCCCGGTGCCCCAGCGGTAACTGAGCAGCCCTCTCTCTTTACAAGGGGTTTTGGGAGAGTGGCTTCGTAGTGTCCCCTTCTCATGTGTGCTGTGGTCTAGCCTCACCCCCTTCTCACGTGTGCTGTGTGGTCTACCTTGCTGCCATTCAGAGAGCTTTCATGTCCAACTTACAAGGCAGATTGATGGTGGACTGGGGACTTGGAAGAAAAGCCAAAGAATTGCTCAAGAAGCAGGATGTCTCCTGGAGCCCTGTGTAAAATGATGGTTCGGTGGCTAACGTGAATGAACGCTTTCAGGGAAAGAAGAATCACCAGGCCTCAGTGTCGGGGCCTTGGTGGGCTTTTCAGATGTCTTTGGGGGTTAAGGTTCAGAGGGGAGACAAGTTATATGACCAGGAAACAAGATGAACTAAACCCGTGCTATCCTGTCCGGTAGCCAGTAGCATGTGTGGCAACTGAGCAAATGAGGGGCTGAATTTTAAATTTGATTATTAAAGGTTAGTGTGGCTGGCAGCTACTGTATTAACACCGCTCTAGACAAACTGGAAACTCCATTGGACTTCCAAAAAGGAGATCAGTTGGGGCTAGCAAAGTCAGGGAGGGCTTCCTGGAGGAATGGACACCTGAGGTGGGCCTAGGAATGGGAGAAGCCTTAAGAGTAGGACTTTTCAGGGACCACTTCCAGATTTGAGGGAACTCCAAAGGATTTGGAAGATGGGATTAGGCTGGGGGCGGTTGGTGGCATTCTAGCTAGGGAGGAGTGGGGAGAGCCCTCTCACAGTGGGAAGTTGGGGCAGGGAACACAAAGTGGACTCAGAAGAGCTCTCCATAGATCCAGCAGGCTCGGGGACTCACGGCTGGTTCTTGAGGTGGGGAATGCCAAGCACAAGCAGTGTTTGGGGACAATGACTGCTGTACTGTCAAGATCAAGGGTTAATGAGACAAACCCCAAAAGGAAGTCTTGCACACACAAACACCTCAGGCATTTGGGGGGCCTGCTTTTCTTTCTGTTGGTTTGGCTCTGTGTTCCCAATTTGCCCCTCCCTCTCTCCAGCCTGGAAGCCAGACTGTTTGTCACAGGCAATGCCACGCTCTGACTCCAGCAGTTGTCCCTCCATCACTGTGTACTTAGAATCTGTCCCCAAACGGGCTCCTGTCTGTGCAGAGGGATTCTGAATAGGCATGGAGGGACACAAGTTTCAGGCTGTGTAGGGAACAGCCCACACGGCAGCAAGGCGGCTAGAGGTAGAGGAAGGAGGGTGGCTTATGGGGGAGCAGGTAGGGGCGAGCCAGATCTGGTTGGAGCCAGTTTCTTCATTCCCTGGCTAATCACTCATTTGCTCATCAACATCCATTCAGTGCACGTGTGTGCACCGGCGTGGTGCCCGGTGCTGGAGACTGCCACAGTGAATAAGGCAGACTTGGTTCCTGCCCTCACAGAGCCTGCAGTCCAAGTGCGTGGCCTCAGGCAAGTGACTTAACCTGAGCTTTATTTTAGCTTCTCATCTGAAGAATGGGAATAATACAACCTACTCGGGGGGATCCCTGGGTTTTCTTTGCCGAACAGGGAAGAGCTACAGGCTCGGAGGCGCAGCCTCGGTAACAGAGGAGTGCGGACCCATTTAATCCTCGCACAACGCGAGCAGCGAGAGGGCGTGATTATTAGCCCCCCTATCGCTGATCAAGAGCCCCTCCCCCCGCGCGCAGCGGCGGGCTCACCTGCGTCTCCGCGCAGGCCTCGAACCGGAACTGGCGCAGGACGTGCAGCAGCGTCAGCTTGACCTCCAGCAGCCCCAGCCGCACCCCGAGGCAGCTCCGCGGGCCCGCCCCGAAAGGCAGGTATGTGAAGGGACGCTGTCGTCGCCGTGCCTCGGCCGTGAACCTGCAGGGGCCGGACGGTCAGGGTAGGCCCCGGGACACCCGCTTCCCTCCCCCGGGCTTCGTCAGCCCCTCGCAGTGGCCGAGGGACCCCTTCATCTGAGCCCACGCTCCTTGTACGTGGGCCTGAGTCCCACCGCGGTCCACAGAATCCCGTTTTCCCGTGGCCGCCTCCCTCGGACCCTGGAGCTGGTGGCTGCTGCTCCCTGAGCTTCCGTCTTGCCCTCTCCTCCGTCCTCAAAGCCCTGGAGGCCCTGCTGATGAGGATCACCTGGAAGGCCCTCTTGGCCCTCTCCCTCTCCCCTTAAGAACTGATTGTGTTAATGGATCTGAAGGCTCACTGGGATCCACTGGGATCCACTGGGATCAAAGTCTCAGGAATCCACAGCCCTCACCTGAGCCTGTGGCTCCAAATTCCCCAGAAGCCCCAGCAGGACCCCAGCGGCCACCAGCCCCCTAAGCAGAATCCCTGGGCACCAGCCCTCCAGGCCACCTCCTGCCGGTTTAGCCTTGGAGGCCGCACTGGGCCACCATCTCCTCTGCCCACACTTGCCTCAAGCGTGGAAACTGGAACCACTGGGGGCTTTTTGTCTTTGAACCACTACAGGAATTGTCCTCCCTGCTGTCACATAGCATCTGTCACCTGTGCTCCAGGACAGTAGAGCTGGGTGTCCACCACTGTCTCATAACAGCCCGCTCACTTCGGCTGCAGCCCTGGTGCCTGGGGTCCCCTGCGTTCTGCAGGGTATGAATTGATCTAGGTCCTGCTGCCCTCCACTCCCCCCCCCACCCCGACCCTGGGGTAGGGTGGGAGGGTTGGGGCCTCTTTTTCACGGGAATTTGAAATTCCAGAAGGTGGAAACAGTGTCTGTCTGCCCGGCCCTCCCCATTGTCAGATCAGGCCAAGGAAGGGATATCCATCGATTCCGAGAAGGGTGTGGATACCTGCTCAGTCATTTTCAGTCCGGGAGCCTAGAAATGAAATGTAGACAAGGGACCAGATCCACACAGGGGACAGGAGCGGGGATCTAGGGCTACCTTGCGAGAGCACAGCTGGGTCTCATGAAATCAGGGAGAAATTTGTTGATGGCTCTTGTTTTGGAACAAGCTCCAGTTTTTAAAAAAGGAAATGATGTTTTGTTAACGTTCCAGTGCACAACTAAAATCTGGTCGCGTGTCCTGTTTCTTGGCTGGGACCGAGGACCCCCCGTTAGCAATTGCCCTGTTACTTGGATGCAGGGCTGCTGAGATGTGAAATCTCTGTATTCTGTTCAGGGCTTTTAAAAATGGTACAGTTAATTTCCTTTAGAAATTATGTTTCTCATGTGTTTAATGGCCATGACTTTCAACTGTCTGGGGACAGCTTTACTAAATCCTTATCTCCCCTTGGCCACCTCTAAGTGCTTTACCCTCAAGTCGCCCATTTGAAGGAACTGAGCTCACCTTTCCGGGTTGAAGGTCTCGGGGTGTGGCCAGTACTCGGGGTCATGATGCAGGGCGCCCACGGCCACCTCCACCACGGCGCCCGCCGGGATGCGCTGCCCCTGCACCTCACAATCCCGCGCCGCCTCCCGCGTGAACCTGTGGGGACAAGTCGGTCACCCCTGCCTTAAGGCACAGCAGCAACGAGGAGAGCTTGCCGGCGGCATACTGGGGCAAAACGGGGTTTGAGCCTGAAGTGTGGAAAGGGGGTGGGGGGGGGAAGGAAGCCCAGCTCTCTGGCAATGGTTTCTACCCGCCCCCAACCTTCCACTGCCCATGGCCCTGCAGCCTCCAAGCTCTTAGACTCCTTTGGCCCTCAGTGAAAATGCATTCATCCATCAAGCCTGAAGAGCTTTTCTTAGGCCTGATTAGGGGAGCAGGGGTACCTCCGAAGGGCTTCTCCCTGCAGGGGGCGGGGGTTGTAAGGTTATGACGCTGGCCACACTTTCCCTCATCTTCCGTCCATGGGCAAGCCTCTTGAAATGACCCTCACCCGCCCCCTCGCTTTACCTAAAGGAAACTTGAGTTTGAACCTCTGATCTCCATTCCTTGTCTGCGTCACTATGGATAACTTCTACTTGAGGGCAAAACTGCTGGTCAGATTGGCTACCAAATGCCACGGCACAATCCTTTTTATGTTGTGTTTTTAAGAGCCAGTCTATAGATGTTTGCACACAAATATACAATTTCTGGAAGAATACTTGAACTTCCACCATGATTTCTTCTAAGGGATGGTACTGGGGTCGAGGACAGCAGGGGATCAGAGATGCCAACTTTTTCTTTAGATCTTTCTGTATTGTTTAGGGGTTTTTGTTTTTGGTTGTTTTTTTCTTTTAGCATGAGATTATTATTTTGGTAATGCAGGTCATCACTTTAAAAATTAAAAATTATGCTGGCTTTTACTTCAGATTGTAAAGACTGGACTTTCCTAGATATCTTAGAGGAGATAAATTACTATACTAATTACCATTATATTCTGTTCTCGCTTATAAAAGAAATGAAGAGCAACCCGAGGCTCCCAGCAGCCTTCATCACTCCGTCAGGGGCCTTTAAGGTAACAGGAGAGGCCAGGACTGGGGAAACCCCCCTTTCAGACCCTGAGCAACCAACGCAGCTAATACGTGCTTGGATCAGGTAGCGAAACACCAGTGCTCAAATCGGCCTTGGTTCTAAAGGGGTCCTTTTCCAAAGTCCTCTTCTTTTTCATCTTTACTGGAAATTTCTTGGACTTGGATCCAAGGCCCCTGGAAACCAGAAAATAGGGCCTTTCCTTCTGTATGTGGCTGGGCCTCCCGTCCGGCTAGGGCAGGCCATATCCAAGGCCAGAAAAATCTGCTGAGTTATACCGCCTGGAATCCTGGATTCACACTGATAACACTTCAGCAAGAGTTGGTGTGTTTTACACAGGGGCCATTCTGAGGGGATTTTTTTTTGGTGGATAATGGTTAATCAGTCCAGGTGCGTCAGGGCTTAGGAAAAGCCAACACACTTTTCTGAGATGAAAATAATAAAGTAGAATAAATAAATTCGCATTCTATCTGTATTCGACTCCGTATCTGTTGTCTGGGCTGAAGCAAATTGGCTTCTCGTTTGGCTGAGAAGAGTGATGGCTCCTCTCTCTCCTTTCTGTTGTTTGACAGCAGAAGTCTGCAGAGTTGATAGGATTAAAAATTCCAGCGTAGTGGGTATGGAGGAGGGTGAGGCCCAGGAAATCGTGTCTTGCCAGGACCAGAGTTGGCCGGAGGTTGGCCATTCGACTGGAAGGACAGTCCTTCTTGCTTTCCCCCTCATACGTGATGCGAGACTTAGAGTGTTCGGCGTTTCAGCCGTTCTGTCCCACTGTTTCTCTCCACTCATGTGGGGGGACGAGCAGGCATTATGTGTCCACTGAACGCCCTGGAAGCTGAAGCCCAGAGCAGCACGGTGCTTACCTGAGGTCACACAGCCAGCAAGAGGTCGGGGTGTGAGACTGTCTCGACTTTCTGTCTCAGTCTGTTCTGCAGTTTTGGACCACTGGCACTCGATGTGGGTTGAGGAGGGAGTCAATCAATTCATCCCAGTTCCCTCGTCTGTGTCCTGCCTTCAAGTGAGACCACCCGCTGCTGGTTCCCAGGAGCCGTGCCTCTGCTGGCCGCCTTTATGCGGTACTGTTTCTGAAGTTTCTAGGCGTCCCTTGGAGAATCGATCAGAGCATTTGGGTGTTGAAGAGCCTGTTCACTTCGTCACTCAATGCATCCCCTCTACAAGGTCTTACGTGATGAGTTCTTTTTTTTTTTTTAAAGATTTTATTTATTTATTTGAGAGAGAGACAGTGAGAGAGAGCATGAGTGAGGAGAAGGTCAGAGGGAGAAGCAGACTCCCCATGGAGCTGGGAGCCCGATGCGGGACTTGATCCCGGAACTCCGGGATCATGACCTGAGCCGAAGGCAGTCGTCCAACCAACTGAGCCACCCAGGCGTCCCACGTGATGAGTTCTTGATTGGGTTTAGGTCTAGGAAGGGACCTGGCTTTGACCACTGTATAGACTTTCCTCCTGCTGGAGAATGCAGCGGTTTGACTCTGCTGGTTTTTCTCTCCGGGAGGAGCCGCGGTGGGGACCTGACCCCAGTTATCAGCCATCTCTGGGGTCCCATAAAGGCTTCTTCCCCTTGGACGGCCTTTGTTCCATCACTGAATTAGTCTTACTTTGAGTTTCGCTTTAATGTGGACACCAGCTGCCCACTCTCCCTTGGAAGGAAGCTGGATGTAAATCACTAAAATACAAAGATTGGATGACAGCGTGCTCTGCGGCTCCCAGGGAAATCAGGGAAGGCCCATAAAATTTGTCTTCATGTCCGCACCAGGAGAGCGGCAAGGCGGGTCCTGGTGTCCTGGCTGCTCCAAGAGCAGGGGACTGATACCCGGTGTGCTTGAGGACCATGTGGTTCCACTCACGTCTCTGGAATTCTGTTTGCTCTGGGTCCGAACACTTTGGACAATATCTATGCTCACACTCTCTGTGATGTTTTTGGTTTGGAATATAATGAGATACCTTCAAAGCATCCACATTTTCTCTTTTAGAATGGCAAAGTCTACCTCTGTATGCTTGATGGAGTGTATTAATTTATAGACATGCAGAGTGGAACTTAGGATAGGTTAAATGCTTTGTGTCACTTCTGTTTCTAGAACCTGAAATCTGGCCACGGTTTCCCCACCCTGTGGGCATGAGGACCCCAGTTAAGACCCTGTGCTCCATGGAATGCCTTATTTAGGGGGAGTTGGAAAGAAGCAGAAGACCAGATTCCTGCTCTCGAGGCACTTGCAGGTTGGTGTGAGCGGGTGTCCACGGGTGAGATGTTGCAGAGCGGGTGAGAAGTGTCCAGGAACATAATAGGAAGTACAGTCTTCTGGAAAATGCTGGGGGAGGAGGGGCAGACTGCATGGGGTAGCGAGTGTCGGGCTGGAGCTCCAAGGACAGGGCAGGGGTGGGTAGCTGGAGAGTGAAGAGAGGCCTCCCAGGCCTTAGAAGGTTCCCCCTGGAACATCAACTCCAAGGGCAGGGGTTTTATCTGTTTTGTGTGCGGCTGATTGCGCTGTGCTTGGCACAGCATTCGGCTCAATAAATAGTTACCAAATAGAAGGATGGATGAATGGACCCACAAGCAGGGGGACCCGCAAATGCCATTCAAGCCTAGGGGGCCAAGGAGACTGGCTTGGGTTGGGGAGGAAGGTCATGTGAAGAACAGACCGGTGACAGTTCAAGAAGGTATTCACGTAGAGGAAAATGAGCCAGACATTTACTGCCGCGGTCACTCTGTGGAAGGCACTGAAACCTGAGAAACCCAGGACGCAGACCTTGGCCTCCAGGAGCCTAAGTCCGGCATTCTCGATAATGCAGGTGGTGATAGACTGAGGACTAGTGACGGGCTTAGACGGTGATGCCTCGAAAGGGTTTTGGGGTGCGGGGGGGCTGAGTAGGGGGAGGGAGGGGGGCAGCGCAGGCGTACCTGAAAGCCGGTGGGTAAATCCGCAAAGTCTCTGCGATCACCATGTCCAGGTAAGGCAGGCCTTCCTGGAAGCTGCTGTAGTCAGGGGCCGGCTGGTGGGGGGTCGTGACAGAGGAAGAAAGGTGAGTTACACGGAGCCCAGCAGCTTTCTGGCTTCTCCATTAGCTTTAGGGTCCCGCTGAATGGAGAGTGGTAAGTACAGACTGGGCAAAATGCACGCAGTGCGGTCCACACAGTGTTAGGTCAGCGCCCCGTGTGCTGCCTCGTGGACCAGCCGGGCCAGCCTGGGCCTTGGGGACCTCGAAATGTCCTACAGAGAAGCTTGGCTCTAACGTCACGGCAGTAGGTGCGGCTGTGAGCATTTATGGAGAGAGAGGGGCTTGGTGGCTACGTGTCGCATAGACACGACCTGGATTAATCCTCCCTGTAGACCCACGAGGCAGCCGTTCTCCCATCTCTCAGATGAGAAGATTGA
This sequence comes from Enhydra lutris kenyoni, assembly GCF_002288905.1. Taxonomy (NCBI): domain Eukaryota; kingdom Metazoa; phylum Chordata; class Mammalia; order Carnivora; family Mustelidae; genus Enhydra; species Enhydra lutris. The sequence goes on from NW_019154111.1 coordinate 4,218,719, forward strand.
GCCTTGGGTGAGGGGCGGCCACGGGGGCGGTAACTGGCACATCACAGAGTTAAAAGATGCAGCGGGAAATTGCAGAAAAGGCAAAAAAAAGTTCCAGTGATGTAAAAGAAGTGTAGTGACAAAACCCAAAGAGCTATTCTCAGTCAGGAAGGAAAGAAACTCATTAGGAAAATGGCCAAAGGATATGAACGAGTGGAACCTAGAAGGAGAAATAAAGTTGCCTATGATGAAAAATACAAATGAAGACGAGGAGACTTTGTTTTTCAGTCAGATCAGGAAAGGTCAGGAAATACAGATTAGATCAAGGGCGAAGGTGTGGAGAAGCATGACCCAGCATCCTGTGTTGGGGGGACCCCAGAGTCCCTTGGACAATGCCCACTGGGGTGACACTGTCACCCTCCTCTCCCCCCGGCCTGGGGAGGAGGGACACCTGGGATGGGAGCTAGGGAGCAGGATGTCGTGGGAGGATTGGTTCGAATGGGGTCACGGAGGCTTTTTCGTGGCTCTGCTGGGTTTCCCCAAATCTCTCTCACCCCATTCCCTAGGGAGCCAGAGGGGGTCACCTGCTTGGTAGGAGACTGCCTCCTTTCTTTCAAGCAGATAGTGCTGATGCAAGAGCCCTCCCCAGCTTGGAGGCTGGCTTCCTTTGACCTCCCCTCCCAGAGCAACAGAGGGCAGCACTGGGGGGCAAGTCCAGGCTGCGGCCCCCAGCTGTCCATGGATGGGCCCCGAGTGGCCTTGCTCCCCCTTAGGGAGCCCTTCACAGGCCTGCAGCTGGCCACACGGCTGCCCTCCCTGAGGCTAGTGGCTAGCAGGACAGGGCAGGGCCCCCAAACAAATGTGCGGGTCTGGCTCCCCAGCCCACACAGTACCCCATGCATGGGGGAGTGCCTCCTTGGGGGAGCCTGGCACCCCTGTCTTCTTTCTAATGCTTAGTTTGTGCTTGTTTCTTCTGGCCCATGAGTCACAAGATACAAATTGCATAATTTCATTGATTCTGCATGTACGCTAAATGCTCTGATATTTACATTTAAAACTGGCATTGCGTGATATAAAGGTGAATGGTAGGTAGGATTCATGCTAAAGAAGAAGAAAAAAGGGAGAACCTTCGTATCTACCGTTAATGGCACTTTACCCTGCTTTTTTGAGTGAGGGGCCCCATGGTTTCCGACCGCGGAGTTGGCCATACAGGCCACGGTTGATTGGCCCGAGAGTGAGCCTCTGACTGCAGGACACCAGTCTGGGAATTTAAATCTAGTGCAGAGAAAAAAGAGTTTTGCCTCCAGCAGGTGGGAACTGAACATAAGGGAGTCGTGACCTGTTGGCGACCATGTTCTTCCTTGTGGATGAATGAGCAGAAAATTCCAGTTGGCTGTGAGAAAGAAGGAATGAATTAAATGTGCAGAGAGAAGCAGAGGCAAACGACAGAGAGAGACCATTTCCAGTGTGTGTGCCAGTAGCCCCCGTGGGTGGTGGATCCGGGCTCTTAAAACACTTTCTTGTTCATGGCCTCAGTTAACAACAGCTGAATTTTGTTATCTGCAAACAAAGGAGACTTAACAAGTGCAGAAAATGTTTAAAAAAATAAATAAATAGGTTATGGCTGTAACCTATGGGTTAAAGCCTCTGCCTTTGGCTCAGGTCATGATCCCAGGATCCTGGGATTGAGCCCTGAATTGGGCTCTCTGCTCAGCAGGGAGCCTGCTTCCCCCCCTTCTCTCTGCCTACTTGTGACCCGTCTCTCTGTCAAATAAATAAAAAATATCTTTAAAAAATAAAAATAAATAAATAAAAAGAAACAGTAGTACCGCGCATCAAAATGTAGAACTAAATCTCAAAAAGAAAAAGAAAACCATCTGCAAGCAGTGTCCCTAGTGGTAAATGCTGTTGGTTCCCCAAACAAAATTTGTGATTTAGAAGCAATCAGCATTTGTCAGAGAAAGAAAACTTCTAGAAGCAGCCTAAAGGAGTTTGCTCTTATAAAGGCAGAGTCTTCATTTATTCTTCCTGTGGATGAGCTTTCTGCTGTGCCTCTAAACTTTTGGCTCAAGATACACATGTAACTCTCAGCTTGGTCCAGTGGTTCTCAATGTGGCTGAACATTAGAAGCAGTGGGACGGCTTTCAATACAGAAGGATAGTTGAGCCTTGCCCTGCGGGAGTTGTCTGTTGGTTTGAAGTGGGGCCTGGGCACCAGATCTTCTTTTGAAGCCCCTGCCCAGGCCCCACCCCAGCAGTTACAACAGGAGCCTTGGGGTGAGACCTCTCACTGCCTTAGTCCTTCTACGTTCTACCCCAGGGATCCCTCCCACAGGAGGAGTGGGCCAGTGAGGTGGAGGGAGGCTCATGCCTGCACATTTTAATCAGCCCCTGGTGAGGCAATGAAATTCAGGTCCCTACCCCACAGACAGACCGTCCACCCATCTGGACCTTTGCCTCCTTGTAGTTCTTTCAGGAAAATCAGGGATAAAGGGGTCCTGCCTCCATCCCACCAGCAGAGGGCAGCAAGTGCATGGCAAATGGGGACTCCCCAGCCATGCTGGCCCCCTACTCAGAATCACAAATTATACCCTCCAAAGACTTAGGAATCGTGAATCCAAATTCTTCATTATAGAGATGAGATAAATGAGACCCAAAGAGGAAAAGCTTCGGAGCCAAAAGCACACAGATAGGACTTGAAGTGGAAAAACCATGTCCTTATTCATTCAGCAATCCCTCTGCTCATGTAGTTGTTGGCCCCGTGCCGAGCTGGTGCATACTGCTGGCCAGGCACTGTGCTTGGCACAGGGCACACATGCGGACCCTTTCCACCCTCCTAGACCTCGTGGTCCTTCTCCGACTGTGAAGGAACGGCGAGGGTTAGGGAGCGATGAACCTGTCTGTGTGAGACAACAGAGGACAGACCTCCCAGGCATTTGGGATCAGGGAAGCTGCCAGAAGGAAGCAATGCCTAAACTGAGATCTTTGGGATGAATGCGAAGAAGCCAGTGAAAAGTGGGATGGCTTGTTTGGATGCTGGTTCAAATAAACCAATATTAAAAAAAAAAAAAATCCATGAGTCCACCCCAGGACATTGAACCCTGACTGGGTATTCGATACACTTCGGAAATTATAGTTCATTTGTTTTTAGTGTGATGATGGTATGGTGGTCCTGTTTTAGAAAAGAGTTCTTGTATTTTAGAAATACAGAAGGAAATATTTACAGATGACATGATAAGACATATGGGTTTTTTCTTTCTTTTTTTAAAGTCTCGAAGTGGGGGAAGGTGGTGAAATGGATGAAAGAGAGGCCCCAGAGGACTCTGCTGGATGCTCGGTGAGGGAGACATAGTTCTTCCAAGTGGTCTTCTAATTTGTCTAAGTTAAAGTTTTCCTTCAAAAAAAGAAAAAGCTGAAACACTAAATAGCAATGTAAATAACAGTAGTGTGTGGCGTTACCCCATGCAAAGACTTGGAGCTACACCAAAGAACTAAACCTGTTTAGAATAGCAGGAGCCTCCTCGCGAGCAGGGGACTGGGAGCTGAGCTTCTGGCCCAGCCCCTCCTGCGCTGTCGCCGCGGAGGCTCAGACCCTCTGTGCTGGAGGAGGTCTGGAATGTCAGGAGAACTCAGTGTGGTGGTGGTGGTGTTGGGGTCGTCTGAGCAGAGTATCCTTTCATTTCAAGCCAGGAAGCACTTTAAGCATCTGTTTCCCAAAGATAACGTTAGAAAGGGATCCCTAAAGGTTCTCCCTGACTCCTGTTGCACAGGCCGTACTACTCAGAATTAGAATCAACCTGTCTTGCCTCCCACCCAGCGGGGTCGCTGCTGCAGCCTCTCTCCCTGACCTTGGCCATGTCTCGGGGTGGTCCCCGGGGCCAGCCAGGGTGTCTGTCCTGGGTCCATGGCCCAGCAGCTGTGGCCTGGGGCCAGTTGCCAAGGCAACATCAACAGGTCACCTAGTCTGCAAGTTGAGGTCGTGCCCAGCTCACAGGGCGGGGCGAAGGTGACTGTAAGGTGACAGGTCTCTGGAAACAGTAATGCCCCAAATGCGCAGAGAGTCCTTCTGTTTGAATGTATTTGGTGGCAGGGGCCTTATTTCATCACCAGGCCTTCTGCGGGGTGTATTAAATGACTCTGTAAGGACGTGTTAAGGAAGAAAGCGATTTTAAAATCCGATAGAATTTATTTCGGCTGCGGCTTGTTTCAGAAAAGCAGCAACTGGGCTCTTAGAAGTTTGAAAATAGATGTTAAATATTTATCATTATCCAATAGTGGGAAATACTGATTAAATAGTAAATATTTGATTGCTAAATATTGGTGAAAATAGGGATTAAAACATAAACTGACTGCCACATGGTTTACAGTCTCAATCCAAAGTTCCTTAATTTTCTGGAAGATTTTTTCCATCTATATTTGATTTTCAGTGGGCAGTAACTTCTAATTTTATTTCTAAGGTCCTTGGTTTCTTAGTCTTTTTATCATGTAGCTTAGATCTGTGAAGTGATATTTAAAAGTGATGGAGAAACCTGATGGTTAAGGGAACTCCCTGGAAAAATCTATGGGTAAATCCTTTTAAATAGGAAATAATACCATTTCCTGACCCATTAATGTCATCTTGCCACATTTAGATTTTTGTGTGCCATTTTCTCTGAGAGCTAGACACACACACGCACACGCACATACGCACACACGCCCCTCCCCAGAGGCACTCACACCTACACACACGCCACACGCTGGGTGTATACAGATAGGATGTGGAGAATAAAGGAGAAAAAGAAAACAAAAATGTCATTGCTTTCTAAAAGATTTTTCCTGGAGATTGAGGGAACCTAATAGAAAAATTAACGTTTTCTTATTCTGCTAAAGGAAACAGAAGCGGGGGCGGCTTCAGGTTTGTCCTCCCCCTCCCCCCCCCCGCAGCCGCAACAGCAGCAGCAAAGAGGACTGGTAATACAGTGATAATCCGGCTTTGTCGCCCGACGCCGTGTTACAGAAAGTGGGGTCTGTTTTGCCAGTCCTTGCCCTCCAGGCGGGGTGGGAGCTTGAAATCCCTGAAGACCTGGCACTCCAGTCTGGGGCAGCCAGGGGCCACTCAGCCCTTGTCAAGAATAAAGATTTTCACGTGCTCTCATTCTCTGGGGAACATAAGACCATAATATGAAGCCAAACCGTGGAAAGGGGAGCAACCTTCGCTCTGCCCTTTGGAGCACCGACCCAGAGGAAAAGCCCCTCCCCTTGCGACCAGTCTCCTGACAGGAGCACTGAGTCCTGCGGATGAGACCTGAGTGGGGACCCGGGCTCCTCGCTGACCAATTCTGTAACCAGAGGCTCCGACTTGCTGGCTTTGAGGGTCCGGCGATGGGCCCACGTGAGCTGGTCCGGGTTTTGGGGCCCAAAGCAATGAGGGATGGAGGGATGGGACAGGCCACAGTCGGGCAGGGATCTTTCTGATAACATCACTGCCTCACTTCACCTGTGCCCAGAAGGTCCTGGGTGCTAATTTGAAGAATGTGGCAGATGGAGGGGCAGACATGCGTCCATACTTTAGAAAAGAAATCAGGAGAGTGAATATAGTATCTATTTACACCCACTTTAAAGGAAACAGAACGCATCTCGCACAAACCTGCGGGTCTTTCCAGGTGCTCCCGTTCTCTGAGGGCCGGGCCATGACGGGATTAGGGGAGGAGATTGTCATGAAAAAACATAAACCCGCCTGTGTGTGCACACATACACACACACACACACACACACACACATACACGCAGGCACGCACACCCCTACCACAAGGGCAAGCCCTTACCACCGATGGCCCTGGGTGGAGCTATCTTGATGTCACTGACTTTCCCCAGGAATTCCTGTCCTCGGAGATCTAAGACAGCAGTAGCTTTGTCCCCTGCAGCGTTTTACTGCTCACAGAAGGGTTTTTACGTCTCTTCTATCTCTGGGTCCTCGCACCCGCACTGTGTGGTAGGTAGGGCAGTTTTTGTTGCCTACTTTATAGACGAGGAAAGCAAAGATTCAGAGAGGTTAGTGGCTTATCCAAGGTCACACAGCTGGTAAGTGGCAGAGTCGGCACTAAACCCAGATTTTCAAATTCCAAGACTTGTCCATCAGGCCGTATAGCCTCAACCTCCCTCGCTCTCCCTTCTCTCCCTCTTCCCTTCCTCGGTGCCTCCCTCCCTCCCTTTCCTTATGTACATTTTATGGAAGAGTAACATGTACACACAAAACATCACAGGAACCAAAGCTCAGAGTTCAGTGACCTTTCACAAAGCGGGCACACCTGTGAACCCGCACATCGCCGGCACTCTGAATCCCCGCCGTGACCCCGTCCAGTCGCTGTGACCCCCAAGGGTGACCACTGTCCTGTCTTCTAACACGACAGATTCCTCTGCCTTTTTAAAAATTCTGCATCTGAAAAGAATATGCACAATGTGGGTGTTGCCCGCACTTGCTCGCGCGTTGGGCCGTGTGTGGGAGCTACCCCCACGGTGAGGCGGGTGCCGCCACGTGTCCACTCTGGATGGGGCTTGTGCTCTGTGTTCATCCTTTCGATGGGGGGTGGACATTTGAGTTGCCCCAGTTTGGGGCCGTTATAAATAAAGCTGGGCATTCTTGCATGTGTTTCGGTGGACATGTGTCCACGCTTCTGCGGGGTATATATCTATGGGATATATACCTAGGAGTGGATTCGCTGGGTCACAAGGAGTGTTTAGTAGGTATTTTGGACAGTTTTCCATATTGGCTGTCCGTCTTGCCTGAAATTTTTTTTTTTAAAGATTTTATTTATTTGACAGAGATCACAAGTAGGCAGAGAGGCAGGCAGAGAGAGAGGAAGGGAAGCAGGCTCCCCGCTGAGCAGAGAGCCCGACACGGGGCTCGATCCCAGGACCCCGGGACCATGACCTGAGCCGAAGGCAGAGGCTTAACCCACTGAGCCATCCAGGCGCCCCCGTCTTGCCTGAAATTTTAACGGCAATCCCATTAAACACACGCCCGTTCCCTCTATTACTGGGGCTCCCCCCACTTCTGTCTGCCTGCCCCTCGGACACGCTGAAACCCAACCACTTTACTACTGTTGGGGGAGTGGAGTTATTTATCCCTGCAGTGGGCACGGAGGGAAAAGGGGACAAATAAGACATGTCTAATCACCTGGTTTTTAAAAATTGTCCCAATTATCAGACATAAGCACTCATAAGCATAAAATTCCCAGATCAACTAGATTCGAGCCGTTGGATTATCTGCTGTTATGTAATATTTAGGAATCCATTCTCTCCATTAACAGCCGAGTATATATGATGTTTAAAGAAAAAAGCCCCTCAGGAAATGACAGTTAAATCACCCAGCTCACTTTCTCTGCACTGGGGAGAGAGGGGGTTGCATTTAATCTGCAGAGAAATTCTTTTTGTTCACTCTCTCCCCGTGTAGACAGTGAGTATGTCTATGACATGAGTGTGACGTGTCCTTAGCAGAGTGTGGGGGTGAGGAGGCAGGGGAAGAGAGGAGACAAGACCTGATCCCATCCATTTGACTCACTGTGTGTTGGGGAAACGATTTACTTGTTCATTGAGATTTAGTATTATGGTAATAGGGAGCCACTGAAGGCGTGATGAGCAGAGCAGTATGTTTGATGGCATACTGAAAATGGTATTTTGTGCCCTGACAATGACATACACGAGGGCAGTTGTAAGAACTGGTCATAGGACGATAAGAGGGAAGACTGTTGCATAGTCTGGGCGGGGGTGAGGAGCTCTGATGGCAGTACAGTGGTCAGAGTGGGCTAGGGGTTGAAAGGGAAGTTATGTAAACAGAGCTGGAAAGAGGACCGCGCTGGGCGAGGCTGCTCGTCTAGCAGAGCTCCACTCTGGCAGGCTTGGTGGTGGTGGTGGTGGTGGGGGGAGGCGGCTAGAGGGAGACGGGGTCCCCCTCAGCTGCACAGACCGGTGAGTCCCTTGGAATGGGGGTCAGAAAGAAGAGCGAGGTGCTGGGGACTGAAACACAGGGCCGCCCAGGGAAAGGAGGCTGAGGGACTAGAAAGGAAGGGACTCCGGACAGAGTGACGGACACAGCCATGGAGATTAGGGACAAGGAAAGGACACCGCCTCACTCAGCTGGGTGGGGGAGGGGAGACCAAAGTCAGCATGGGGGTGTTAACTGCTGAGCACAGGGACGGGGACAGAGCAAGCGGGAGTACGCTGGGGCTGGCACATAACTTCCAGAGGCACACGGGACGAATTCGGGGCCCCCGCCCCCCCGGCCCGTGAAAGCCGAGGGCAGAAATGAGAGCATTGCCCCAGACCCAGCTGCAGACACGTGACAAAGGAAAAGCACGTGCTGCGCCCTAGTTAGGGGGGTGGACCCAGGCGCGACGGTGTCAGGCCCAGGGAGGACGGTTCTGACGCGACATAGGGAAGGGTTTTCCAGTGACTAGAACTTAATGAAATCGGCAAGGCCCCATGGCCACTGGAGATTGTCAGAATCTGTCACTGAGCATCCGAAAAGGTCGCCGGATGCTATTCATGGGTCCCTCATCAAAAAGAGGTGGACGTGGGCAACCCCGTGGTGCCTTCCACAGCGAGGACGGTCAGAAGCCTCACAAGCAACCCCCGCCAGCCCCACCCCATCTAGCCGTGACACCAGCAGATCCTGGGTCACTTGCCCGCGGCGGAAGTGTCACGTGAAGGTGGAAAGTGATCAGCTTGCTGTCTTTCCCCCGACCTCCGCCCCCAGCAGCCCGGAGCCACATGGGCCCCTCCGTCGCCCCGTCTCTGAGTCCGAGCCCCGGTCACGTACTGTTTGGGGAAATGGTAAACAAAGATAAGAGCTTCAAGTACTGGAATTTATTTTTTATCCACTCGGCCTAAAAGGCACTGCGTGTTAAATTTAGAAGGCCGGCTTCCAGACCCCTCCCCGCCCTCCTGTGTCCTCTTTGCTGCCTCTCGCTGACCATGGAATGGGAAATGCGTTTGGAAAGCTCGGGCGTCTTTTGAGGCTGCCTGCCTGGATGTTTATAGAAATGTATCATCTGCGGGCCTGGGAGAGAGGGCCATTTCCTCCGCTCGCTGGCTCTGCTCGCCGTCCCAGCAGCAGCCATCTCTGCCCAAATATTTACCCAAACGTCCTCCAGGCAGGGCCGGTGCTTCGGCCTCTCGCTGTCTGTAGGTGAGATGCTCCCCCAGGGAAGCCGCCGCATTGACTGCAGGCCCCCTTACAATTTATTTACAAAGGTCTCCCTCACGCCTGGGAATCTATAATTGAACAGCTCTCTTTTCTATGTAGGTTAAATCCCTTTGCAACCAACTCCAAGAACCTGTAGAAATCCTTTTGTCGGCCTGGAATTCTGTTGTATTGAATATTGTTGGAAATAAATGAGCCATTGTCTAGGCTGAGAATTTTCTGGTTAGATAGAGATCTCCACTGTGATGCAATTTATTGTGGCAGGATTTTTTTTTTTCCCCCAGCTCATTTTAAATTCCCTCTTGCCTGCTCAGTCCATTTTTCCCATCTCAGGATATAAGTGAGGAGGGCTAGGCCCAAGCTAAAAAAAAAAAAAAAGAAAAATCTCGTTTGCCCACGGATGCTGTCCAGAGGTCTGAATGGGGTCTGATAACCAGATTTTAATGGGGGAAGAGCTGTACGTCTGCTGGTGGCTTTGGGGAACAAGAGTGACTGACCCTGGCTGCAGGCACGTGAGTGGGAGGTTAGTCCAGGAGCATAAAGAGACTCGGAGCTTCAGAAGGTCCATGAGTTCAATCCCTCGGCCCCCACGGTACGGACGAGGACCCACAGCTCGGAGAGGTGGGGGGACGTGTCCCTGCCCGTGCCCGTACAGAAATGCTCATTCGCTGCTCTTACAAAAAATAATCCCCCTGACCCAACTATGCTTTAAAATATATCCAGCCCTCATTATGAGTAAGTTTTTGAAGTTAAAATTGGAAAAGAAAAACCACAGGGAGTCACATAATGTCTTTTTTATAATCAACTCTTGAGATTTTGAATTTCGCCGTTGACAGACAGAATGGCAAAGTGGAGAACGGAGATGTGGAATTCAGCAGATCTGACTGGAAGATAGTGGCCAGGTTCTCAAGGCTCACCAAGATTCAGTCTGCTTGTCTGTGAAATGGGGACAAATCACAGCTCGAAGGTGGTAGTGAGGATTCCTCAGAAAAGGCCAGTCAGGTTTTTCTGAGGAAGCTGTTTGTAACTCTCTTGCTTTGGGCCATGAGGTATGGGGTGCTCGAATCAGATTTGCTTGTTTCTAAAAATGCTGGTCAGGGACCTTGTGAGTCCACAGTTGCTGTGGGTGTGGGGTCGTCCCAGCAGGGATGGAAATAGCTGTGCTGGTGAGAATTAAGAATTCAGTGGAGCCACCTTGGGGGAGATGCCAGCGAGAGGCCTCCCGACTCCTGTGACCGGAGGAGGGAGGAAGGTGCTAGAAGGTAAATCGTGGAAGATGGTGCAGAGGCTCTTGGAGACCTGCCTCAACTCTTCCCTGTGTCAAGAGCCTTGCGGAATGCCTCCTGTCCTCTTGTAAGATCCCACTTTGCCCTGGAGAAGATGGAGGTGCCCAGGACCAAGGGGCCGGGCACGGGGAGGGCTGGCCTTCAGTCAGGGCCTGTCCCCCGGGCAGCCCCTTACCCTCGACGGTGGCTGCCTTGCCACCCCCACCCCCGTGCAGTTTTAGCCCTTGCCCTTTCTCTGGAGGTGGCAGCTTTTTGTAAAGAGGATTCCTTACCAAGAGTGGCCTCTATGGTGGCAAAGCTAAGTAAACACGGCCCTAGAATAATGGCTGATGTGAGCTTCCCAGTGTCGTGGGCCTGTGGAGCCGGAGGACCCACTTTGGATGTTTAGGAATGAGGTTCTTGGGGAAAACCCCTCCCCTTTTTATGTAATTAAATTTGAGAGTGGGAGGAGACTCACTAAATCACAGATAGCACATGCCTTGGAGCCTTGATAGCGATTTCTGTTTCCAAGCCTCCGCCTCTGGTCTGCTGGGTGGGGGCCGGGACTCAGGGGAAAGGGGTGCTGGGCCAGTTGGCCTGCAGGTGGTCCCTATCAGGCCTTTGGGAATGGCAACGGCCTGGTAGGTGCTCCCCTCATCCCACATTACGAGATGTGGAGGGCTCACCTCCCTGGAGTGGATGTGGGGGGAGAGGATGGTCACTCTGTGCATCCTTGTCCTGCCCACGTGTGCCTCCTAGGGCTGCAGGTGGGGAAAAGGGCCATAGGGAGACTGCCCTGCTAATGAGACCCCCACCCCCCATCTCTCATAGAATAGGAGGCTGAGTGCTCCCAGTCAAGGCTCCCTTCCCATCCCCCCAGCAGCTGGGCAAGCTGGACCTGTGCCCCCTCACCGGGCATTCAACAAAGGCTTTAGTTAGGGGCTTCGCCCACTGCTCCTGTGGCCAGAGTTGCAGAGCGCGAGCCCCTGGGGGCTTCAGCCCAGTCCCTGCTCTGCGCGTAACTTTTGTTAACTGTTTTTGTTTTGTTTTGTTTTATCTGATACTGGACTATTCTGCTCATGTCGGACAAAACCCCAAAAGGGTGACTGTGACTGTGGCCACACGAGGGGACATCACCACTCCTTCCCCTCCTCTCTATGAAAAATGATTCTGTTGGTGCGCTCCTATCTTTATGCTTTTATTTTATGTATTTATTTTAAAGATCTTTCTAGTATCTTTCCTAAGAAGAACTTCACCTGTCCTACAGGGGTTCCCTCAGCCATGTCTGGGACTCCCGGGATGTCTGGGAACATGTCCCCTGTGCCCGCTATGTGCCGGCATTGGCGGGGGGCTGGGGTGGCACCGGGCCAGTGAGGGCCCCAGGGGAAGCAGCCCTGCCGACCCTACTGAGCCTCGGAGGGCAGGGATCCCAGAGTGGGGACATGGAGGGGGCACTGTGGGCGCCGTCCAACCTGCCCGGGCTGGGGGCTTGGAGACGGGATCAGAAACACTTCCTGGAGAAGGGGAGGCTTATGCCGAAGCAATTTTCAAAAAGCATTTATGTTCTTTCACACAGAAACAATAAAAGCCTTAAACCAGGTTTTGGAACAGCACTGAGCGAGCTCCTTCGCAGGCACGCCATTTATTGCCGTTTTATAGGAGCGCGTGCTCTCTGCGGTTTACGGTGTCTGCTGCGCCCCCCCCTCGTCGCGGCCCGTGGAGCGTGGCGGTGGCACGAGTTAATTACGGCCATTTGCTGTGGCCGTGGATCCTAAGGCATCATTTGTTTCTTTTGTCTCGTGTGTCTGCGGCTCCCCGCAGGTGCCTGCGGTGGGACGCGGTTCCCCTGGACCTGGCAAGACTTCTCATGGGGGCCTGACCTGAAGGCGGGGTGGGGGGCAGACTGGCACCCTCAGAGGGGCAGGAGGTGACTGTGTCATGGCAGGAGGCCCTGAGCCCAACAGGGTGAGGGATTTTTACAGGATCATAGGTCCAGGCAGCCAGGGGTCAAGTCCATATGGACTTGACCACAAGTCCTGCCACGGACCAGGCAGGGGAGGAGGTGTGGGCAGGGAGGGAAGCGGGGGTCCCCTGGGGACAGAGACGCAGCCCTAAGGAGGTAGGCACAGCTGAGTGGCGCTGGGCACGTTTGCAGGTTGTGCTTCCTCCTCATCGGGGGGTGACAGCAGATGGCCCCCAGGAGCTCCAGGGGCAGGGGCCTGGCTGGGCAGGAGGCCCCCAGGGGTCAGGAGCAGAGCTGTTGGGATGACCTCCCAGCAGACACAAGGAGGCCAGACCCCCTAAAGGACCTGAGGGTTGCATCCTGCCACACAAGAGACAGATCTGGGAAACTAGCCGCCACCTTGAGTGCCAGGCTCTGGAGCTGCTGCCTTTACTGGGAGCGCAGGCTGCTGGCGGCTGTCGCGCTGGCGCTGCCGTGTACTGCCCATGAATGCTGGACCCACCCCGATGGTTCAGAAAGAGGACAGGAGTGCTGGGCCCAAGCACACCCCTGGAGCCCCCAACTGCCAGCAGCGGCCCGGATGCTGATCTCCCTGTCTCCCCTCAGGGACAAGGCCCTGATTGAGGGGAAGGGGCCAGTGCCAGGTCATGGGGGATGGGTGGGGACAAGAAAAAGAAAGCCTGGCCTGGGGCGGGGGCAGGGCCGGTCTGAGAGTGGAATCAACAATGTCTTTGTAAGAAGGAAAGTTCTCAGCTATGTTGGGAATTTATTGACCCATCCTGGGGGTCAGGCACAGGGCGAGTGTCACACGTATCATTTCACTGAGTTTCCATTTTACAGATGACAAAACTGAGGCTCAGAGGGGTTTGTGGGCAAGGTCGGGAGGCAGAGAGAAGATGGAGCCCGGCAGAAACAGTGGTGCGTGAAGAAAAGCCAAGTCTGCCCAATTCTAAAGGCTGACAAGGCCAAGCCAAGGAAAGCGAGGAAGGAAGCCTTTTCTCTCATCCTCAGCCACGCAGGACTATAGGGGTGCGCTGTGCGCTGTGACTGCTCCATGCCCACGGCTGAGCAGCAGCTGAGGGACGGTTGGAGGCAGATGCTTCCTAAGGGGGCACAGAAACTGAGGCAGGAGCACATAAATGGGCTGGCTTGGGCCTGGAGCACTCTGGAAGAGGGAGGACTCAGGGTGTGGGCAGACAGGACTCTTGAGAGTCCTGAGTGTTCTAGAACCCCAGCCAGGGAGATGGGGTGTGTGCAGTGGGGGCCCCTCCCCGCGAAACCGGGAGGAGCCCTGCAGGGACCTCTCGAGTCCTCCTGGGTGCCTGGCCAAGTGCTCGGGCTGGCGAGGGCCCGTCTCATCCCAGACGGACGAGGGCATGTGTGGGGGGGCTCCTTGGGAAAGGAGACGGAGCCTCAGAGAATTCTACAGCGCTTGTTCTTGGGGTGCTAGATACAGAGTTTCTGCCTTGTCATGTTCCTGAGCCTTGGACCTTTAGCCCCCCTGAACTTTTGGGGCATTCTCGGGCACTGGGCCCATGAGGAGACCACGGCTCTACCCTATAGTCTTTGCGGCAGACCTGCAGGGGGCTCAGGGCTCCATGTCCCAGGAGGCTTACCACTCTTCCCTCTCTGGCCCCAGCTGGCTCTGGTTTCTTTACGAAGAGCATTTGCTCCAAAGCTGTCCCTGGGCCGTGGGGACCGCCCCTGGGGGTCCTGGCCAGACCACTAAGTGTATTTGCAGGTTCACCGACAATGCCACAGTGCCCGGCTGTTCTCCATTTTTTTTCTACGGGAAGGGCAGGAGGAAATGGACTTAAATGACAGCAGGAGGAGGGCCCCTGTGGGATCTTCTCAAGGTTCGTTAACCCCACAACAAGCCATCACCTTCCACAGAAATCCTTCTGATGTCTGCTCCCTTTGGCTCAGCCTGTGCTATGCTGTGATCTTTCCCCAGTGATCTAAGGAAAGAGTCTTTTCCACAAACTGAGACTAATGGTAGGTAGGGCTGGGTTTCTAGTTTGGGAACTAAATTTTGTAAAACTAGTCAAACCTGCCTGGTGAGAAAACACCACTGTTACAAAGGTGTCACTGTCCCCTGTGCTCCAGGGCTCCTGTGACCCATGCCGTCTTCTAGGCCAAGGCCTGGCTGGCCTGGGCAGCCTCATCCGGTCTTTAGGACCCCAGATTACTTAGCTTCCCGATGTGTGTGTGTGTGTGTGTTTAAGGTAACTGAGAGCAACAATCATAGGGGGTTAGAGCAGAAACGTCTGGAATTCACTTCAGAAAGCTCTGCAGATACCTGCCCGTTACCTTACCTTTCTTTCTGATGATGCTCTTAGTGGGATGGTCACTTACAAGGCCAGCACTTGCCCATGCCTGGCGGGCAGTAAGTCTTTGGTGATTGTGCACTGCTGTCAAGGCCGGAGCTGTGTATCCCCCCCACCCCCAACCATCCCGTCGTCGTCAGCCCGGGCTTCCTACCCCTGGCCAGCCTGTGTAGACTGACTGCACCTCTGTAGGCCCAACCCACTCTCTGACTTGGTTTCTCCCCAAAGATGCTCCCGGAATGCCCACTTGGCATCTCACATCACACCTGAGGACGGACCCCCCCCCATGACACCATATTGGGAACAGGCTCGTGGGTGCTGCCCCAACCCAGGACCACAGTTCCCGGGCGCCCGACTGTCTGGCACATGACAGGAAAGGAGATGGGGTTGGAGGACACGAGGTGGGGTCAGAGCCTACAACAGGGGTCCGTCTGCTCATTCCTTAGGGCCCCAGGGAGGGCCCCAGGCCCTGGGGCTGCTCTGGTGAGTCCCTCTCTGTGGACCTTCCGGTCCATCGCGAAGACTGACGAATCCCAGACACACAAAGCCACCGCGGAGCCAAGTGTTCAGAAGGAAGGATTCGAAGAGGGTAAATAGGACGTTGTTCACCACGCTTCGGAATGCTTGAAGGAGTTCATTTTTTTTGGAGCACAGAGAAAAGAAGTACCTTATCTAGTGTATCTGAAACTTGTAGGACTTATTATTCTACAGGGTTGCTATAACTGAGCTCTATTTTGACACATTCAGGGATGATTACCAGAGAACGGGTTATTAACGGGGCCACCTGGTCACTGGAAACCACTATCACAGAAGCCACCACGGCGTTCTCGTCCGCCCACACCCCGGCCCAGCCGCCACTCTGGCTGTGTCATCCCCTGGAGGGACACAGACCGGAGGAGGACTCGGAGGGCTGGGGGACTCGAACCTCTGCCACGTGGAGAAAATCTGCAGAAGTTAGAGGGGTGTAGTCTCCAACTTTGAAGGGTCGTTCTCTGCGGGGCCCAGAGTTTGAAGCGATGGGGAAGCCATGGGGAGATGGATTTGTGGATTCATGGTCTGGTCCAGCGTGTGAAACGTGGAAGAGCTGAGCCCCTCATCCCCGGAGAGACTGCCGGATGATGGGTCTCGAGCTGGAAAGGGACTTCGGGATCGACCAGCGATCACCGAAATCCTTCCAAGTCCTCAGGTCTTGGTAATTCGACCATTATTTTGTTGGTTGCTAGTGGGAAAGAGTGTCCTGGGGAACTGGGATGGGAAAAGAGCGAGTTTTGTGGGAAGGGCAGGAGGGTAGGGAAAGTTCCAGGCTGAAAGGAGACCCTGGAGTGGCGGGGGAGGGACTGCTGGCTGAGGGGCACGGATACCAAGAACCAGAGTTCTGTGAAGGGATACGTGTCTCCCTAAGGCTTCTGGGACGATAGCTTTACAATGGGATAATGGAGGAATCGAAACAACGGCAGAATAAAAACCAGCTTGTGGAGAGCACAGGCGCCGGGCCCTTGTTCAGTGCTTCCTGTTTGTCACTGCATTTAATCGACCCCAGCAGAAGGGAGCAGATACGCTCATTAGCCCCTTTTAACAGTTAGGGAAACTGAGGTTTAGGCTCATGCAGCTGGTTCAGGGGTTCAGCTGGCTTTGAGGCAGGAAATCCAACCCGGAGCCTTCACCATCAGCCCAGCTCCTTTCAGGGTGGAAGAAGATAACTCGGGGAAAGGGCCATGGGAGCTGCAAAATGCTGTCTGGGAGATCTGCTGTTAGCATCTTGCTTTGTGTGCTCCCTGGGGAGCTGGGCTGCGACTCCCTGTTCTGAGCCCTGTGTTGTCTGCGGGCCCCCTCAGCTCAGCAGACCTCCCTGTCCCGATGGCAGAGCATAGGAGCTAGAGCAAAAACACTTGGGCTCTTCACGTCTGCATTTGCTGTGTGACCCTGAGAAAGACACTTAGCCTCTCTGAACCAATGTTGCCTCAAATCCAATAAGGGAATATTTACAAGAGATGATACCCTGTCAACTTCATAGATCAGGGAGAACAAATAGTAACAAATAACAGTTATTATTCTTATGTTTTCCTCACATCTCTGGCAGCGCCTGTCCCACGGGGAGTATGTGGAGCATGCGCTGTAAAGACCTTCCGAGGCACCGACATCGCGAGCCAAGGCTGGGGGCAGAGGGAAAGGAAGATGCTGAAGATCAAAGGGTAAGTGCCAAGACGAAGGCGCTTAAATGTTGCCATGTCAAAGCAATGATATAATCAGATTAGATGAGCAATGATATAAATCTTGGGCATTTTAGAAGAATACAAAGTGATAACAAAATGGGTTAGAAGTAAGACGTTTAGGTGAAATAAAAACAGCGTGGCTCCCAGCATGTGCGTTGTAACTTGGAGATCAAGAAAGTAGACACTAGAGGGACAGCTGGGTGGCTCAGTTGGTTAAGCAGCTGCCTTCGGCTCAGGTCATGATCCCAGCGTCCTGGGATCGAGTCCCGCATCGGGCTCCTTGCTTGGCAGGGAGCCTGCTTCTCCCTCTGCCTCTGCCTGCCATTCTGTCTGCCTGTGCTCGCTCGCTCTCCCTCTCTCTCTCTGACAAATAAATAAATAAAATCTTTAAAAAAAAAAAAAAAAAAAGAAAGTAGACACTAGAAAGTGCAGTAGAATGAAACCAGAAACACAGGCTTAAGAGCTGGGGGACTCGTTTTATTCCTAGTTTAGCCACAAATTAGTGAAATGGACTTGGAGAGTCTCTTAACTGATCTGACATATTTCCTCATTTGTGTAGTGGGTTTTTAAAAAATCTCTTGGGGCACCTGGGTGGCTCAGTTGTTAAGGGTCCGCCTTGGGCTCAGGTCATGATCCCAGGGTCCTGGGATCGAGCCCTGCGTGCGGCTCCCTGCTCAGTGGGAAGCCTGCTTCTCCCTCTCCCACTCCCCCCACTTGTGTTCCCTCTCTCGCTGTATCTCTCTCGGTCAAATAATAAATAAATAAAAATCTTAAAAAAACAATCTCTTCATTCACTTTCCTGAGCTATAACCTTCTAACCCAGTGTCTTTCAAAATATGGGCTATGATGCCTTAGGGAGCTGTGAATTCAATTTAGGGGATTAAGACCAGCATTTTAAAAAGGGAAATAGAATGGAATAGAACATGGAGTATATCGCACACATAAGACATATTATTTCATAAAACATTTGTTTCAATTACATAGGTGTGTCTGGACTGGGTTGATTTATAAAATATATTTCTTATGATGCATTGTGGTCAAAAATTTGAAAACCAGCTTTGTAACACTCCCAGTGGTGCCCGGAAAACTCAGGTATGCTGTCTACCTCAGTTTCCCTCTTTGCACTGGTAGCTCTATAATCCGATGATCCCTTTGACTTTGCATAAAGATACCAAGGGCCCAGAGGCCAGCACCCTTCTCTACACAACATTCCCTCTCCCCTCTGTGAGCACAGAGCCGGTAGGGGATAAGGTGTTTATGAAGTAAGAATAGAGTTGCCAGATTACTCAAATAAAAACGGAAGCCTCTGGTTGACTGTGTATTTCTACTATACAATGAATCATATTTTAGTATAGGCATGTACCAAATACTGCATGAGACATACTTATACTACAAAATGATTCAGGCTTGATCAGAAATTTAAATTTAACCAGCCACCTGAATTTTATCTGGCAAAGCTAAGTAAGTAATAAATAAAGAACAAACGGGAGGGAAAGTTTCCAAAGATTACAACTTTAAGTGCCCAAACTACAAAACTTTGTGCTTTAATATGATCATAAATTAACAGCTGTATTGTATTATGCAAATTTATGTTAAGTTATTCACTATCTGTCATCACGCTCCAATAAAAATTGTATATATGACATTTAGAAAAAAATGGCATCTTCTGATAAGAGTTTTGTGTTGCATTTTGGTGGCGCTGATTACCTTGGGTTCGCCTGAATGCCGTAGCCACAGACACACAGGGCCGGGGTCTTTGTGAGGGACTCCCTGAATTACTCATGGTCTGTCTAGATCCTCGGGAAAATCTCAGGGAGTGGCCAGGGGCTGCTTTCCCTCCATTTTCATGCCTTTCAGAGGAAATGCAGGTCAGCGGTGAAAAAGCAGGAAAGAAATTCCCTCCCTTCATCTAGGAGGTGGCCATTTCCCACCAGTAAACACTGTGCGGTATGAAGGTTAGCCTCACTGCACAAGTGAGAAGGGAGATGATTTGGTTTTTAATCTCTGTTTGCCTTCACATTTCTGGGTGATTATACACAAAGGGAAGAAAGCAATTTCTGCGGTTTCCTTTCCATAGCATCATAGAGAAATGTCCACCACTTGATTAATTCAACGTCAGGAGTATAATAGATATGCCTTATCTCCAGGCTGATTTGCTTAATTTTTTCTCTGATGATCAGCACCCTCTTGGAGACTTCTGGTATACCACCAGCATAATAATAATAATAATAATTATTATTATTACTATTACTATTATTATTATTTTAGTTTTTATAAAAATTTTTTTAAATTGTGGAACATCGTCTGTGGAAGAAATGTGGGGGTCTGTTCTGGAAAGGTGGGAGGACTTGACGTCAAGTCTCGCTAAGGGCACATTACAACCCAGAGCTGAAGCTTAGAGGAGGACAGGGAGCAACCGGCCCTGAGGAATCTTTGAGGAACGCCAGGCAGAGCTTGGAAGACAGGCTGTTTGCAGCAGGAATGACTGGGAGGAAGGCAGGTGAGGTCTGTACAGTTTGTTCATCCAGAAGAGAAAATGCAGACACTGTCCTGCCGGGGGTAGGGGCGTGGGGTTCGCTACACCTTGCTTGCTCTCCCACCACAGCGTGACTCTTGCTGCTCCAAAGATGGAAAGTGGGGGCCAAGGCACCCAGGCTGCACTTGGTCGTAGGAGAGAGGCCGGTAGGCCTAGGGCTGGCGTCAGGAAACCACACCCAGACAGCGTGATCTCCGGTGGTCTCCTAAAGCCCTTTGCCTCAGTTTCTTCATCTGTCAAACAAAGGGATTAGATTGCATGATCTCTAAGTTTCTTGTGACTTCAGCCTTCATTCCTTCCTTCATCCAGCACTGAGCACCTCCTGTGTGCTTGGGTGTGATGGAAGTTGCTGCTCTCAGGGTGCCAAGCGCCCAGCTTGTCTAGAGTCAGCAGGGAGAAGTGTGTTATCCGCCTAAGAGAAGCACAAGGAGAAGGAGAAAGACACAGAGAAGGGGGAGGTGGAGGAGGAGTGGGAGGGAGGGGATAGGATATGGAATTCTTTCTAAGGTTGCTGACTCCTGATTTTCTGAAAATATCTGAGAAAGACGGATCCCTAGGTGGGGGCAGGGGAATTTGTTGCTTTCTTGGTCACTGGCTTTCCCAGTTGAGAAGGCAGAGGTAGGTCTCTACTGGCCAGCCACGGACAACTAGGAGGAGGTGCTCCTTTCTGGAAATTACTCTCTCAAGATGGAGCCCCAGCAGGGAGGAATTAAGCCGATGGACAATACAGAAGTGATTGCACTAATCAGAAGGAAAGAGCATTGCAGCTCCAAAGGCTGTCAAGTTTGATATAGGAAATAGGATTTGGAGGCATGGGTGGTGTTTTCATCCTTTCTTCCCATCTTAGAAAAGAAGAGCAGGTCTGGACATGTGACCGGACACTGTTAGATGCCAGCAATGGGACAGGATTTGTTTCGCTGGATTATGGCCTGTCTCACCAGAAATCTCATGGAGCCTGAGAAAGGTGTCTGTCAGGATACCCACAGACCTTATTAAGTGGGCTTTAAGCTAAATTTTGAGGGACGGGGAGAAAAATGCTACCAGATCCGAGGATAAATGACAAGTTTGACACATGAATTATTCCCGAGGGGAGAAACTGTCTGAAACCCAGGAAACAGAATGAATGGAGTGATTCTGATATGGTGGATTTTCCATAGAAAAAAGTTGTTTTACATGGAAATATCGATAGAATTTTAATTTAAGATGCCCAAGGGCAGAGGAGGAAAATGTAAATTTATCAGATGTTAAGTAAAAAGAAACCATGTACTTCTTGGCTTAGGGTTTTTTTCTTTCTTTTGGTATAGATTTTTATGTTGTTTGAGCTGTTTATTGGTTGTTCAAGTAAATTAATTAATTTTTATGGGGAAGTCTGACAGATCTTGATTTATTACAATTAGTTCCTCAAAGCCAAAGATCTAAGTGGAAAATGCCATTTATTCTGATAATGACCTTAGGTACTTGGTGGCAGAAGACAAAGAGAGGCTCCCCCCTCCCCCCAGGAGAGGAAGAGAAATACTTTGGGAACCTCCCGACATCCTGAGAGAGAGCTGGCTATCACAGGGCGAACGTGATGGTCATAAATGTGTCCAAATGTGTGCTTGCCCACTTTGGACAAGCATCTGCTCTTTTAGAAGAACCTACTACAGACCTACTGGTCGTTCCCAAGACCGCACCAAGGAATAGAGAGCTAGAGGGTCTGAGTTCACATCTAGGCTCTGTTTCTACCTTGAGCCATTCACTTAATCTCCCAGTTTCAATTTCCTAATCTTGAAGGAAATATTTTCTCCATGTAGACATATTGAATTGGTTGTTAGACTGGCTTGGCCCGGGACCAGGCCCAGAACATGTGCTCAACAAATAGTAATTCGTCGTCTTCTTATCCATCATGATTATTATCAATATGATTTGATATTGAATACTTGATCCCAAAGAATCACTCCTTGGTAAAAACAAATCCGAAACAGGGTGTTTCTGAAGCAGACCTTTAACGTAGCTCACATACAAAGCTGAGAATTACACCTGTCTGCAGGTTCAAGACTGAGTTAAGGAAGACAGAAGCCCCTGAAATAGTGTGAGTGACTCACAGGGACTCAAGTCCAGAAACAAAACTACCAGATGGGACGCATGTCATGGAGCCCAAGACACTTGCCTTTGCTGTTTCTAGGTGATTTCTAATTTACGTAATAATCTTGGTTCGTAGGGCCCATTTCTTTACAGAGTTAGGTCAGATTTATTTAACACATGAAATGATTATGAATAATTATGGTGCTCCATAAATGTTTACTGTTACAATGATGATGGTGGTGACCACATCATTTGCAGCTTTCTGGCCTACAAATCACTGATTGGCACCCAGACTGGGGAATCATTAAATGAGCTTTTAAGAGAAAGGCAAGAGGATAAGAGAGAGAGAAGGAGAGAGGCAGGCCCTGGTCAGCCAGAAGCACATTCCCTATATTCTGAGATAACCTGTGGCCTAGGAACTTCGTTAGGCCTCGCTCGTCTTGTCCGGAAGGCAGGAAAAACAGCCCCTCCCAGCCCTTGTAGGTGGGACACACACAAGAGGACCTCTAGGCTTGGGATCTTCCGGGTGGATGGATCTTACTTCTAAGAGCTGCCTCCAAAGAGGCAGGTCTGCTGAGGTTCTCATGGCTCCTGCCAGCGGTGCCTTTGTTTCTTGGCTCTCTGGCCGGGCTGGAACTAAACCGCAGCACAGTCACAGAAAACCCGTCCCTTCCTGGGACCAAAGGAGTGACTTTTGGAAAAGTAAAATCAGGCGTCTACGGCCATACCACCCTGAACGCGCCCGATCTCGTCTGATCTCGGAAGCTAAGCAGGGTCGGGCCTGGTTAGTACTTGGATGGGAAAAGTAAAATCACATCCAGTAATCATGCAGCGTATTTATAAAGTTAGTCCTGTCCTTAATTATGCAACCCAAGGTCACTGTCAAAGCCAAGTTCGCAGAAGCACCTCATGGGAATATGGCACTAGCTCTTCAGCCCGGTGGCATGTTAGGGTCACCTCGGGACTTTTATTTTATTATTTTTTAAAGATTTTTATTTATTGATTTGTTGTTTGTTTGAGGGGGAAAGAGAGAGAGAGAGAGAAAGAGAGAATGAGTGGTGGGAAGGGTCAGAGGGAGCGGGAGAAGCAGGCTCCCCACTGAGCAGGGAGCCTGACAAGGGGCTCGATCCCAGGACCTGAAGATCATGACCTGAGCTGAAGGCAGATGCTTAACCCACTGAGCCCCCCAGGTGCCCCCCATTCTTTTTTTTTTTTTTTTAAGATTTTTATTTATTTGACAGACAGAGATAACAAGTAGGCAGAGGCAGGCAGAGAGAGAGGGGAGAAAGCAGGCTCCCTGCTGAGCAGAGAGCCTGATGTGGGGCTCCATCCCAGGACTCTGGGATCATGACCTGAGCTGAAGGCAGAGGCTTTAACCCACTGAGCCACCCAGGCGCCCCCCCCCATTCTTTTAAAGAAGCACAAGGCCCAGCCTTGCTGCATGCCAACATGCAGCACATGCGCCCCCCCCACCCGAATCGCTGGGGGTGGGGCTCAGACATCTGTGATTTCTAGTAAGTTCTCAAGGACAGGGGATTTCCCTGGCTGCTCTTAGGCTTTGATTTGCATGTAGCCCTCTAGTCTGGTGGCCGCGTGGAACATAGGAGAAGGAACTGTTAGGAGGTCTCTAGTTGCCTGAAGTCTGATTCCTCCTAGAGAAGACCTAGCATCTGCTTTATAACCCAGGCCTCAGTCTACTTCATTCAGAGACTCAGGGAATTTGGGGAGCACTTTGTAGGCCTCAGGAGGGAGCAGCTGCCGATCAGGGAGGAGTCAGGCAGAAGAGCGTCCTTCTGAGATAGAGGGCAGGCAGCAGCTTCAGCCTCAGGATGAGGAAAATGGCACTCCGCAGCTGTTTCCAGCTGGCCCCAGCCAGGAGAGCATCAGGTCTGGTGTCCAAGGAGACCCAGGGGGAGGGAGGACAGAGCTCGCTACTGTGGCACAGTCAAGAGCAGAAGAGGGCCAGGTCAGTAATTAGGCTGCAAGACAAATGTCTCAGTTGCACATTTCATGCTTTTCACCGAACACAATGAACGTGAACCTCAAGGAAATGCAACTAATGGAAAATTCCAGGGCCACGGAACCCGAAGAGAGATCCAGGGATGGCTGGAGAACTTTCTATAATAAAGGAGACAGGGTCAGCCTCACCAATAATGGGAGAAAAGCTCTAAGAATGGTGTCTGTGGAGGGAGAAAGAAGCTCTAGGATATGATGTTTGTTTCTGGAATATTCCTGCTGCGGGGGCGGGTGTCCAGGGAGGCGGGTCAGCGAAGAAGTTGCCCGTATACTCTCTGTCTTGCACTGTGTGAGCCATGGAGAAAGAGCGTTTATAGACTCAGAGAATGGGCCTTGAAAAAGTCCCAGAAGGAGGGGGGAGAGCCACCGCAAACCCAAGGCCTTCCAGGAAAGCTTATCCTTAGGGCAGAGAGCCAGGATGACAGGCAAAGACGGTGCATACCAATGTGCCTGATGGCGGTGTGTGCCCCCATCTGCTCGGACAGCGATATCTTCTCCGCGCCATGGAAGTGTGGTACAGACCTCCAACCCAAGAGACGGCCCAGAAGTCCCCCTTTCTAGAAGTGCTAGAGCCATAGGGGACACATGCCCTCAGGCAGGACACCCCAGGATTGAGCAACTGCTTCATTGTCACTGAACACGAGACAGTGCTGAGCATGGAGACTAAGTTGTTGGGAGATGCGAGTTCCAATCCAAACCAGGCCTCTTCCTCATGTGTAACCCTTGCAAAGTCACCTTCTAGCTGCTTCTGTGATGGTGAGTCTTTCATGCCAAGTTGGTCAGGCCACAGTACCCACATTTAACCAGACACGAATCTCAGTGTGGCTCTGAAGATTTTTTGTAGACGCGGCTGACATGTACAATCAGTTGACTTGAGTCAAGATTACCTTTGATGATGTGAATGAGCCTCAGCCGATCAGTTAAAGGCTTTGAGAGCACAAACTAGGTCTCCTGGAGACGCATCAATTCTATCTCAAGATTGCAGCATCGAATCCAGACTGAGTTTCCAGACTGCTGGCCTGCCCTGTACATTTTGGACTTGCCAGCCCCCACAGTCAAATGAGTCCTTTCCTTAAGACCTTTCTCTCTGTTCTCTGTCTCTCCTCTTCCCCAACTGGTTCCACTCCCCTGGAGAGCCCTCCCTGACCCAGTCCATTTCCCCACCCATTAAATGGAGATGGTGGAGTTCTGCTCCATTAAGCGGTGGCAGTCAAGTTCTGTACGGCATATAAACATTCAGTCATCAACAGTATCATTACTGCCCGCAAAGAAGTCTGGTTTGGTCCCTTCCTTTCACAGATAATGAAACTGAGGCACAGAAAGGGAAATGATAGTAGAATGTGTCTGTACGAAGGCCCTGTGCCCAGAATCATACCTGGGTTCATTCACTTAATCCTCGGGACAACCTTACAAGCTACGTACTGTTGTTATCCCCACTTTACAGACAGGAAGACTGAGGAACAGACATTATTGTGCCAGTCCCCCATGTCACATTGACAAGGAGTGGCAGCTCGGTGCCTCCGTGTGCGCCGCTGGTGCCCAGGTCTTGGGGTCTCCTCTTTTGGGTGGCAGTGCTCCTTGGTCAGAGAAAAGTCTGAATGTGATGGGGAGCCCCCCCAACCCCCCACTGTGGGAGCTTCTGGACTCTGCAACCAAGCAGGTGAACCAGCAAGAGGGGGCACCTGTCGCCTCTGAGGGGTGAGAATTGCCTTCTAGGAGCGGGACCCCCAAAATAGTGATTGAGGAGGCCAGGATACTAGTTATGCCATTTTCATGAAAAAGTTTGTGCTTTTCCACGAAATATCCTCCCTCTGGAGCTCCCTCCTCCTCAACCGCTTGGACAAGCTTCTCAATGAGTTGAGTTCTTGCCTACAGCTAAGGAGGTGAGGAGTTTATCCTCTGCCTTCCAGTCTGAAATGACTAATTCAAATGTCTTGGAGACTAAGCCCATTGCAGAAAGAGTGTGGGTGGCTTTCTAAAGCTGCTTGTTCATAACCAGAGGGAAGTTGGTTCCCTTCTCATCTTTATAATAAGGATTCTTTTCGCCGGGTGTCTGTTTTGTGCTTCCTACAGCTCTGGCCCCGGTTCGGTCCCAGCAGGGGGAGGCCAGTGCACTTTAATTACATTCCTCCTACGGGGAACGTTCAAGCAACGAGGCTTTGAAAAACAACTTGTGCCATGAAAAAGAAAAAAAAAATCAAATTAAGCGAGTGAGAAACAGGCATTGCCTTTTGCGTCCTAGAGACCCAATCTAAATATTTAAATTTTAAAGACAGAATTCTAAGCGCTTAACTTTATAAACCCTACCCATCGCAATTCCTAGGGGAGTCAAGCATCCCTTCTGATCTGGAATATTCATGTGTTTGGGCTGTCGGGCTCGTGTGGTTGCTGTCTTCACACATCCCGTATTCAACTGTAAAATAAAAATGCTAAAAAAAAAAAAACCACCCCAAAACCAAAAACCAAATGCAACACACGCAAAACGCCCAAAATAAAATGTAATGCTGCTTACAGTCCCGAGGCAACACAGACATTACCAGAAAACAGAGTAAACTGAATGTCTGGGCCACAAGCAAAGAGTTTAGAAAGGTCCCTGTTCTACACTGATTCCCCAGTTTCCCACATCTCTTCGTCTGTGGGATGCCCAGGCACTGGATACTGGCAAGTGTGGAAGTAGCCCACAGGCGGAAGCGGCCTATTTGCTGACTCTAGTAGACAAAGGCCATGAACTGAGAAAGCACAACTAGGCAAGTGGGTGGGCAAGGAACCAAGGCAGGTTTCAACTCGATATAAGGATAAGGTAGTAAGTTCCTTGTGCCTGGGAGCATTCAAGCAGAGTGGCATGAATGTGTCTTGGCTATCTGTCCTGGGCGGCAGGATGCCCTAGATGGCTCTTAAGATCCCCTTGGAGGCTAAGAGCTCAGGCTCCCTCTGTTCCAGGTTCCATGGGAGCCCTGCGGGAACACAAAGACAGGACTGTACATGGCCGCATGCTGCCTCCATCTGTCTGTGTCTCCCTTGGCCGTGGCCTTGTCTCTCTGACTCCCATCTCTGTCCTCCCTTCTAGGGTGAAATAGCCATGTTATCTCCCATGTACCTCCCTGCACTTCCCCAAATTAAATTTGCTTTCAGTTCATCTGCACTTAGAAAAGAAGGTGTGAATGGTGTGACATTCGTTGGTTCATTCATTCGTCCTGCGCCCATCTGTCGCGAGCCTGCTGTGTTCCAGGCACTGTTGGTGGCTCTGGAAGGTACCAGTGTGCCAAGCAAACAAGTCCTCGCTCTCCTGGGGCGCCTAGTCTCATAGGGACTTGATTATAATTCCTCTTTCCAAGAGGAAGGGGCATTTTAATAATGGCTACTGTGTTGGAACATAGGAAGGACCTCCAAATGGTGAGGTTTTAAGCCTAGTGATGGGCACATGGGGAAAGGAGCCAGACTCTTTTAAGTTTGCACCCGAGAATACCATTCTGAGGTTCCCGCTTCTTGGGGGTCAAAGTGGCTTTGGTCAAGAGAGTCCAGTGAAGTGGGAAAAAAAGTGCCTGTGTTCATGCTTTTATTCCAAAAGCTAATTGTTGGGAATACAACCCATCCCTTTGATGTTTTAAGAGCCCATAATGCGAGCAATAGTTAAATAAACGAGCCACTCAGTTGAGACTCTCACTCAGCGCCAAGAGGACCCCACAGAACGCCCAACCTCACCTGTGGAGTCCGCTTTCCCAAGTTTATTTTTAATTCTTGCTTTTCTGGATTGATGTGCGCCGGCCCCACCAGCTTATTTGCTTAGCAAAGCTTGGCCCCTCCAGAGGCCCAGATACTGAATATAAAATACTCGGAGTTGCCACATGAAAGGCACCAAATATATGCTGATTGGTGTGGCCTGTTCCCTGAGGAGCCTCTCCTTTGCAGGTCGCCTCTCCTTCTGCCGAGACAGGATTGCTCTGCGGGGACTCGGGGGTGGGGGCTGCGGGGCGGGGGTTCGGAGTATTATTAGCTAGAAACTCAAAGTGCCGAAGTGCTAAGCTGGGCAGCGTAAGAAAAACATTTGCAAGTCCTTTCTGCTCTTCCCACCTGCCTCGCACTGGCTCACCCCCACTGCCCTCATTTGGGCTATCACTGTGCAAAATTACAGGCTTCGGGGGTGGCCAGCGGCTCCCATGGGGGCAGTGGGTCAGGAGGTGAGGCAGGGAAGCTCTGTGTTTCCCTGACCTGGGAACTGGAGCCAGGACAAGGACAAGGGCGAGGAGACTAACTAGTGTTGCAAACTTTGTAGAGCGGGAGGAGAGGAGATGGAAAAGGGGCCTGACAACAAGGGGAGAAAAGACAGGAAGGGGCAACAGAGCTTCATGGGGTTCTGGATGGCGCGCGGCCTGGGGAATCAGTGGTTACTGCTGAGGCCCAGGGGAGTGGCTCAAAGTCAGGGCGGGTGAAGTTCCTTGGTGGGTGTGTGGGCATGGGCTGGGGGCACCTCCAGGCAGTGGGGAGGTGTTTGGAGCCCTGGGTGGGGGCCCAGGAAGGTCTTGACACTGAGCAGCACTCAGGCGCAACACACAGGGTCCCTGCCTTCCTGCAGGTGTCCCCAGGGCAAACGTGGGCAGGTGACCCAGATGACAGAGGTCATCGTGTGTACCTGACTGTCCTGTGGGCAGTTAAATACTGGGCCTGCCACCTGATCCAGGGCGATGGGTCTGCCTGTGACCCTTGAGTTGAGTTGTCTTGAGCGGTTTTCCTCCCCAGAGCTGGTCCATTCGTGGCAGTGGCCACAAATGATGACTTCCAGGATGGAGGTCTAGGTGCACGCCCACAGCGTCCCCTCTTGTAGGCTGCCGAGACTTCTCTGCTCTAATATTAGCTATAGGGATGCCAGGGGAGGGTGAGAGAAGCCCGTTCTGTAGGTCAGACGCTTCCAGAACGAAGGACAGGAAGTGGGCAAGTTGGACACGTTCCAAGGTTCCCCCCGAGGCAGCTCCTGCGCCTATAGTGAAAATAGGATGGATTTTGCTCCAGGCCCCAGGGGAAGAGCATCGGGGAGGTTCTCATTGAGCACAGTACCTCCACATGGACTCTCATCCGGGGACTCCTAGAGCTGCCATATACACGAACTCACCATTTGGTCTAGGGGGACTGCCTCCCTAAAAGATCCAGCCTGGTGGGAACTGGTGGGTGCGAGGACAGCTCTCCAGTCTGCCCTTGGTTCCCGAGAGAAGGCTCTGGTTGCTCTCTGCATCTGCCTGGAAAATGCCTTCACATCAACTCAGACGCTGGCCCTCGCTTCCCACCCTGGGGAAAGCTGTTGAAGGAAGCAAGCTAATTTTAGGATTAGTGGCAGCACTCATCTCAAGATATACCCCGGTCAGACTGGGTGATTCCCACGCCACTTTCTCTCGCACTCAGTAAAGCGAGAGTGGCATCATTCTCTTTTGGAAGGCTTGTGAAACTATTTTCACTTCTTAACAAAAGGTAAATTATGGGGGAGTATCCGTGCTTTCTCCAGAGGAATAAGGACTTGCCGCCTCCATCATGGGCAGGTGCAGGACGTAGGCTCTGGAACCTGGAGGCTCACAGTGTGCTGGTCCCTGCTCTGGTCTTTGGATTCTCCTTCGACTTCAGGGCTGTAGGCTGTCCTGAGTTCCTGCCTCTTTCCCGTGTACCTCTCAGCTTTGTGCTCTGTTGGGTTGCCATGGGATCTGCAGGGAAGGGCTCAGACGCAACACGAAGCCCCATGTGGCGGGGGGGCAGGGAGGTGATGCAGGACACCTAAGTTTATTCTTCCTAAAGTGTCGGACATCAGGACCAAGGCAGAGGGGACAGAAGCCTGCCCGATGTGGGTAAACCCATTTCGAGTTTGTCACTTGAATCTTAAAGTCAACCCTGCCCTACTCCCTGTGTGAAGATGACCCTGAATTTCACCCTGGGTAGGATCCAAACTGGGAGACATTTTTTTTCTTCTCCATAGTGAGGTTGAATTTGTGTTAAGCTACTCACATATTTTCACCCAACCCTCCTCCTGTGACAAAGGATGTATATTATTTATGAAACAGCTGGTTGGGGGCAAAATGGCTTTGTGTGTGTGTGTGCGTGGCCACAAAATATGCTTCTTTCCTTTGAGATCCTCTGGCTGTTTCAAGGAATAAATCCCCAACCTTGCTCACATTAGCAGCATGAGCTAATCAGCTGAAATACCCAGCATGGAAAGCTTTTATCCTTCAGAGAAAAAGAAAGAGTAAGTTGTATTTTAATTAGATATTTACAATGGTTACAAAGCAGCTCTTCAAGAGAAGTTTTAAGAATTTGGCCTTCCTTCTAAGGCATAACTGTGTTCAAATTATCCTAAAGAGAGGCTGTATATCAATCCAGCCCAATTTGTGATAAATTTACAACTGGGTTCTGCACAGCAGATTTATAACAACAATTAAACAGAAGGAAAATGGGTCATAAATTCCGGCTGGCACAGTCCAGCACCAAAGAGAAGAAAAGAGAATAGTTTGGCCAGATCAAAAGTCAATAATTTCCACATAAAGTGCTAACGCTATAGCAAAAACAATTTATATGGAAAGAAGCTGGGTTTTTATTTTTTTCCTCCCATCCTTTTCAAAATTAGATATTGGAGAACACAATGAAGCATCTACATTACAAAGGCCTTATTAAGTAATTGGTGCGCTTTCTCAGTTTTACGAGTGGTACAGGCCTCTCCCTGCTCCTCAGTGCCTGAGTTTAGTGAAGGGACCTCCCCTTCAATATGACGAAGGAGTCACGGGGGCAGAGAGAGAGTTTTCCAAGAGATTGTGTGACTTGAGAGAGCAAGGTTGAAGCTGGACTTTGGTGGTGGAATGAGAGGCAGGGAAGCCAAACCGAATTCCAAAGCCAGATGATTTGGAAGCAAACACATGTGTCCCTGGAACGAAGCAACCTAGAGGCATGAGTTATAAAGTGGGTTATAGCCACATTATAAATGGAAACAGAAATCCGAACCCCGAAAGGAGAAAGACATTAAGGCCACTTGGGTCAGAACAGGTGGTGGGAAATGGAGTATTATTGCACAGAACGTGTGAGCTGTGAAAGGTGGGCCAAGATCACCTTCACTGCTGAGGGAAGACCTTCCAGAATCCTTATGCCAGCCAGAAGCTTAGTTCTGCTAAGAGCCCAGTGCCTGCTTCGTGGATGCTCACCACGGATGAGCTCACGGTGCGACTGGCAAAGGAAGCAGTGAGACCAGTCGCCAGCCAGGACTTCCTCCTCACCGCTGGGGAAGCATTGACTAGCTCCATGGAAACCACAGGACCCTTGATAGGAAGTGGCCACACCGCTTGTAAGAAGTAAGGAACAGGCGGGATACGTGATTCCAAAGCTCGAGAGAGCGTGCAGCGCCAAGTGCTCTTGGACTTACAGACGTGACTCTGGAAGTTCAGCGGAAAGGAGTGTGTGCTTGTATAACAAGAGATTTCCAAGTGGGAGCCTCTAACCTGTGGACCGCCGAGTCTGTGTACTTGACCAGGCCAAGTTCCTGCACCCGCAGCCATTCTCCCCATGTCCAAGAAAAGGGGTTCGGGGATCCACCGCTCCCCCATCTGAGGTCTGAGTGGTTGGATGAGGCCGCCCCCAGTCCCCAGATCCAGGGATGGGACAGGGGACCCAGGTCTACACCAGTCAGAGCGTCCTAATCCCCTCCGTCCCGTGATTGGTTGAGGGGTGGGCACGTGGCCCAGTCGCTGTCAGTGAGATGCGGGAGACTTCCGCTGAGACTTGGAAGAGGGGACGCTCACTGCTTCCGGCTGGACCTGAACCAGCTCTGCGCTACCCCCTCGCCCCCACCCCCACCGGCTTATGGAAAGCTTAGAGGGCTTTAAGGAACACTTGTCAGAGCCAGGAGTCATCAGCTTAGAGAAGAGTGCTCCCTGGGCCCAAGCCAAGGGATGGGGTCTGGGATAGGACACCCATCGAGCCTGGGGGCCACTGGCCGAGCCTGGCATTCCATTCTCCAGTTCATTCACCGGCTGATGCAGCATAACTGCTCATTCCCCCACCCCCCCCCACCCCAACCTATCTGAGCAGAGGAAAAGTAACTGGGGAGAGAGATGTCAGGGCAGAGGGAGAGAGCAGAGGGAGCAGCCACTGTTGGTGCGGCCAAAGTGTGTGTCTCCCGTGGGCCACGGGGATGCTGTGGAAGGCAGGGAAGCTCAGAACGAGCCATCTTGCCAGCATCCTGCTCAAGAGGGATGCTGGCTGCCAGGAGTTCCCAGCACCCAGAGGCGTGAGGTGGGAGCAGGCAGCCCTACCCTGTCAGGGAACCGTGTAGTGGGCAGGTCCCGGGAGCGCCCTGAACAACTCTTGCAGGGCCCCATGCCAGAGGCCGCCGCAGGGGAGGTACTGAGAGACGCCTCCGGTACAAATGGGGGATCTATGAGGAGACCCCAATCCTGAGAGGAGAAGGGGGCCCAGGAGGGGCAGGGCAAGGATAGGGAGGAGGGTGAGAAAACCGACCATTGGCCCTCCCCACGGCAGCTTCCCTGGGCCACAGGTCAGCCCGAGCTAAGGAGAAAGAAGGACATTAATTTGGAGCTGAGACTGAAGTTTTAAACTGGGCCAGACTAATCTGGACTTTTTAAATCCTAACACTGACCAGAAATCCTTGCGATCTATTGGAGGTATCATCAAGGAAGGGAAGAGGAGATTGATCAGCACACATTTAGCAGAAATACTTGGAGAAAACACGAAAATCTGCATGTTTGTACTTCACTTAGTTCAGGCTGTCTAACATACTGGTTCCACATCTGTCTGGAGACCATTAGGGCAGGTCCTATCTGAGAATGGAGTATGCCCAGAGTGAATGAAGCTGAAAGGTAGGGAGAGAGAACAACCTGGATTCCAGTGATAGAGTTTGAGCCCCTGTATCAAGCCATACCTGAAGGTAGATCTCTTCTCTAGAGTTTTCTGTTATGTGGGCCAATAAATGCCCTACCTAATCTGAGTTTAATTTTTTATCACCATCAACAGAAAGAATCCTGATGGATACAGTGCATATACACACTCTTATTCTTGGGGAGAGGGACATAGCTTTCATTGGATTCTCGTAGGGCATTGCTAATAAAGGATATGGCTCAGAGGAGAGAAACCCTGGAGCTGAAATCCAGTGATCTCACTGACCAATACAAGGGAAACCATTGAATGGAGTGTGTGGGCCTTTCCAGGGGCATCGTGGAAGAGCTAGGTCAGAGCATCCTTGCATGTAGGGGCCGGAGCCCGAGTCTGGCATTAACTGGCACTCAAGAAATATTTGTTGCATGAAAAACAACAGGAAAATTATAACAAGTCATACTGTACATGCAGATTTTCAGAAAAATATCGAATGTGTGAACATCTAATCTGCATTTCCATGTCCTGACAGATGGCCCGTATTAACAGAACTCTGATTATAGTAAAGAAAGAAAGAAAAAAAGAAAGAATGAACCTACAAATACTCATTGAGTGGGTACCATGTGCAACACTTAACTATTAAAACAATTGTGACTGCCGAGACAAGTTTTTTTTAAAAAGACGTCTATGTAGTCCCGTTTCTCAGAGACAGTCCTAACTATGACCCAGAGAAAGAAAATGACCTGGCTTGGTGGGTGGGAAGGGGGTGCTTTCTTGGCTAGGGCAGGGCTTGGACCCTGTTTCTTCTGAGAAGAGGAGTCTGGACCCTGAGAATCTAGGGCTGACTTCTCAGAGTGGAACCAGGGACCACCTGTATCAAAATCATCTGGTAGGTTTATTTAAAATGCAGGTTCCTAGGCCCTGGTCCAGATTTACAGACTAAGAACCTATGAACAAAGTATCCTAGAATCTGCATTTTATTTTATTTTATTTTTATTTTTTATTATTTTTATTTTTTAAAAGATTTTATTTATTTGACATATCACAAGTAGGCAGAGGCAGGCAGAGAGAGAAGGGGAAGCAGGCTCCCTGCCGAGCAGAGAGCCCGATGTGGGGCTCGATCCCAGGACCCTGAGATCATGACCTGAGCCGAAGGCAGCGGCTTAATCCACTGAGCCACCCAGGCGCCCCTAGAATCTGCATTTTAAACCCTCTTCCCGGATGCTTGTCCGTACATGAAAGTTTGAGAAACTTTACCTGCCAGAATCTGTTTATTTTCCCATGGGTTCTCGGTGCCTGGTGACATTCCGCATAGCCGCAGGGGAAGTGGTTCTCCCGGGGCTGGGGGGGATTGGAAAGAGGCCAGGGTTCGGTGACACAGTATCACCCTCACTGAGGTCATGGTCAGTTAAGGCTATGTCAGAGGTAAGGGGTGTGTGAGTGAGGGCCTCTGAATGGAAGCCAGTGGAAACTCCCCCTGTGTCCTCGTGGTAGAGGAACATAACCAGATACAATTATGATGTAGCTGGTGGGACGGACTCCTGGAGCCCCACAGCTCTCTAGATAACACCACACATTCTTGACCTGATTATTTGCTGCCTTCTGTTGCCCTGGATGGTGTCATTTGGGAGGGAGGTATTGTTTTCATAGACATTTTTTTTTTCAATTGGTGATTAAATTTCCTGAAGGCGAGGATCATGACTTCTCATTCCTAGAGCTCTTGTCCCCCTTCCACCCACCACCATGTCTCCCACACGGCCGACCACTCTCTAAGTGCTTACAAGTCTTTAGTTCGACCTGCGTTCCAGTTTGTTTGAGACCAAGGGGCGGATTCCCTCTACTGCCTTTACTGCCTTAGTGGGAGAACAGCCAGAACGCCCTCTGGCATGTGCTGTCCCGAGTTCTTAGTCCTATGACATGGGTCTGATCCACTCCAGGGGTGGGACTGACCAGCTTAAGCCCTTCTACGTCCCCATTCCCAGGGCCACAATAGTTGGTTCCAGAGTGGGCAGTGACCTAAGCATCCCGACCAGAGTGAACCTGGTGACTCTGGCTGAGAATTTGGGGCCACCACTTCTTTTCTCTCTCAGTAATGAGCAAGGAAGCCTGCTGTAGTCCTAGACATTCTTGGCAGGCTGCCTGGACTTCGAGAGGAAAGCACACAAGAATGGGGCCACGACTAAGGATGCACAGCCAAGAAGACACTGGGACCCGAGCACATATTTGACCTGGGTAAAGATTTACCTGAAGCCACATCTGTTCCTGGGCTGCTCAGTGATCTGTACTAATAAGTACTCCTCCCCTTAAATCAGTTTGGGTTGAGTTTTGTTATGTGTCATTAAATGTATTCTAATAGGTATGCCCGTCAGCTCCCCTTAGTCCTCTTGCAGTAAGGTACCTCCATCATCAGGTCCCTCAGACAGACAGACAGAGACAGACAGATACCACAAGTACCCATGAAACAGGGTAAGACGGGTGGTGGGAGTAGGTAGTAGGGTTATTTGCATGCATGACTTGCGGAGACTCCATGCCCAAAGAATATTGATTAATGGGTCGATGTCAACCTGGAGGGAAGCCCCGTCCTGTTCAACGTGTTAATCAATGACTTGGATGGAAGAGGAGGCGCGCTTAGCAAGTCTCAGATGACACCGGGCTGGAAGAATTGCTCATATGACAGATGGCAGAAGCAAGATTCAAAATTATTTTGACTGACTCGAGCAATAATAAGGATAAATATAAACTCTTGCGTCTAGGCTGGAAAAAAAAATCAATTGTCTACGCAGTGGATGGGGGAGACCTGGTTTGGCAGATGTCACAACTGTGGCACGTGAAGGGGACTGTAAGCTCGTGATGAGCCCAGAGTTGAGGCAATTGGGAACACAGTTCATGACGTTTTCAAATATTTGAAAAATGCTGACCTTGCATCTACTTCCCCAGTGGGATGAAGACGTGGAATTTTCTGGAAAGCAGTTTTCAGCTTAATATGTAACAAAAGTTTCTAAGGATTCTAAGAACTGGCCACCTCCCCCAAACTGTGACTGTCATGATTATATCAGAATGGAATAGAAAAAGTCTCTTAGGGTGGTCTTCCCTTTAAAAGCTCAGATTTTAACAATTTTAACAACTTGTAAGTCAAAGCAATACATATCCAGAAAGCATCCAGAAAAATATGAGGTCATAAACTTGCCTCGCTCAGCACCCTTGAAAGTTTGCTTCAAATTCCCCAAAGAGGAGGCCCATTTAGAAGGAGTATACAGAATCTGGACTCGGGACTGGCCAGCCCCATCTCACCTCACTCCATTTACGGCCTTCCTCCTCATTCCTGCTTTGGCTTGGCCCATCCTTCTGTCGGCTCCTGCGAGTTAGGACTCCGTCCGTTCCCTTTCCTGCCTCACCCCTGTGCCCCAGGGAGAGTGCTGACCCCACAGCCGGAGCACTGAGAAACCACACCTCGTTCCAGTCCCTGCCCTGTGACCCTCACTCATGGCTCAGACTTTGCGCCTCCCAAGCCGGGCCTGGTTTCATGGACCGCCCTAGATACTGAAGGTATATGCCCGAGACACCTTCTTTTCATTCTTTTTTCTTTTTTTTTCCTGTTATTCAAAGCACTTCCTTTTACTCGCTAACCCAGAGAGGTGGAGAACAGGGTCAACAACCCAATTTCATCTTAAAAACGTAGAATGTGGTTTTTGCAAGGAAGTTATCGATAACATTAAGTTTCACGTCTACCAACACAAAATCACGTGTCCTGCGGATTTCGCACGACTGACTGTACTCACATATTTCTCATTAAAGCTGTCCACCTCCGTCAGAAGCTTCTCTTGGCAGTCAGGGTTGGTGGCCAGGAGGTAGGTGGCAAAAGAAAGCGTGTTGGTGACGATCTCGTAGCCAGCGATGAGGAAGATGAAGGCCTGGCCCACGACCTCATCCACAGTCAGTGGCTTGGACAGGCGGCCGGGCTGGTGTGGCTGGGGGGCACCCGCGGCGCAGTGGGTGGAGGAGAACACTTGTCTGACCATATCAAAGCTGTCCAGCCCCACAGAGGGGGCAGAATGTCGGGCATCCAGGATCAGTTGGAGGAAGTCTCTCCGCCTCTACGGGACAAAAGGAGAAAATGCGCATTCTGGCCTCCGAGACTCACATGAGTGAGATTTCTTGGACCCGCAGGTGTAGCTTTTCTAACGAGCTCGAGCTTGATGGGAACCAGCAGCCTCACTGTGGGGTTCTCGGAAATGGCGAGAACCTGGAGGCCCCGACTATCCCTCCCATACACTCTGGGTCTCAGACTGGGGTGCAGCAAGCCGCAGACGGTGGTGATGCCACTGAAGAAGGGTGAGGCCGTTCTAACTGGGCTGACTGGGAAGCGCGTTAAGCCGTTTTGGGAAGGAAAAAATAGAGCACGTCGCAGAACAGTACGCACAGTGGAATCTCATTTCTGTAAAGACGGTATGTGTACAGTATATACAGTTACACGTATTTGTTCATGCATAGAAAATATTTAGCAACATCCATACCCAGTCGCTCACAGGGAGCTGGAGGAGGTAGGGAAAACCGGGGCGGGGAGGATGGGGGGAAGCTTCGATTTTTTTTACTTTATACATGTTTGAACTGTTGGTTGGCTGGTTGGTTTTCCAACAATAAAACAAAGAAAACATCATGCAGATTTAAACCAAAGCACAGGCTCCCTTGTTCCCTTATGTACCGTTCAGGACTCATGGGGGTGGCCATACATTTTCCTCACACAGTAGGAAGGTGACAGAGCTGGGGACGGGAGGGAACTAGCCTTGAGGATGCTTGTCTCATCCTTGGGTCCCTTTTGCCCCCGGGGAACCTCTCCCCCATTTAAGTATTTAGAGCTTTCTTACTGTCTTCCCCTCCTTTCCTTACCAGCACAGATACCCTTTGTCTTTCACAGCCACTAACTGTCACTATACAAGCGTTTACATGTTCCTTCCGTATGGACGAAGTGTATCCCTGGCATTTCCCTTCTTCGAAAAGCCCGTTAACGTGATGAGTGACAGCCAGTATGTTCCTCTTTTCCAAAGTTTATGGGGCTAAAGCGGCGAAAGGAGGGCGTCTGAACCACTGGCAGGAACATACTGTAATTTCAAAGTACTTGACTTGGTGCTGCGTTTGCTCATTCATTGGCTTCTGAATTTCTGTCGCATGAATAATCTGTGCCCCACACGTCAGCACTTAATTCCCTCTCGTGAGGTTGTAGTTACTTCCCGTCTTGTTGCTTTTTTTTCCTCCGTAAGAGTATAAACATGTCCAGGGCAGGACCCTGTGGCCACCCCCCTACCCCAGGGCGGGTGTGGTGCTGAGCATGTGTTAGGTCTGTATAAATAATCCCGCAAGAACACTGCGATGCAGTAAAATGCATTTGAGAAAGACCCTGTTGGCTTTGCTTACAAGTGCACTGGATCTGGGGCGGGAACCTTGGAGCACCGGGCCTTTGCAGCTTGCTTGCTTCCCCGCTTTTGTGACCTTGCAAGGCGTCTGCCTCTCAAGATTCCAGCAGGCCTCCCAGCTAAGATGCGGGGCCTCAAGGACGTTGCGTTTCCGGGGCGAAGGCCTGAGTGTCTTGCCTGCCTGCTCAGGTGAACGAACCATCGTTGGCTGCCGCTTGCCACCCCGGGCCCTGGTCATTCTGATTTCTGGGTGGCATCGTCAAGGGCTGGCTCTCCCCAGACTCCCTCCTGATGTTTGGCCGACATCTGGGTGGCTCTTGGGGCCCCGCTGCCCACGCTGGTCCCGTGGGGCAGAGTCGGGACTGGGCAGGGGATGATGGCCCATAGGGGAGCTAAGAATCTTCCATTGCTTCGGCTCCCGGATGAGAATTGGCAGGACTGACAGCTGGGGAGGGTTAAACTCCTCAGGGCACCAAGCAGTAGTCCCCAAGGCTCACCTGTGACTTTGCTGGAGGGCAGGGTGGGGACCCCGGTGGTGGGCGGGAGAGCTCCGGTGGCTTTTTCCAGTGGTGGAGCTGCGGCTGGCCCCCTTTCCTCTCCCTGCCCAGACAGGCTGCTAGAGGGCCATGGGGGGGGGGGGTAGAAATCCGTCTTCCCCTCCAGCTCCGAAGGTCAGCGGAAAGGGCTGCTCTCTGGGGCCCGCACGCTGGAGAAGAGCATTAGCGTAGATGGGTTTCTTTAATTCACACTGCATCACGGAGGCTATGTGAACACTGCCCATTTAGGACTGAAACAGTGCTGCTTTATGGCTCTATCCAAGAAAAATACGCACCCTGATAGATGTAGGTGTCTAATCCACCCATCGGCTAGAGCTTAGAAAAATATTTACCTTTTAACATCTGTGCTGCATTTTCCACTGCGCAAACACACATCTGCTTGATGGAATGTCTACAGAGTTTAGATGGGTTTAAAGCAAGTTTTCTTAGTAACCAAATAGCTCTGTCTTGACACGGGCAGTCCTGGATTTGTGGTTGGGAGGTTTTTCTCAGATCAACTCATTGTTTGAAACAAATAGCTCTTGAGTTTATGAAAGGAAGAGCTTGAGGCAATCCTAGTAATTGGATCTTTAATAAACCCCTCACCTCACAGTAAGCCGTTGGGCGCAACAGTTTTAGGATCTGCAGCCTGATTCCACAGCCTGTGGGTTTCGGGCTGGGGGAGGGGGAGGGGAGCGCGTGTGACAGAACTGTCGTCAGAAAGCCCGTCAGAGCACTGCTGAGGTTTGAAAACGCGGCTCCCTCACCCCTCCTTCCCCAGGCTTCCTCATCATTGTGGAGATGCAGGAACCCGGATGAGAATGTTCTGTCCTTTTAGGGGGCAGGGCTGGGCCAGGGAGCCCCAGGGAGCTGACACTTCCCACACTTCCAAGGGCGTCGAGTGGAGTTCATGATGGTGTGTGGGCCAAGGGTCTGTGAGCGTCTGTGCACCTTCCCCTGCCTCCTGAACTGGGACACCTTTGCTTCCCAGTATCGGGGGGAAGCCAGGGGGATGAGGCTGCTGCTGGTGCCTCCCTCCACTAACTGGCTCTGTCCCCACTCCCCATCTCATTCTGGGCCAGTGGTGCAGCCACCGGATCTCCGCGTCCCTCGTTAAGCCCTCTGAGCCAGGCAACTTTGAGGCAACTCTGCCACGCTCATGCGAATCAGTTCCGGAGAAGACATTTCAGGCCTATTTTTTCCTTTTGAAGCAACTTTCTCGAATGCAACGAGGCCCTTAAAGAAGAGCATTATACATGCATGAGTGTATCCAACAGTGAAATTATTTTCCCAACACTGGAAAGAACTATTTCTGTTCTCAGCCAAGTTCAAACAACAAATATTTCTTGGATTTCCACTCTGCAGGAGGCCTGGTGCAAATCTGTAGGGAGGAAAGAAGTCTCTAGGTCTCAAAGGATGCGCGGGAGCTCTCAGCCCCCGATTGTGTAGCCACGTCCTCCATGCTAAAAGCCAGTGGGGGTTGCTTGTCAGCTGCCCAGACCCTCTCTACTACTGATGCTCTTCGCGTTGTAAAACTCCATCTTGCCGAAGTTCAGGAGAACGAATATGCCGATGGAAAGTCCATGTTGGCGCATTTATCTAGAAACTTCTTTGGGGCGGCTGATGCCGGTGCTTGAGAGAGAGAGGCTGTGCATTTGGGGGGGCACCCATGTCAGAATGTGGACAGTTTGCTCGGGGCTTCTCTCCACCGTCCTTCCCCCTCTGCCCTCACCCTTCTCATCCGTGTTTGCCCCCACCACCCCACCCCTTCTCCTTTCCTTCTAGTGCCCTGGAAAGCCCTGAGCGGTAGGCGGCTAAAGGCCAGCGTGAGGGGTGGGGAGGCAAGAGGGAAGGGAGAGCCGTGCGAGATTAGGCCCCGTTCCATTTCGCTGCTGTGTCCTACTACGGTCCCTTACCTCTTCTGCTGCTTGCTGGTCCCGCAAGGCAATCACGTTCCTAACGAGTTTGTTAAAAAAGCCATTCAGTTCATCTCGGTTCTTATTGGGCAAAATCCGGGCCAGTGGGACCATTATGGATGGAAATGATACTTGAAAGAGAAAAACAAAAGCAACACTGAAAACAGGGCGGCAGTAACCCGGGGCTATCAGACGCCTGTTGCCAGGGAAGCAGAACCCCCCCGCCCCTGCAGCCCCCCCTTTGGAAGGCAGGGCTCCCCTCGGGGTCCGCGTGCTTTATCGCAGGGCTCGAGCCTGATTCCACCTCCCGACTCCTGAGCGCCCCTCGCACGTTGCAAGGGCTCAGTGCATGTCTGTTCAGTTGCGTCGGCGCTGCCATCCGGCCCCAGGGATGTCAAGCTCGCACTTAGAAATGAGTTTTCGGGGTCCTAGGTAGGAGGGCCCGAGGTCTTCGTGTTCCATCAAGGAAGGACAGATGTTGGGGCATGTTTCACATCTGAGCAAGGCGGGAAGCAGATCTGCTTTCTTAACTTCCTGGACATTTGCCTTTGTTTCCCCAGGGGTAACCGTCCCCCGAGGGACCACCTGAGTGGTCCCCAAGAGCTGCCACGGCCATCGCTGGCAAGAATGCTGGCCCCTCGGGATCCTCCCTTGCTGTGCCAGGTGCGCCGCCTGTGCCCTTGCTGCCACGGCCTTGGCAGGGCTCCCCGGGCCAGGGACACTCATCCCCTCATGGAGTGTATGTGTGGGGGGCTCAGCTGAGGGGCTGAGCTGCTGCAGGGTGGCTCAGGTCAGCTCTGCTTCCCAGCATGGACTGGGGGCCCACTGGGCACAGGCACTGCATGGGAGCCTGGATCGGGGGCTAGTTCTGGACCCTGGAGCTCTCAGAATACTCTGCCCATTTTCAGGAGCCAGAGCCTGAACCACTGTGGTGTGGCAGGGAGGTGGGCTCAGAGTGGCCGAGAGACAAGGTGTAGCAGTGCCAGGACAGCGGAGCCGCCCACTGGAGGACATGCCCGTGTCCCTGGGCCACCACAGGTGGAGCGGACCCGGGGAAGCAGCTCCTAGGGGGTGGCTGGGGTGAAGGGTAGAGAGGAGGCTGCTCTGAATCCCCTTGGCGACCCCTCAGTACAGTTTCAGCGCGGAGCTGACGGAGATGCCCAGGACTTCCACAGAAATGGACTCACAAATGGGAAAGGGACTGACCGAGGAATGGATACAATTTAGCAGCCCGGCAGAAAGGTTATAAGTTCAGGCAATAATCAATAACAGCAATAGCCACGCTTCAACACTTCCATAAAAGCAAGAAGATGCCGGAATTGGCCCGAGGGCAAAAACTCACTTCTTGAAATAAAAATAAAATAAATCGACCAGTCCCCACGGCATTAGGTAACCTGCCAGTCACCCTTCACGTATGATTTCTAGTTTGCCGGGTGCTGGGCTTCCAGCGGAGAAGACTTCTGGAGAGGATTTTGCTGGAGGGGAGGAATATGTCATAGAAAATGAAAGGCTCTGGGCTCCCATCTTGGCTCTGCCTTTCTAAGCTTCAGTTTTCTCATCTGTGAAGTGGGGACGAGGTGGTTCTCGCGACGGTGGTGGCGAGAAAGGCCAGCAGTACCCGCCTTGCTAATGAGTGGCCCCGGCCGGTGACAGCAGAAGCCTGGGTGGTTCCAGGAGCTTAAGGTCTCTGCAGGCGGACCCTGCAGGGCGAGTCTCAGAGACCCCTCCAGCGCCCCTTCCTTATGGTGGGGGCTGAGCCCCGAGAGCTGCCATGGGGTCTGGCCAGCTTGCCGGACCCCAGTCCTACACCCGTCCCCCTGGGCAAGAGCTGTACTTACAGATTAAAACCAGGACAGGCCTGGGGATGGAGTATGCAAAGAAACGCCTGCAGTGCGTCACAAAGGGGTCCTCGGGGGCCCTTCGGGAGTCCACCTGGGTCCCAAAGGCGACACTTGCAACCACATCTGTGGTGTAGCAGCTGTAGCACCTGCGGGAGAGGGAGCCATTTGGGTTTGGGGAGGACTCTGCCATTGGCCTGGCCATCGCGCCCTGCCCCCACCACCAAGAGGCCTGGCTCCATCGTCTGCCTGCTGCAGTGGGAAACAGCTTCCTGCAGAGCTGAAGTGAGGGGGTGGGATCCCTTGAGCATGGCAGCAGAATTCAGGAGGACACGCGAAAACGTACTGGATAGCTGACGCAAACCAAGACTGGGAAGGGGAGGAGAACATCACTTCCTTGACTCTCCGGCTCCAAGCAGCCTGAATCAACCAGCTACAAAGTCCAAGAAGCAGGCTCCGAACCTTCCTCCCCGTGGAGGGAAACAGTTGACCCAA
Organism: Enhydra lutris kenyoni; assembly: GCF_002288905.1. Classification (NCBI taxonomy): domain Eukaryota; kingdom Metazoa; phylum Chordata; class Mammalia; order Carnivora; family Mustelidae; genus Enhydra; species Enhydra lutris. Next base: position 4,261,310 of record NW_019154111.1, read on the forward strand.
AGCCCACGTGCATGGAGCCAGAGCTGTGCAGAGTCCGTCCAAAGCCAGGATCGAGGGGTCCATTGGTATAGAGCAGGTCGGGATCAGCAAATTGGCAACCTGGTTGTCTAGTTTTGTTATTTTTGTCCCCCTCTCCCTCTTAATGATTTTACGGTTTTTCTAAGAGTAACAGACCAAAAACAAGGGCGCTTCACACTCAAATAAATAGAAGACAAACTTTGGGACCAGCTTCATGAACATATGTATGTTATTAAAGAAAACACACGTTGCGCTTTAGAAACAAATAGGAGGAAAAGTGGCAATAGCTCCAGCGAAGTTAACCTCTTCCGCTCTAGGAAACCTGCCCTCAAAGGGCCATTTTTAAGCCAGAATGATCTTTTTGTGCTATCTCCCAGGAGCAGTCAGGTGAAGTTATTTCTAAAAAAAAGGCTACCAACGGGGTATGCATTTCCTTTTATAATGAAAAGTTCTTATTTTTTGTGGCTCGACACTGGAGCGGGGGGCACACACAGAGTTCCTTTCTTCCAGGCTCTATCACCAACAGCTTATCGTTAAGGAATAAATGACATCTCCAGATGACTTCTTTTCTTTTGTGTGCTTGATTGAAAACATTCCTACAATTGATTACACATGTCCCCGCTATAGTGAAAACAGTTTGCCTACTGAGTGTGATTGCGTCTGATCCTAACCCCCCAAGAGTTAAGGGTTTTTAAGTTAGTTATTTACTTTGCTTTCATAGTTGGTCTTTAACCAATGCACACAGTCCATGACCAGAGAGAAAAGAGTGTGAGAGGATTTTGTAAACACCACGGCACCATTTGAATGCTGGTGATGGTTTATGTTATTACTTTATGAGTAATGATAATAAGAACGAGTCAGCTTCTGGCTGACCTGCCTCTCTCGCCCTGCTCCTCCCGGGCTGGAAGCCATGACTTAGCCCAGGACAACTGGAGGGGAAGCCAGATAATCAGTCATTTCAATTTGGAGTCCACCACTAAGTCCTGGCTTCTAGGCTGAGGTGCGCAATTCTTGCAGTAAAAATGCATGGACTTTCCCAGCTTACCCCTCCCTCCCGCCCCCCCCCACCTTGTCGCTCTGACTCCTCCTGCATCTGCAGAGGTCAGAGGGCGTGTCCACCCACACTCCGCTGCCCACTCAAGGCCTCCCTCAACACGCCACACCTACCCTGGGCTTTGTTCACATTCTCTTCACATCTTACGCGAGTTTCATTTCTTCTTCTTATTCAGTCTACCCATGCTTTTTATGAGCTTCTAGCATTTCCATAGTTTGCTGGTCCCAAGGTAACTGTCCAGCAATTATGTAGAGTTACAAGAAGCAGCAATTCAAACGCACGATTCCTCATCTGTCATGTATCCATGTAGCGCCCTTACCTCTGGATGTTGAAAGCGTCCCCGGATTCCGCATAGCGTTTTAAGTGAGCCAGGAGCAGATCACAGGCTTGGCTGATTAGGGGCGTCATCTGATAGCAGATAACAAAGGGGTAATTAGGACACCATGCAGGGAGCCCACCTAAATTAGTGGCAGATAAAGAGGTCATGTGCGGAGCTTCCTGGGAAAACAGACATTGTTTTCAAGGTAACTTTCACACAGCTAATCAAGAGGAGGGTCTGAAATTCACAAATATCGTAAAATACAATAGCTGTAAACGTCTATTTTGGCTTAAGCAATCTGTTCTTTGGGAAGCAAAAAGAAGAAAGGATTTAGAGTAAATACTGGGAAATAATTACAAAAATGATCATTAAGTGCTTAGACAGAAATGAGAATCAGTACTCGGTTTCATGACATTTGGTTAGCATTAGAGAGTAAATAGACCACAATCCATATGTACTCTCTCTGGAATTAGCCCCAATCCATGTTTGCTTGGTTACAATTTTACTTTAGGTTTTCTGCTAGAATATAGAATCGTAGTCTCCAAAGGAACGTAAGGTCGTCCATTTCAACTTTTTACCCAATACAAAAATCACTTTTAGCACATTTCTGATGGATGGCTATCCATTTTTGCTTCAGCTGCTTAAACCTTTGAATACATATGTGTAAGGGAACCCTTGACTTCAAGGGACCTTCCGTGCCCACCTGGGAAAATTGCTGAATTTCTTTTTTTTTAAATATTTAAATATTTTCATTATGGAAATGTCTAGCATGTGCACTCACACACACAGAATGGTGTCGTGAACATTCATGTAATTATTGCCCAGCTTCACCAAATTTGGATCCCATTTGGAAATCATTTTTGGCTGCTGTCACTCTGACCCCAGCAGTCTGGCTCAAGCAGGTGGGATCCTTTGCGGAGCCTAAAGGCCACTCACGTGATCTTATCTTTTCTCCTGTATGTTCACAAAGCCAAGTCACCACCGTAGAATATGGTGTTATTCTAACGAGTGCACATTCTAGAATAACACCATAGCTAAAGCAACATGCTGTAACACATTGTTCTGAGCATTTCTTATGGAAGGCATTTTTTTTGAAATGTAAATAGGTTCAGATTTTACGATTTGACACTAGACTGTAACTTCCTGAGGGCAGAGAAGATTTTTGTCTTTTTGTCTCTTTGTCTTTTTGTTCATTTTTATGTTCCCAGAACCCAGAGCAATGCCTAGCACACAGTAATTATTTGTTGAAGGAGGAAATGAATTTGAATGATTATTTAAGACCCAGTCTTGGCCCTGAAAATCTTGAGGCTTTAGGGAAAGTTATAGAATGTTAATCTACTTATTAGAAGGTATGTTGTACTGAGCCAAAATTTGTCCCTTCTGACAACCTCTCCCTGCTTTTAGTAGACTTCTTCCACACGGTAGGGCTTCAGATACCCAGAGAGCAAGCGCTGGTCCTCTTTACCTCCTAGACATTCCTCACACAACATGGTCTGCGCACACTTCTCCATTCTTCTCTCTGTCTCGTCAGTGTTACTCCTAAAAGGCAGCTCCATCAATGGAACACCAATATTTCAGCTAAGATCCCATAAATCATAAATGGGTCACTTCCCTGCATGCCAGTCCCAAGCCCAGGTGTATGTGGACTTTTTGAGAAGACATGTGGGACAGGCAAATATGAGGTTCAGGTCAGCAAAAGCTACAAGGTCTGTTTCCAGGAATCATCGCCATATGCAATCGACTTTTTGACACTTCAGATTCCGTTCATTAGAAAAGCTTTATATTAGGTTCAGAAAAAATGGTTGATAAAATCTTGGTTTTTGTTAATTTATCTCAATAAAAGCCCACTGGAACTCCCAAAAAAAAAAAAAAAAAAAGCTTTATATTGACATTACATTTATTGCTGTAAAAAATTGTCCTGCCATGTGTTCTGAGCAGAACAATCTTTCAACTCCCCTAAGACATTCAGGTGATTGGAGAAGCCTGGCACAGTGGGACAGCCTGGGTGGCTGTTGGCCAGGTGTTGGAGGGACACATGGCTTTGTTGGACCCCTCCTTCCTGGAGGTCTGAAAGCCACCCCATGTGTTCTGGAGTATAAGGACAGAACTGTGACACCAGGGGCCCAACTGTTTGCTGTGGGAGCTCTCTCTGGAGGAGATGGTCCTGAGAAGCAGAAGGACACTCCTGCTGAGTAAGAATGAGCTGTCGGCTAAGCTCAGGGCTGTGTGAGTTCCCGGAGTGGGGATCGTGGCCTGCGCAACACCAACGGGCAGGTCAAGGAGCAGATGTTCAGAGCAGAACACTGCCCCCTCCGCCCCACTCCGTGGAGAGATGACAGAACATCTGAGATTCTCCCTTGTGGCCAAGCCTTCTGGGAGAAGTATCTAGAGAGGAAAATTCTAAGAAAAAGGACTTTCTGCTCATCCAGCTTCAAGGCCTTAGAGCACGAGGGTGCGTGTGCTGCTCAGTATAGGTGGGCCAAGGGGCGTACTCACGCGTTCAGGTCTCATCTTCCGTAACATGGGCTATTGCTTCTTGTTCCCTCTGAGATTTGGTAAATGTGCCTTCTAAGCCTTCATTCGGTTCGTCATTGTGTGTCCAGGAGCAAACACAGAGCCTGTGGCCCTCCACTAGGTCGTTACTTTAGGGAGCTACAGAATTGGTCAGTCATCAGTGTTTCTGGTTCTTCGGCCACTTGTGCATGAACCTAAGTAAATAGTCAGCCAGGCACCAACTGATGGGTAAGTTGGCCAGGAAGGAGTTTGTCCAGTGATTTGCCAAAATAGAAATGGAATTGACCTCATGTGCCTATCCTGGAGTCCGCTCAAAACAGGGATAAGAATGGCTACCCTGATTTATTCTTGGTAACTCTGGCGGGGGGTGGGGGGAATCTTCAAGACAGCTGTATTCTTTTCTAAATATTCACCCAATTTAATAATCCATCAAAAGTGCATGTAAATGGGTCCTTTTCAGTGGCTTCTGGGCCATCACTCTCAAAAAATCTTAAGACTACCTACATGTTTGGGGGCGCCTGGGTGGCTCAGTGGGTTAAGCCGCTGCCTTGGGCTCAGGTCATGATCTCAGAGTCCTGGGATCGAGCCCCGCATCGGGCTCTCTGCTCGCTAGGGGAGCCTGCTTCCTCCTCTCTCTCTGCCTGCCTCTCTGCCTGCTTGTGATCTCTCTGTCAAATAAATAAATAAAATCTTTAAAAAAAAAAAAAGGACTACCTACGTGTTTGGATAACTCTGCTTTCTCACCCACTTTTCTGCGACGGCCTTCGCTGGCTATATTCTTCCATTATTTTAATAAACTTAGTGGTATAAGTGAACTCCATTTTCATAAAATCCCATATACCAAAATTTCTCTTTGGTTTATTTCAGAGGAATAAGAACATGGTAAAAAAAGAAAAATGCTGTTTGAAAGGAAGTCTTTTTAGATATCAAACTTACAGCTCCCTTAATGTAACAGAAATGGTATGCAACATAAAATTGGATTTATACTCAACTCTTCAGAAGCATTCCATGTGCATAAAGAGGGGTCCACCCGTACTCAGTCCAGTCGTATGCTGGACAGTGCAAAGGGGGGCTGGACCCACCACCACCCACCCTTGATTCCTCTATGTGTTTGTAACTAGAATGCTTTGTGGCTGACTGGCATGATTATAATTTTCTACCATCCTCTGCCTGCTGTCTGTCGCACTGAATGGTTAATGACATTTTTATTTGGGTTAATGTGATATGAGATGGGGCATGTAATATGAAAAATGTTTTAAGAAGCAATGCAGAGAAAATATTATAAGACTGTAGAGCGGATCTGTATGTTGGCCAATGGGCATCATTTCAGGCTTTCTTCCTTGCATTATACACAAGTAGTTATGGAATATTCACTCTCACACGAGTTGCATACAAACAAAAGCTCTCTTTGATGGGCTTGCAATCTTTCTACAATCCACAAGCCCAGCAGTTACTCCCCTAGATCTGCAGACAAGCACGCATAGGTGGCTTGTGCAAACACACACGCACAGATGAGCACACAATGCTATCGTCAGATCTTAATAAAGGATTCTCATTTGATTGTTACGTTTCATCTTTGTAGGATAATGAGAAATTTTTATTTTTGTGTTTTTCCCCATATTTTTCATAAGGCATGGACATGATACTTACCAGATAAAATACTAATGCTATTAGGTTTTAAAAATGATTTCTTCTTGGGGATGACAGTCTAGCAGCCACGCCCGGGGAGAAAGGGTTCCCATTTTGCTTCTTTCACCTCTCACATGGGTTGGCTTTATTCTAGACGATGCTGACCGTACAGCTGGCCAGCCATTTGGAAACTAGCAGTCACCATCTAGGGTAAAGTACCACCCTCAGTCTGGGGAAGAAATTCATCAAGGAAGGAAGTCCTTGCTCTTTACCGCTCTCTACCTGGAACTATTATTAAATCCCCCAGTTAAAAAAAAAATGGATCTTTGTTTCTTTCTTTTTTTCAGACTGTATCTGAGGATTTCTGAGTCAAGCAGAGACAGAGGGCAATAGAATTAATTTAACAAGGTGGAGTGGTCAAAAGAGACAACTCATGTGGTAATGACAAAGAAGAGCTAAGAAATCTCCTGCTCATAGGCTTTCTACTCTCCTTTTAGGTGATTCCCAGCATTTTGCCAGTGGGGCTTCCTTCTCTGAGGCTAAGATGCTGACCTTGTTGAGTACACCTGAACCCGTGGAGAGCAAATATTCAAAGCCACTGCCAGTTATTAGATTTCCTCTCCTTGGTACCTTTTAGTTGTGTGACCTTGGGTGAATTGCTCAACTTCAGTGAATCTATTTCTTCATCTGCAAAATGGGGTAATAAGACCGTCTTTGAAGAGTTGACAGTGATTAGAAATATATAAAAGGCTTGGCAGTAGAAGGCATGCCAGGTGTCCTCTGGAGGACCCACATGCTCCCAGACAGCTCTGGATGCCTGGCACCATTTTCTTTCCTCTTATTCCTTATAGACAAGACCCCAATGGATCCACCTGTCCTTGACTCACCATGATATCATTAGTTCCTTGTCTCTCTCCCTTCATCTTTATCTCCCCATCGACTACTCTAATTCAGGCTTTGCCACCTGTCACCTGGAATATGGCTGTCATCCTGCTTCTTGAGAACAAAGAAGCATAAACATCTTTTGTAGTCTCAGTACTTTGTATAGTGCCGGACACATAGGCAGACTAGAAAACAGTTTCCAAAGAGCTTCCTAGCCTTCTTTCTTTTCACTTTTCAATACATTCTGTACTCCGTCACCAGAGTGGTCTAATGGAAATGCTTGTTATCTATGTATCCCCACTGACTGAAGGACATAGGACAAGCCTGTTATCCTATTTTCCAAAGCCCACTAAGAAATGGATCCTGCTGGGGCGCCTGGGTGGCTCAGTGGGTTAAAGCCTCTGCCTTTGGCTCAGGTCATGATCCCAGGGTCCTGGGATCAAGCCCTGCATTGGGCTCTCTGCTCAGCGGGAAGCCTGCTTCCTCCTCTCTCTCTATCTGCCTGCCTCTCTGCCTACTTGTGATCTCTGTCTGTCAAATAAAGAAAGAAAGAAAGAATTGGATCTTGCCAATAACCATCTGAGTAAGCTTAGCAGATCTTCCCCCAGTCAAGCCTTCAGATGTGATCACAGCCCAGGCTAAATGCAGAGACCCTGAAACAGAGGCACAGCCATGCTGGATTCCCGACCCACAGACATCACGAGCTAATAAAGTCTTGTTGTTTTAAGCTGCTAAGTTTTGGGGTAATTTGTTAAACAGCAATAGGTAACTAATACACTTTCAGTGTCACCCTCTCATGGCAATTCCTGTATGTTGTCATGTGTTATTGAAGTTTTCAATTTGTCCTATCAGGAATGAGCTCAGCGCAACACATTCAGTTTGGTCTCTAGAATTATCTATGTGATGACAGATTGACGGAATGTTCCTTAAGGGTCTTGACATAGAAGGAACATTAACTGATCAAAGAGCTCTTTCTGTCTGAGCCTGAATGTCATGCGGTTTACCGGGAGTGGGCTCTGTGTGAAAAACCTGGCACCTGTGCCCGTTTTACCTCTTACTTTGGGCAAGTCATTTGAGTCTCTCTGAAATGGGGTCCTTACCCCCAAACAAGGGGCTAATTGCACTGCTCTATGAATTCCCTTTCCATGGACATTCTAGGATTTGAATGAGGTCCCTAAGCATCAGATTGAGACAGTTACTTAGAGACCATGGAAAGAGAAGGCAACTTCCTAGTCTGGCACAGTGAAGGGGTGGATCCACGAGCCTTTCTGCTTGCTCCAATACATCCCATCTGTAAGAAAGTCTTCTTGTATCTCTTTGATGCATTGACTTTAGAATTACACAAAGACCTACATCTGGTTATTTTTATGTTTCAATAATTTAGTAAAAATGAGAATTAGAAATTCAGATCCTCTGACTCCTAGCTTGTTGCTTTTGTCTCTGAAATCAGAATCCATTCTCTTTGTTCCTCAGTCAATTGACTTATAGGTTATAATTTCACTGAATGCAGCTCTGATGTCACAGATTTGGAAAACAAACAAATCAACAAACACCATTAAACCTTTGGAGCCCCCTGGAAATTTGGAGAACAGGGTCAGCCTCAAGGCTAGAGAAGACACATTTCCTGAGCAGGGAGCAGGAAAGAGAGGGTCCCTTCTGCATTATCTCACACTTTTAAACTGAGATGACCCCCACACTTTGATGGTGTGTAGGCAGGGTGACTCATTGGTCTACATATGAAGATGGATTCAGAAAAGAGCCTGAGCAGAGGGCCCCATCCTGAGATGAAAATATGGGCCTCAGGAGCTGTCCCCGCCCCCCGTGGTCCCCAGGGCCATGTAAAGTGGAGACTCCAGAGGTATGACTTGCAGCTGTCCTCATCTGCCCCGGAAGTGTCTGTCGCAGGATCTAGGGGAAATGGCGCATCCTGCAGTCTAAGTGCCTGGAAACCCCTTTCCTTACTCCCTCACTTTCAAGTACTTAATAGCTCCTTGCCCTCCAGTGAAGCTCGCACCAAACACTCCCCCAGCACAGAACTCTCTGTGCCTCAACCTACTTTTCCAGTTTTCTTTCACTAATCCCTTATAGGTACCCTGTGTTCCAGCCAATTTGTTAACTCCTCTATTCCCTGAACACATCTTGTACTTTTTGTCCAGACGCGTTTGTTCCCGTTGCTCAGTCCACTTGCAATGCACCTTCTCGCTCTGCCAAAGCTCAGTAAAATCTTCAGGACTCACTTCCAACGCTATCCCCTATGCCCCAAAGTGGCTTCTGCTCCTTGAAAGAGGACGTGAACTCTGTCACCGTTTTCCACTACTCAGTAATAATGTAGGATTTATGCACTTTGTTGCCCTTCTACATTATAAACCCCTTAAAGACAGGAACTAATAAATCTTCATTGAATTTTATGCATTTAATGTTTCATTCTGTTTGGCACTCTTAGACCTGCAGGCTAGGTTGTTTTGGAACGGATGTTAGAGGGGGGGTTTTCTGAATAAATAAGGGTCAGCTAATGGGGATGGGAGAAGGTATTTAAACATATTGACTTCAGAAATAATAAAAAAAAATAATACCTTAAAGTGCTTTAAACTGGGGGCTAACAAATGTAAGATTAATACTGGTTAACAAAACTTATTATTTCCTTCTGCTCTCCCCCCCGCCCCAGATATTAAAAACATCCAGGACTTATTTTTATGCAGAATTTCCTGCTGATACGTATCAGCTCTAGCCATCTAGGTGAATAATCAAGTGTCATTTCTAATAAGTCAGTGGTTCCTGTCAAGAGTGGTGGCCAATTAGAACTCACCCCGACGAGGAGGAGGCTGCGGCGTTGCCAGGCAACAGCCTAGCTGGGAGGCACATTTAGATGCTCGTTTAGATTTAAGCAGTGGCAAGTCAGAGTGACACTATGATTCTGGCAAAGGAAAGCCAAATTATAACCCAGGATGGGGTACCCGGGATGAGGAGCGTGTTTTCTTTTAAATGCAAATGGCAAAGGAACATTTTAACCAGAATTTAAACAGTCCATCATTATACCGATTTTAATTAGGAGGTTAGGTGTCAGTGGAATACAACTGTGTCGAAGGATAATGGTCTCTTGCTGCTACATAAATACCCAGACATTCTGGAAAATGGGCAACTGGTCAGGCAGAGACAATGTATTTTTGGACGCCACAGTATTTATTACCGCAGCCACACTTGGTTGTAATGACTTCCATTTTTATTGTTTGGAAGGATTAAGAAATAAAAGCAAATATTAAAAATAGACCGCTGGAGGCTCTTGCGGCCGAGAGAGAGCTGCTTGTTGTAACAAACAGGTTCTGTTCTAGAAGCCCTCGTGCACGACCGTCTGGAGCGCGCACAGTGAGAATGTAAGGGCCAAGCCAGACCGTGATGAAGACTGTAATCCTGCGAAGACTTTTGCCCTGAAATGATCGCAGCTATGCATTTACTCATAAGCTGGCTATATCAACTTAAATTTTTTTTAAATTGTAGTCCTTCTGGAGTAATATGTCTTCTCCAAGGCAGGAAAGGCCTAGAGGGAATAATAACCACATCTGCCGCTGCCTTTAAGATTCATACATTATTGACGGTGCCTTCCTGACAGGAAACATCTGGATGAAAGTGAAAAATTAGGCAGAGCGCTGGATTCTTGGCGACTGTGAGAGATACCAGCCTTCCCTGTCAGTCTGGTTTCTCTTTAACTGAGTCCCTATGCACAGAGATATGGTTGGCTCTTTTCCTGTTGAGTGACGCACCCAGCCAGGCTCAGACTGTCCTGTGTGAAGCTTCCAGCTCTCCTGTATCTGCTCAGGGGGTCACCATCAGCTTAGTGACGTGGGTGAATGAGGAAATACCCATCCCTTCTTCAGTGCTTTGAGGACTGAGAAGACACCAGCCACCATACTGGGTAGATCCTACCCCTGCCCCCCACCCCCACTAGAGGCACTTAAGAATGGCGTTCCCCATGGACTTTACCACCAAAGTCACAGTGCCCTGTGGCTCATTTCTCCCACTAGCCGGCTTTGACGTTAATGACCTGTGTTTTCACCTACTAAGAACCTATTTGAGCCCAGAACAAACAAGGTTAAACAGATTGCTTCACTGCAAACTCTCCCAACCCATTAATATGCTAAGGTACATAGCAAATCTCTCAGAAGATGGTTGTCAGGGGTGCCTGGGTGGCTCAATTGATTAAGTGTCTGACTTTAGCTCAGGTCCTGATCTCAGGGTCCTGGGATTGAGTCCTGTGTCAGGTTCCACACTCAACAGGGTCTGCTTGTCCCTCTCTCTCTGCCCCTCCTCCTGCTTGTGCTTTCTCTCTCTCTCTCTCTCAAATAAATATATTAAATAAAAAAGATGGTGGGCAATATTTTATGGAATTGTATGACTATGGTCCTTTCAATCCTCAACGATTTTAAATCCTTTTCCTTGGTAGTAATTCATAGTTTTAAAGTTCATTATCATAGTTTTGATGTATTCCTCTTGAATGTATTATTTTATTCTTGGTTACGCTGAAAGTTAGCTGCCACTTTTGTGTTGACTTACATAGTTTTAGAAGAGTCTTAGAAACTTATTCTAACTGACTTAATACTTATAAAATCAGAAGAGCTTAGAGGAATTTACAGATGTGTGGATTGCCCGGTATGCTCCCTCTTTCAGATGAATTGATAAAATTTAAAAATAAAATTAGTGCTAACCTGGGTCCCAAGGGAATCCCCATTATTTATATTTTACCCTCAGAGAAGAATTAATTTAACTCCAGTTTCGTTTCCTAAAATTAAATCTATTTGCTTTCTGACCCATAATAAAGTGTTACATACCCCAGGGTTTCTCCTTAGTAGTCTTTGATAGAGAATCTAGCATAAGACTCTAAAAATCTCAATAAATCTACTGGTTCCCTTTTTAAAAAAATTAATCTCTTAGGGTGCGGGGTGAACACTCTGGCAGGTCAACTGGGCAAAATATTTCCTAATTAAGAAAAAAAAATCCATTGTTTTCCCAGCAGTGCTCAGCAATCTTGTAATATAAACCTCAGTAGCTTGGCTGTCACGAGACTACGACTTCAGGAGCCTCTTTTTCTGGAATCAGGAGCGCAGCAACCAGATTTTCACCAGGGCTGTATCTTTCTATGTCATCCCTAAACTGAAGCCAAAAGATCAGTTTTATTTTAAATAAAAATACGGCTTTGTGATTTAATGCTGATTTTAAAGTAAATTTCGAGCATTGCTGACCAAGGCTGCCCAACAGGCGGATAAAGTCGGTGCCATCTAACCGTTTGGATATTAATGACACTTCCAGACACAGGAGAGGGCACAGACTGCCAAGGTGCTAACGGAAAACAAGCTGCCGAACGTTCCAAGGGAAAACAAACGTTTATTTCAAGAATAAATTCAGCAAGGAACGGAGAGATTGACATTTCAAAGCTATTTCAGGGAGAACGGACTCAGGTGTCCATAATTGAGTGGAGAGCAGGCTCGGGTCTGTTGTCCGAGCTTCTCTTGTCGTCTCTGCCTCCTCCCCTCTGGGTCCCTGTGTGCCCCACTCTCCTCTCTATGTCCCTGGGATCCGCTCTTTCTGTTTCCGCATGTATATACCTATGACTCTCCAAAGAGAAGGCCAACAATGTGCCTCATGCCCTTATTTAACCTTTCCTTGATAAAATCATTCCTTTTTTTCTTTTATCTTAGCCTTAACATAGATCTTTCAGTAGAGAGCTTCTTGGTTCTTTGATTCCCCATCCATCCATCCATCCATCCATCCGTCCGACCGTCCATCCAGTCATCACTGAGTGTGCATTATGTGCCTATCGCCATGCAGTTAACGATAGAGAAAAGAGGACTAGGGTAGGTGGGCTGTTAGCCCACAGTCATGCTACAGAGAAGAATAGAGTGGGGGAGGGGGGACAGGGTTCTGGGGCCCAGCTCCTGTAAGTCTGGGGAAGCCCCTGGCATCTGATGGTCAGGCAAGGGACCAAGAGGAAGACACACCAGTGCTTTCCACTCTGGCTCTTACCAGAATTATAGCGGGAAACTTGTAAAACGTCTAGGTTTTTCACCCATAGAAGGTCTTATTGTAGGTCCTAGAATTGTGTATTTTAACAAGGATTCTAGGTGATTCTGGTGTAGCCCTGGGTTGCACAGGGTTTGAGAACCAGTGACCCAGAGAGCAAAGGCCAGTGGGAGGTTAAAGGCTAAGAAAGCATCTAGAAACCTAGAGGGTCACTTGCGCTGGGGGAGGAGGTAGTCAGAGGCACTAAGACTGGCTCACCCTGCTCTCCCTTCCTCCTCCCCTCTACCCATCCTCCTCAGGATAGCAACGACTCCCTTGTCACAGCCTTCACCCTGACTACACTTTGGTGCAGAGTGACGCTCTGTGCTCAGAGTCCCAAACCTTGCCCTTCAGATTCCCAGGAAGCTGCCTATGGAATGAGGAAAACTCTTTGCTCTCCCAAGCATGTTTGGCTTCCAAGACCAAAGCTGAGCATGGACCTCCTTGTTCTGGAAGGCATCCCCTGCTTCCTTCTGAAGCAACACATACCACTGATTCCGGGCAGGAAGGAAGATCCCAGGGGACATGATCTGTAGAGCACAACACGCACAGACATTGCTTTAATGTTCGAAAATATTATTCTTGTCACACAGTTCTTTGGGCTGGCGTGCCTTTCTACCCAAGCAACGTTTAACACCTTTGGCTGCTCCTTCCTCCTTGATACACATTTCCCTTCCATTCTCCTGGACTTCTATTGCAGCCTGGTCTTCTGAGTCTTACTTCTAGGTCTGTCCCCTGTCCCTCACTTGAATATGGCTCTCACCACTACCTGCTGGGCGTGATCTCGCCATGTCTGTGTTTTTGGCCACCATCTTTCCTGCCCTCCTCTCTCAAGCTCCTGATCCGCAGTCAGCTACTTCCTGACGCATCTGTTGGACGCTGCCCAAGAACCTCAAACTCACCCAGTCTAAATGCTCCAGAGGTGGGGAGAAAGGTGATCGTCGCTGCCACAGGAATGGTATCCTTGCTAATGGAAACCCCAAGAATTCAAATTCAACTGTATTGAGTGGAAAGATGTTTCAATAGGGTTAAGTTTATGGTAGTCTATGTTAAGTAAGGAAGTAGACCCAGGGAATCTGGTCTATGAAATTTCTTGCCATTTCCCCTTCCCCCTCCCCTGCTCCTTCTGCCTCTCTCACATCATTTACGACCCCCCACCCCACTAGGTACCTTAGTGCAATGAACCACTTGGAGGAACTCTTTTTTTTTTTTTTTTTGCAATGGATCCAAAGCATCTTCTTTTTCTGGTTCAGAAAGGAGAAAATGCTTTGGATCCTAGGAGCACTGAATTTCTCTGGGAAATGACATTCTCTCCATTTCTGGAGTATACCCTATAAAGTGCTAAAGAAATGTAGACCTTGAAAAAAGATCCAGATTTATTATCTCCCCCCTCAAAGAAACATAGCTCAAATTTGTCAAGAAAACTTTTTCCCTTTCTTGCTTCTCTTTAAAAAACCAGCTACCCTTCCTCAATTTCTTTTTGACAAGTGATGAGATTCTGTGTCTGTGGTGCTGCCCACAAGTGACTGTTTACTCATGAGTCAAGAATTTTGACGCAACATGTTGGAGCTAGCGATGTCAAGCCTCGGTTTACCTACTTCTCTTCCCCTCCCCTCTTTTCGGTTACCTCAACATTTTAGTGACTGCGGGTAATAAAGGTGACACTCCCCCGACCTTGTTTGGGTGGTCTCCCTACCGCTCTGCAATTTTTAAAGAAGCAGGCCCGTCCTTGGAACAGATGGTCCCCTGAAGTCTCCGTAGGTGACCCAGTGAAGCGAGGAGCTGCGCCTGTGGCTCCAGCTGAAGTGAGGCCTCCCCTCCTGGTGGAGATGGGTTAGGATGTCGGCTGTGCCACTTAGGAGCTGTGTGACATGGAGCGCGTTACTTAGTCCCTTTGTGCCTCAGTTTCCTTATCTGTGCCATGAGGGTGATCCTGATGCTATGGTACCTCACAGGGATGTGGTAGAGATGGTGTGGTGGGACAGAGGGGAAGCCCTCAGCATGGTGCCTGGCACAGGTAAGAGCTTGTTTCCGCTGGTCCTATAAACTGAGCTCACCCGCCGCCGCCAATACCAAAACCTCACTGACCGTGGGCAGGATCACTGGTTTCTGAGCGTGTTTTATTGGACAGGATTAATTATGAAGCACGGGACCTCTCCTCTTCTGGGAGGCTTCCTGAGATTTGTAGGTCTTAAACGGGACCGGATGGGTGAGCATCTTGAGTTTAAGAGTAGCCTTCACTTCACTTCCTGAGCTGAAGACAGGCCCTGGCTCTGAGCCCAGGCTTTCTGGAACAGCTAGACGGGGAGCGGATCTGGAAGGACGCTTGCTCTGGAGTTGCCCAGGTACTTGGGACTCTGAGTCAGTCCCTGAGCACTTCACATCAGAAGGGCTCATGGACTCAATCCCCCAAATTCTTGCAGAATTTAGGCCAAATACCAAAGCCGGACTAACAGGTGTGAAGATCAGGTGTGACAGATCTTGGCCCAGAGGTAGGACCGAGAGCCGGAAGGAAAGAGCGGGGCCCCTCCCCTGCGACCCGTAGCCATCTCTTCCCCACTGCGGACTGGAGCCGCAGCTCACCTTTGTTTCCGGCTGCTCTGTTTCTCCCCGTGTAAAACATGCTTCACCTGGGAGTTTGGCAGAGATGCAGGATCTCAGCCCATCCCCCACCCCCAGACCTGCTGAATCGGACTCTGCATTTTGACAAGATTTCCAGGCAACCCATCAAACCTAGAAGGATGAGAGGCACATCTCCCATTTTCTCCTGGGTGGCCCCAAAGTGCCTGGGGCCGTCCCAGGACCTCGCAGGAGTGCCAGACATGCTTGGAGACTCACAGTTGCTTCATGGCGACTGGAGATGTGGGGCCTGGGGAAGTGGACCCCACTCCAGCACTCTCCCCTGGGCTTTTTTTGTCCTAGGGAGGTCTGACGGACCCTGTGGGCAGGGCATTTTAATGTCCTGCGTGGACAAGGGGCGCCCCGGGAACCCGCTCTCCATCACAATTTGGAGAGAAGAAACCGTAAGGGGCGAGTCCGCATTCCCTGCAGCTTACCTCCTCCAGCTTTTCAGGACTGAAAGCCGAAGTCAGGACACTTCTGACCTCTTCCCATCTTTTGTCGCGTAAAAACAGGACACTGTCCATCACCGGTTTGGACTCCAAACCGGACACCTGAGAGAGACAAGCAGAGGATTAGGACACGGAGCGAAAGCTACGTTGGTGACAATACAGGTCAATGAGAAAGACTCTGGTTAAAGTCCACGAGTGACCCACAAACTAGGAGATTTCTCTCGCAAGGACGCGGGGGAAGCATGTGAAGACTCAAGTATAATGGTCCAAAGATTCATGGTGAGGGCACATGGGCAGCCGCCGGGTAGGCTCTACTGACCCACGTCCACCCTCTTACAATGCCACAGAGTAACTCAGCAGCTTCTGTGGACAAGGAGCGAGGTCTATGAAGTTTCCTGGGTTTCAGTAAGGGTTCCCTGAGGCCCAAACAGCGAGCTTCATGGAGATGGGCTTGTCTTTCCTGGGATTGAGTTTCGTGTCTAAACATGGTGGCAAGGGGTTTTGTGTGGCAGGATTGGTTAGGCCGGGCCAGGAGATGACAGACTCATGTCTCTGGATCTTTGGGGACATGCTATGTGGAGGGGGAGAGAATGTGGGGACTGTGGTGGGGAGGGTCAGGGAAAAACAAGAGAATCTTTGAGAAGCATGTCCCAACAGAGCTGCTTCTAAGAGAACTCCTATCCCTGTGTTTCTGGGTTCTTCTAGTCATTCATTTTTCTCATTCAGCCAACATTTGTTGTGTCTTGTGTGCAAAGAGTTGGCTACACAGTGTCTAATAGGGAAGGCTCTGCCTGGCCTTCAAGGAGCTGACGGTCTCTTGGGGACGCAGACAGAGACCTCTACACTAACCAATATGTGTGTTAGAAATAGAGCCGGTGAGAGAATGATAGGCCCAGCTTGCCAGGAAGGCTGTTCTGAGGAGATGGATTTGAGCTGAGTCTGAAAGCGCCCAAACACGAGGACGCCTCACCTTTCTCCCCATCCTGTTCCATCTTGAAACCAGCTACTCCAACCGGGTCATCAAAATTGGGGTCCCCCAAGCTGGTCGGAGCACCCCCAGACCCAGGGCAGTGGGGTGCAGGAAGGCAGGGGGACTGGAAGACCCAGCACTCTAGGTACCTCGTGTGATGGACACGTTCACTGTGTCTTTTCACTGTTGCATAGTTGAAATATGAAGCCAGCTGTCATAATTCAAAAGCCTGGTAAAAACTCGTGTTTAGAGGAAAATTATAATTTTCAGATAAAATATGAACTTCAAAATAAGCTATAAAATGTAACTTCAAAGTATCTAGGGGAGATTTAATTACATGGTAGAATGAAGCTGCAGAGGTATTTTTCTGCAAAGAAATCCCTCTCCCTACTTAGAAGGAAATTCTTTAGGAGTGCCGTGGTCACTGTCCAGAATCGTACTTTTATGGGATTTGGGGAACATGACCCATTTGTTTGGGTTCCAGAGTCAAAGGAGGAAGTGGTACATTGTGTGAATTTGCATATTGGCAAGCACCCAGTCCGGGGCCATGCTACGTGTAATAAAGCATTTCGCTCCAAGGAGAGCTGGGTGATGTTTTATAGGGTTCTGACAGAACAGAATATATTAGAGATAAAAGTCGTAGTTGATTGGATCTTGCATCTGTCCTTCAGAACTAAGGGTTGGATCCATGAGATTTTTTTAGTCTCGCACCCAGAGGACAAATCTAATCTTCCACATAATATGTCAGCGCTGTCCTCAGCTATCTCCCTCACCAGCCTGCCACGCCAACGCTCTCCTCTCAGCCTACAGCCGAATTCTCCGTTTTGTGATGGGAAATTTCAGGGCATTGGTCAGAGTCATGATTTCGTTTCGAGAGATGACTCTCTAAGAGGGAGAGCGGCCAATGGGTTCCTTCAGAGGAGCAGTGTGGGGTGGTGAGGGGAGAGTTGGACAGATTTTGGAAGGTGAAGCTGGAAAGAGGAGACTTGGGAGATCAGAGAGTGGTACTTAGGATGCACTGAAAAAATACTTACTGAACTGTGGAAGAGTCTGTGGAAAAGGAGATTAAGGTTGTTTCAGTGACCCTGAGGGGTGGAAATGGCTTCCATTGTGGAAGCTACGGGGAAAATTCCAGCTCATCCAAAGGAGAACTTCTGAACAGTCACAAGTCAGAATTGACCCAAGATAAAATAACCTGTTGTGAGTGATGAGGCCCCATCCCTGGTAACTGTAATCCATTTGGGGGAAATTCTACACCAGAGGCTTGAGCATCCGGGGAGGATTGGTCTAAATGACCCTTAAGGACTCTTCTAATCCCGAGGCTCCATCTCCAGGGGACCGCTGCAGGAATGTTGGTTTTCACACAAGTATATATATACTTTCTGACTGTGGCAAAAGACACGCAATGTAAAACTGACCATCATAACCGTCTCTAAGCGTACAGCTCCGGGGCATGAAGTGTATTCACGCTGTCAACCATCTCCACTGTCTGTCCACAGAATGCTTTTCCTCATGCACAACTGAAATTCTGTGCCTGTGGAGCACTGACTCCCCTTCCCCCTCACCCAGCCCTGTTTCCCCATAATAATTGACTCCCTTTACTGAGTGATGCCTTGAGAGCTCCGCCCAGGGGGCTCTCCCCTGACAGGATGAGGTACGGGATTGAGAGGATTGAGACAGGAAGGGACCACGAGCCTCAGGAAGGAAGAGCCAGAGAAACAGGGCTTTCTAGACTCCCATCTGTCCGCCCAGCCCTGTCTCCTGAGTCTCAGTGCAGGTCCCTCCAATCGGCCCTCAGCCAGGGGGTTTCGAGACTCCAGGCCGCAACCAGCCATGAAATCAAGGTAGTGGATGGCAAACAGCATTTTAGGAAAGTCGAGGGAAATAAGGAATAGAACAGAGTAGAGATACTCTGAGGAGTGTTTCACAAAGTAAGAATAAGTATTTGGTTTTCAAGGTAGGGGTGTGTGTGTGTGAAAGAGCGCGTGCACGTGTGAGAGTGTATGTGAGTGTGATAGAGTGTGTGTGTGTACTCTGTCATGATGTGAAGTGTGTTTTCATACAGTCAAAAAAATTTCAAAAAAGCCTATGCTAACCTAAACCCCCAAACTGGGAGTTATCCCCCCTCCCTCAGCTAAAATCCAGCCAGTTACAGAGTTACTACACTGCAGCCCTTTACTGAGCACCTACTACGTGCTGGGTGGGATGCTAGCACTGAAACTATCAAGACAAAGAATGGAATCCTTGCCCTCGAAGGAGTTCACAGCTGACCTGGAGGCTGGGAATGGGGTGGTTTACAACCAGTGTTTGTTGATCTCACAGCTAACGAAGTGCTTTTCACATCCTTTCATTCATCTTGGGGTGATTCTCCAGAAATGAGGAGAACACCGCCTTGGCAAGCAGCAGTGGTTCAGTAGTGGCCTCGTGGCTCCCCTGAGTTTCCCGCAGACAGTTGAATGTGTTTGTCTTTTCAATTAAGATCTCTTAAAATCGAGTCCAGCTTCTTCTTAAACCAGCTAAGCATAAGCTTTAATGTTGAAGAATCACAGCATCCTGAGGCACAAGTTATTGAGGAAAACCAACACCTCGTCATTCTGTGTTCCCATGAAGAGAGCATCACACGCTTGGGGTTGAGCGTGGCCCAAACCCGTGGTTCTCAACTGGTCTGAGGGAGCCACACAACTCTTTCTGGAAAATGTTGCCAAATGCATGCAGTGCCTCCGCGACGTCGTGATGAAGAATGTGGAGGAGGCCTAATGGAAGATGGAGCCGGAGCCACAGGAAAAAAAAAAAAGGTTTCTTGCATCCTGGCACCTGCAAGGATGTTGACTTCAGATGTCTACAATCTCTGTGGCGCCTTGGCCAGGCAGTCAACCATTTTCCAACAGCCATGCAGAGCTGCAGGCAAACAGAGGGGGGCGCTTCTGAAGACTCTGGAATATGGTTGTAGATCACTGGTCACGAGGTCAGTGTTGCCAACCTGTTCAGTGTAAAGGATGTCAAGTAGGCTACAAAACATAGGAACACCAAAGCGTGCCGTGATCACAAGATGCTGAACCTGCCGTTGTAAACTTTTGAATTCTTGCACAACCTTGTGCAGACGAGGGAGCTCTGTGGTACCACCGGTCTCTCTCTTGCCTATGTTTGTGAAACCTCTTGCGTGGTCCCATATTATATGAATCAACAAAAGTTCTAGAATTTTCTCACCTGGATAAGCCTGGATAGAATGTTCTCACCTGGATATTCTTGAAAACGTTACTTTCAATCTATGATGATTGCTCTCTGGCTATAAAAACATTTCAACCAAACAGGGCTTACATTTGGTGCTTTGGTGTAGCAAAAATGTTCTGTCCACTGGAGAGTTTTCATCCATTGACTCTTGGCCAGTAGAAAATGATCCTATGGGACATTCTCTGTTCCTTCACTCTGCCTTAGACTGGGACGGGTCTAGGGGGCTGGCTTAGGGGACATAACCCAGATAGGGCTCCTTCTGCCAACTGGACATCAGCTGGTGGAAGGAAGGGGACCTCTTCTAATTTGGATAGAGTCCTAATGTGGACTCTGGTGGCCTGGCCTGATACAGGGTTCCTAGAATTTTATCCACCAAAGAGGAGGAAACCACAGGCTTGGAACTGTGCTTCTGTGAGCCCCATGCCCCACAGCATGGGTTCTTCCTGACTGGAAAGAGGGTCCAGGGGGTTTGTTAAGTCTTCTGAGGAAGACTCTCAGCAGTTTCTTGCCAGAAGCAGTGTTAAGTAGAGACAGGTACCCCAGATATAGCACCTATCATGCTTGGCTGGGAGAAGAAATTCTCCTGATGGGCCCGAAGAGGGACCCTTGCATCCCAAGCTCAAAATGGCTCTCTGGGATGCTGGCAGGAGACCATGTATTACCCATTGGCACTGACTGTTCCCTGCACTGGGAGCCAAACACACCTGGTAGTTAGCTTGTCTGTGGCTCATACTTGACACAGAGGAAAGAGGCCCAGAGAAATTGAAAGGACTGGTCCATGTCACTCAGCTAATAAAAGGCAGCAAATCCAGAATCTTATTTTATTTCTTTAAATTTAAGCCACATGCCTTTCACTACACTGCTGGGGCATGACTTGTAAGAAGGTGGGGGAGGATGGAAGAAACAGGGCGAGATCAAAAGAGATTGGGGTTGGGGCGCCTGAGAGGCTCAGTGGGTTAAAGCCTCTGCCTTTGGCTCAGGTCATGATCCCAGGGTCCTGGGATCGAGCCCCGCATCAGGCTCTCTGCTCAGCAGGGATCCTGCTTCCTCCTTTCTCTCTCTGCCTGCCTCTCTGCCTGCTTGTGATCTCTGTCTGTCAAATAAATAAATAAAATCTTAAAAAAAAAAAAAAAAGAGAGACTGGGGCAAAGGAAGAGCGTGAGGGTCAGGACTCGGGCACAGGGACTTGACTTCATGAGATGTTCAGGAATATAACCCCTGAGACACCAAAATTGCTTCTGTGGCTTATTTACTATTCTCTCCCCCAAATTCTGGATATTAATCTCCTGGTTTACACACTCATTTCTACTTCCACTGACACAACAGTTAAGGAAAGGAGATACAAATACAAGAACAAGATTTTACTTCTCTCTTTTTTGAAAAACGGAAAGATGGCTTCCCGTTGAAGCAAGGGTCTAGTAAGACATGAAATATGAAGTCATTTTCAGCAAGATTTTGGAGTTCTAGAAAGTTCTTCAGGGCACAGAGAGAAGAGAATTTGAGCATTCAAATCAATACCACTTAGCCCTATTCCTGCCTTCCTCAGGCTTCGTGATGTGCTCAGGGCCTTGAAAAATGTTCAAGTTCACACTTAACCAAGTTGGAAACGTGAAGCTAAGTGCATTTTTACAGATCAAATGCAATTTCCTGGGCCTGGCTTTTTTTTTTTTTTTTTAAGGACCAGCCACGTCCAGACCTGAGAAAAGCATGTGAAAGGGGAGGCCTACAGGGAGTGGGCATCCCATTGTGAGTGTCACTTGGGGACCTCCCACGGGCAGCCCATCCCAGGATGAGGTGCTCCTAGCTCAGGCTGGAAGGTTTCCGGCGCATAGCACAGTGTGTCCTAAAAGGCAAGGCATCCTGGCTCAAACAGGACTCAGGCGAATAAGGTTGCACACATCTGTTCCTGGTTTTGGCTGTCTGGGTTTTAAGTATGAACTTTTGCCTTGCTGGGAGCTGCGGACCCATCATGTGTGTTGACCCCTTCTTAAGAAAGACGAAGCTACTAAGTGAAATGGGTCAGTCAAAGAAAGACAGATACCATCTGATTTTAGTCATATGTGCAATTTAAGAAACAAGTGATCACAGGGGAGAAAAAGAGACAAACCAAGAATCAGATTCTTAACTATAGAGAACAGTCTGATGGCCGTCAGAGGGAGCAGGTGGGAGGATGGGGGAAATAGCTGATGGGGACTAAGGAGTGCATTTGTTGTGTTGTGGGGCACCTGCGGGACTCGGTTGGGCGTCTGATTCTTGATTTGGTTTCAGGGTCACGGTCTTGGGGGCATGGGATTGAGCCCCACGTTGGGCTCCGCACTCAGAGCACCGTCTACTTCTCTCCGTCTCCTTCTGTCCATCCTCCCCCTCCCCAACCCCACACACTCTAAAATCAATCAATCAGGGGCGCCTGGGTGGCTCAGCAGGTTAAAGCCTCTGCCTTCGGCTCAGGTCATGATCTCAGGGTCCTGGGATCGAGCCCCGCATCGGGCTCTCTGCTCAGCAGGGAGCCTCCTTCCCCTTCTCTCTCTGCCTGCCTTTCTGCCTCCTTGTGATCTCTGTCAAATAAATAAAATCTTTAAAATCAGTCAGTCAAACTATCTCAAAAAAAAAAAAAAAAAAAAAAAAAACCCCAAACAATAACAGGAGTGCACTGGCGACGAGCACTGGGTGTTGTTTGAAAGTGCTGAATCACAAAATTGGACACCTGAAGCTAATATTACACTGTGCGTTAGCTAACAGGAATTTGAATAAAAACTTAAACACATGAAGCTGAAAACAGCGCTCAAGGTTTGACATTCTCACAGCGTTAAGTCTTACTGCTCGCATTTGAAAGCCTGAACGTTTTCATTTACTCAACATTCTATTTAAGGGAAACAGAATCAGAAATTCTAGAGGAGCGAGTCTCCAAAAGCTGTCAGCGGGGACGTACCAGCTGCAGGTGTCAGGGACTAAACCCGCCAAGTCTCCCCCAACTCTCCCCCACCCCACCTCTGCGGGCATAGCAGGCAGGTCCCCAGGCTCCAGTCCTGGTGGCCCGCTCCACCTGGAGCCCTGGCCGGAGCTTTCCGTGCCGATGAGCTCTGCAACGAGCCCACAGGTCCTTTTCTTCTCCGGAACGGGGCGCTGCTGCAGATGCTGGGGGTCATAGGTTTTTAGTGACTCATTTGCCTCCGAAGTTCTGTAACCTTTGCCAGCAGCCAAAGCTTGTGGTTTCACAGGGAAACCAAGGACTCCCATGTGCGTGTGGGGAGAGGCAGCGGCTGGGGCGACCCAGGCTCTTGGATCTTCATGGTTCTGGGTAAAACCACTCACCAAATCCATTACGTGGCTATAGGTGCGACTCTTGGGAGTGAGTGGTGTGGCTGGACCTGTGCCCAGACGGGAGACACCCCCGCCCCCATGTTGCCTGTGAGGGCTAGAGCGCACGTCCCACACACCTGTAACTACCACACCTCCCGCCCCCACTCCGCACGCAGGCTGGGGAGAGGCAGGCCTGTGGCCCGACCCATGCTCCATGCTGTCGCTGGGGACTAGAACACACAGTTCCTGGCAGCAGTGTGGTGCCTGACCACACTGTCTTCATGCCCCCATCCAACAGCGCCGATCTAACACAGACCACAGACCACCCTACCTCTTATCAACCTTCCCGCAGCTTCCCTGACTCCAGGCCCTGAGGGGAGGCCGGGAATAAGCAGTCCCACTGCTCATGACGACTATTTCTGTGGAGTCATGTGGGCCCAGCTCTAGTCCCCACAGATATTTAAAGAGAGAGAGAGAGAGAGCTGCCCCATGGCTTCATTGAGTACCCAGTAGCAAAGGGGAGCGGATTAAAAATACCTATTAAAACCCCCAGATCCTGAGGCGCTGAGATCCTAGAAATGCTGAGAAGATTGATCTGGGTTTCATGGTGAAGTGTGGCTGCAGCCCCAGAAAGGGGCTTCAGGAGGGGCTGAGGGCAGTGGTAGCAGCCCACGGAGTCCATCTGGAGAAGGGGCAAGACGCAGCCGGGACCCCACATGGAAGTGAGGGCCTCAAGGAACATGAGTGGAAAAACGAGATACCAGAACCGCCACCCCGGGTCTGACCCCGGTCTCTTCAGCCCAGGCCTCTCAAGGTGGAAAAAATGTTTCACTCAACAAGTTTGAATTCAAATCTTTGCTCCATACGGATGTGTGTTAGCAAGTACCCCGTGGTGTCACTCCACCTCTGGCCGCTATGCTCCATCAGTCCCTCACGGGATGCTCACAGCTCACAGCAAATTCTAGAGCCAAACCCAGCTTCCCATATCACAGCCGTTCCGCACCAGGCTGTTCTGGGACACGCGTAAGTCAAGCCTGAATTTGCAAGCAGAGATGGGCTCTCACAGTCGAAAAATGAAGCCATGCGTTATTTAAGTTCCTTCTCACTTAATGTATCAAACTAATATGCTGAGGTATTTTCTGTATCACAGGGACCATTTGGTGGAAGCTTGCATGGAGTAAGCGTTTAATGTTTACTGAATGAATGTATAATAAAGCTGAATTGCTGAACACTTAAGTAAACATGGCTTATTAGAGGGAAGGCAGCATGGTGTCGGTATGAAGAGAGCACGCCTCACTAATCTCCTTGAGTTCTTTGAACAGATAAATAAGCATATGGATAAGAGGGAACCACAGAACCCAGTTTAATTTGACTTTCAAAAACCTGTGAGAAAATCCCACTCTAAAGATGGTTTTTAAAAAATTGAGTCACTAAGGATTGTTTTGTCATGAATATGGAATTGGCTGAAAGACCATAAACAAAGCTAAAGATAAGTGAATACAGTCCCAGATGGAAAACCATAAACATGGGGGTTTCCTAGAGATCTCATCTTTGATGGGTCCTTTTACATGTTTATGAATGATCTAGAAGAGCAAGTGTGTATCGAATCTCCGGGTTCAGGTAGCAGAGGATGGTTCTTCTGAGGGGGATGTTAAGTTGATGGAGATTTAGTTTGGTTTGAACAAGAATGTATCAGGTTCCGAAGAGTCATCATGGGTTTGGACCATGAGGTATTCAAAAGACGTAGACCCTGAAGGGGCCAATCATCGCATCAGCACACCCTCATTTAACTGTAGATGGCAGAAGGCACCATGAGGTCAGTGATGATGTGGTGTGCGAGACAAATGCCTGCCGTGAGGGTTCAGACAAGGGGAGAGGTAAATGTGGATTGAAGTAGGGAAGGCTTCTTGGAGGAGGCAGCATTTGAGGAGAGCCATGAAGAACGGCTGGGTTGAGTGGCTGTAGAAGTGGTGGAGGGTCTTCCTGTCAACAGCAGCTAATGCAAACAGGGTGCCTTTCTCGCCTTCATGGAAGGTGGGGCTTGTCTGCGTGATCTCATTTAGCCTCACTGCCACCCAGTGATGTCGATCAGATGCTCCTTTTCCGAAGGAGGAGTGAGAAGCTTGAAGAAGGTAAATGATCTACTCCGGCTCACATGGCTGGTAAACGGACCCACTGTTGTGATGCCTCCAGTTCTAGTGAGTGAGACAGCGTGAGCCAAGGCACAGGGGCAGGACTCTCTAGAGCAGGTTATAGAGAGAACAGAGGGGTCGGTCCTGCTGCAGCAAGAACAGCCTGTCTTGGGGAGGTCGGAGCGTGTGCAGGGGATCTAAATGACAAAGACCCTCCAGTCTTGTCTGGGGAGCTTGGACTTCATCCCGAGGGCACTGTGTGGAGTGGAAGAAGGAAAACGGAACCATGTTCTGGGGATCATAGTCTGGGAGGTAGCAAAAAGTTAATCTGGGAGATGGAAAAAGTTGAGACGGACAACTGGTTTGGAGGAGAACCTGGCTGAAGCTGAGGCAACTTTATTTTGTGACCCTACTTGAACTTGCATGTTGAATGGACGCCGGGCCCCAGCACAACTCGTAGAGCACAGCCCTCTACCAGGTCAGCACTTGGGGTCTCGTGCCCTGGTGACATCCCAGGTGTCACACGGCTGCCATGTCCCATGTCACTGCCCGGGATGCGGGGGGGGTGGCTTAGGCAGCTCGAGGGGTGCCTTCTCTGCCTGCTGGAAAGCACCTTGCGGGTCCAGGCCCTGTGAGGTGCTGGGTCCCCTGCTTCTTTAATCGGCATTGCTTACTGAGTCTGCCAGAGCTGTGTGCTACATCAGACTCCGTCCCTAAGCTCCCGGCAGGACACGAGAACTTCAGGGGTCCCTGAACAGCAGAGTAGCAACATCACGTTTGGGGAGGAGTATGTAGAGGCAGCAGAGAAGTTAAACTTCCGCAATTCCTTCAGCCACCCTGAGGTGGCAGTGTTAGCAGGCCAGGCTGTCACTTCCTTCTAGTGGCCATGTGATGTCTGACACTCTGGGGCTGGAAGATGAGCTCATTTGGGGTGAGCGACCAACTACTCAGTGACATCAGAACTGCCACCCGGGGCAGCTGTTTAATAGTGGAAGCTGTAAGGACTTGAGTCAGGAGGTGGCACGTGAATCCCTGCTCTTCCTCCTGTTAGTCACGTGACCAGGGGTGTCGCTTAACCCCCCTGAGTCTTAGTTTCCCTGTCTGGAAAGTAGAGATGGTAATTGTACCAATCTCCTAAGTTCTTAGGAAATTTAATGAGAAAAAAGCCGCTCTGGGTGGCTGAACCAGCACAGAACACAGGGGAGCTATGCTGATGTCTTTAAGATTCAGCCCCAGAGACCTACCTAATAAACATTCCCTGGCCCCATCCCGGATCGCACAGTGATTTCCACTACAGCACACTGCAGACCCAGACCATATCGTACTGGTCTCTTGGCCTGTCTGCTGCTGTCACTAGACTGTGAGCTCTTTCAGGGCAAGCCCGCATCTTCTATCTCTTTAAAATCAGCTCCGAAGGGGCGCCCGGGTGGCTCAGTGGGTTAAAGCCTCTGCCTTTGGCTCAGGTCATGATCTCAGATCCTGGGATGGAGCCCCGCATGGGGCTCTTTGCTCAGCAGGGAGCCTGCTTCCCCCTTTCTCTCTACCTGCCTCTCTGCCTGCTTGTGATCTCTCTCTGTGTCAAATAAATAAATAAATAGAATCTTTAAAATAAATAAAATAAAATCAGCTCCTAGACAGTGCCTGGCATATGGTGGGTGTGTGAAAGTTTGCCACATAACCAAGAAAAGTGAACATATTACCTCCTATTCCTGTAAGAATGGAAGTTGAGTTTAATTTGCCTCTGTCCCCCCAAAAGATTATGAGTTCTCATGAGCAAGTGCTTATTAATTCACTTTAGAACCTTTCCAAGAATCAACATAAAGGTTATTGGTCTTCTCTGTAGAATTCTGATCCTCCCCATCTTTGAAAAATAGGGACAGCCCTGACATTTGCCTCTGTCAGTCACCTCTTTCATTCTTTGGGAGTTCTTGTCAAAGACAGAAAGTAGGATATGTACTTTTTTAAAAAGATGGAATGTGCACGTTCTTTAGTGGATTGGATTGAACTGACATCGGGGAGCCCTCTTACAGGCTTCTCCTGCTACAAGGGGACACATTTTCCTTGTAATGCTGCTTGTCCTCCCTTTCTAGCATTAAGACTTTTATACGCTCTGGGAAAGATGTAAGCACAAGAGGCTTGAATTTTGCTTTCCCTCTGATATTTATTAACCTTCCTCTGTTTTCCTCAGTCACTTGACCTGTGCCCTCTGGATTCCTCTAGCTTTGAGCACAAGCTTTAAAAAAAACCCTTCCGGTTTTAGCATTTTTATTAGCCAGAACTTGTCCTGAGCTTTAGCTTTCTTGAAGCGTTTCTTAAATGCAAACGCCATTCTTTTCTACCAGTCCTGCATGTCTCTTTTGAAAACCTGAATTCATTGCAGAGCTGTTTTGAGTCAAACTGATCTAAACCTGATAAGAGACCCAATCACATCCCTATTAGATGTGATGTGCAGTCCTTGAATCTTTGCAATTATTCCCCATTCATCCATACGCAGAGAGAAAACTACATACCATTCTGTTGGTAAAGTTATGAAAGTTCTCAACCAACATCTGCTCAATCATGTCTGGCTCAGAGATAACAATGAACATCCGGCGACCAAGATAGTACCTGGGGGAATAAAAAGATGACTTTAAAATGTGTTGTATTTATCTACTCATTTCTTCTTTCCAAAAAGAATTCACCATGCTTAGAATGAAGGACAAAAGACAAACAGGAAGTAAAGATGTGGGGAAGGTGTAGAAATGTGTGTGCTAATCATGAGGAATAGTATAGCTGTGATGATCTATTATCAGGTTTCATTCCACAAACATTTCTGGAATTCCACCTTGCACCAGGTCTTGGAAATTCTGAGATAAATAAGACAGAGTCCCTGCCCCCAAGGAGCTCATAGCCCGATAGAAAAGATAGATCTGTAAATGTAAACACAATATTAAGGAATTTGTAAGGTCCAGGAGTAAGTAAAAATGGCAGTGGTCAGCATTGTCCATATTGTCCCTAAATGGGGAGACAGTCATTCTAGCAAAAGAAGGCCAAAACTTTTATATATTGATCCTTTGGAGAAAGTCTAACGTGAATTAATAAATGCTACGAAAATTCAGGAAGAAACAAACCTCCTGGTGAAGATCTGGTTGCCACCCCTGTGCATGAAAAAGTTCAACAGATGCTTCTGACATTAATGAAGAAATGGAGGAAAGGAGCAGCCAGTCAACTGGTGGTAGTGAACTCTGAGTGGGGGCAGCACTTGAGTACATGTCTGGTTATATTTATCAAAGTCCTGGGGGCACGAAAGCAAGTAAGACCCAGTCCCAGTTTTCAAGGGTCACGCAGTCTGTTGGGAGTGCAGGTTAGCTAATCAGCACACAGCATGACATCTGTCGAGCAGGGGTAACATTGGAGGCACACCCAACTTCCCAGAGGTGGCGCTTCTCAAACTGAGTTCCAAAAGATAAACAGGAGTTAGTTCAGGAAAGTGGGTGGCAAAGGGAGTGGAGCTATCCTAGGCAGAAGAATCTGTTTGTGCAACTGTCCAGGGACAAGTGTGCTTGGGGGAACTAGGAGTGCTTGGCTACAATCCACATGAAGCAAACCCAAGTGGTGATGATGACTGGATCCACTGCATAACCTCATGTCTTTAGTCTATGAAATTATACTTTTAGGATGTAATGTGATCACTATCATATCCAGCTCAGAGCAGTAAGGAATAGAGTTTAAAGGGTAAAGCCACAAGATATGAAAACAGCAAAGTTTACTCTGAATTTTTAGTTACTAAGAACTTTTCAAAAGCTAAAAATGACCTTAAATATTTTTAACTCTTTTCTTTTCTCACTAACTAGGGAAAAAATGAAAAAAAAAATGTAGCTGGCACTTATTAGGCACTCAGAAAATTTTACCTGAGTGATAATATTTTCCAAAATTGTAGGGGAAATCTTTGGGAAACAGGAATTCAATAGGTGTGGTAGAAGGAAAGAAATGATACTAAGTAGTTTTTATTGTTTTTAATCAAGAAGACCACAATATGGCTATAAACCAGTACTTTCATAAAATTTAAGGGGAGTGTCATGGAACTCTTGAGAATCTAGTGAAAGCTGCAGACATTCTCCTAAGAAACATGGACATTCACAGCATTTTGTATACAACTTGAGGGGCTCTTGGACCCCTAAGACCCACTGTAGAGCAAAGCTTCTTAAATATAAAATGTGCTTAAAAGCCACCTGCTGAAAACTTCTCCCATTTGGCAAAAAACATAAACTTAGAGATTCAAGAAGCTGAATGACTCCCCTATAGGAGGAACCCAAAGAAATCCACACCAAGACATATCATAATTAAACTTCTGAAAGCCAAGAACAGAAAAAAACCTTGAATGCAGCCAGGAGAAGGGATGGATCATTTATAGGGAACACTGATTCAAAGGACAGCAGATTTCTCATCAGAAACCATGGAGGCCAGAAGAAAGTAGCATATTTCTCAAATGCTGAAAGAAAAAGACTGTCAATCACAAGTCCCATACTGGGAAAAAATATATTTCAGGAAAGAAGAAGAAATAACAGTTTTGTCAGATGACAGAATACTAACAGAATTTGTCACTAGTAGATCTACCCTTAAAGAATGGCTGAAGACATCAAAAGAAGTGAAATCTTGCTATTTGCAACAACGTGAATGGAACTAGAGGGTATTATGCTGAGTGTAATAAGTCAATCAGAGAAAGACAATTATCATATGACCTTTCTGATATGAGGAATCTGAGAGGCAGGGCAGGGAGTCTGAGGGGTAGGGAAGGAAAAATTGAAACAAGATGGGATCGGGAGGGTGACAAACCATAAGTGACTCTTAATCTCACAAAACAAACTGAGGGTTTCTGGGGGGAGGGAGGGTAGAGATAGGTGGTTGTGTTAAGGACATTGGGGAGGGTGTGTGATATGGTGAGTGCTGTGAAATGTGTAAGCCTGACGATTCACAGACCGGTACCCCTGGGGCAGATAATACATTATGTTAATAAAAATAATTAATAATTTTAAAAAAAGAATGGCTAAAGGAAATTCTCCAAACAGAAGGGAAATAATAACAGAAGAAAGCTTGGAACTTCAGAAAGGAAAGAAAAATGCAGAATGCCTCAAAAGTAAT
Source organism: Enhydra lutris kenyoni (assembly GCF_002288905.1). Taxonomy (NCBI): domain Eukaryota; kingdom Metazoa; phylum Chordata; class Mammalia; order Carnivora; family Mustelidae; genus Enhydra; species Enhydra lutris. Next base: position 4,291,602 of record NW_019154111.1, read on the forward strand.
AGACTAGACTTCCCATGAGTTTTTCAAATCATATTGATAGTTGAAGCAAAAATGATAACACCATCTGATGTGGGGTTCAGTATACTTAGAGATAATGCTTAAGATAATTATAGTTAAGAAGTAAGCAGGGTTGGGACGCCTGGGTGGCTCAGTTGGTTAAGCGGCTGCCTTCGGCTCAGGTCATGATCCCAGCGTCCTGGGATCGAGTCCCACATCGGGCTCCTTGCTCGGCGGGGAGCCTGCTTCTCCCTCTGCCTCTGCCTGCCACTCTGTCTGCCTGTGCTCATGCTCTCTCTCTCTCTCTGACAAATAAATAAATAAAATCTTTAAAAAAAAAAAAAAAAAAAGAAGTAAGCAGGGTAAAGGGACCAAAATGGAAGTAAAGTTTCTTCACATCACTCAAAGTGGTAAAGCATCTATACTATAACAAATTGGAATTTGTGTTTGTAGCTAACACAGCGTTGAGACAGAAATTTATAGCATTAAATACTATCTTAGGAAAAAAGAAAAACCTTAAACGAATAAGTTCCTGCATCAAGCATCTAGAAAAAGAAGAGCAAAAAACCTAAATCAAATGGAAGGAAACAATTTTTTAAAAAGCAGAAACGAATAAAACTGAAAACAGAAAAACAAAAAATTAATGAAACAAAAAAATTGGCTCTTGGAAAAAAAATCAATAAAATTGGTAAACATCTAGCAAGATTGACAAAGATAAAAAGAGTCAAGACAAAAATCACCAATGTCAGGAATGAAATGGGATATCACTATAGATGCTACAGCCATTAAAATAATAAGGGACTACTGTAACAACTTTAATAAATTTGACAACTTAGAAGAAATGAACCAATTCCTTGAGAACCACAAACTACTAAAACTCACCCAAGATGAAATAAACAATGTGAATAATCCCATAACCATAAAAGAAATTGAATCCACAATTTTAAATTTCTTGAAAAAGACCTCCCAACTCAGTTGGTTTTAGTGGAACATTCTATCAAACATTTAAAGAATAATTAATAATTTTACATGCTCTCTTCTGGAAAATAAAAGAGGAACAATTCCCAAAACTCAATTTATGAAGCCAGTATCACCCTGATACCGAACCCTCCCAAAAAAACCAGTACAAAAAAAGAACACTAGATCAGTATTTCTCATGAACTTGGATTCAAAGATCTTCAACAAAATATCAATGAATCAAAGCCTGCAATCTATAGAAAGAATTATACACCACAACCAAGTGATATTTATTCTAGGTATACATGACTGTTTCAATATTTTTTTTTTAAAAGAGTTTACTTATTTATTTAGAGCGAACAAGCATGAGTTGGGGGGGACAGAGGGAGAGGAAGAGAACCTCAAGCAGACTCCCCACTGAGCCTGACACCAGGCTCCATCTCATGACCCTGAGATTAGGACCAGAGCCAAATCAAGATTTGCATGCTTAACCAACTGAGCCGCAGTGCAATTCCTGTCAAAAGCACAGCAAACATTTTCTGTAGGCATAGACAGCCTTATTCTAAAATTTCTATGGAGAGGTGCCTGGGTGGCTCAGTGGGTTAAGCCTCTGCCTTCAGGTCAGGTCATGATCTCAGGGTCCTGGGATCGAGCCCCACATCGGGCGCTCTGCTCAGCGGGGAGCCTGCCCCCCCCCCGCCGCCTGCCTCTCTGCCTACTTGTGATCTCTCTCTCTGTCAAATAAATAAATAAAATCTTAAAAATAAAATAAAATAAAATAAAATTTATATGGAAAGACAAAGGACTTAGAATAACTAAATCCATTTTGGAGGAGAAAAAAAAAGAGTAAAGTGGGAGGAATCAGTCTACCAGATTCCGAGACTTGGCTACAGTAGCCAAGAATGTGTGGTCTTGGCAGAGAAATAGACACATAGATGAATGGAGCAGAATAGAGAACTTAGAAATAGACCCACACAAATATCATCAACTGATTTTTGACAAAGATACGAAAGCAACTCAATGGAGGAAGGACGGCCTTTCAGCAAGTGGTGCTGGAATACTTGGATGTATGTTGGCAAAAAAACAAACCTCACACCTACAAAAATCAACTCAAAATGGATCACACAATTAAATGTAAAACATAAAACTTCTAGGGAAAAAAAAGGGAAGAATCTTTGGGGTCTAGGACTAAGCAAGAGTTCGTAGACTTGACAACAAACGTACAATCCATAAAGGACAGAAATTGATCAACTGAACCTCATCAAAATAAAAATTTTTTGCTCTTTGAAAATGCTGTCTAGATGCAAAGACAACTGACAGACTAGGAGAAAGTATTTGTAAACCATCTATCTGACAGGGGATTTCCATCTAGAATATATGAAGAACTCTTAAAACTCAATAGTTAAAAAAACAACAACAACAATAATCCAGTAGAAAATGGGCAGGGGCACCTGTGTGGCTCAGTTGGTTAAGCATCTGACTGTTGATTACAGCTCCGGTCAGGGTTAGTGAGACTGAACCTGATGTTGGGCTGCACACCCAGCGAGGTATCTGCTTGGGATTCTCTCTCTCCTTCTTCCCCTCCCCTGCTTGTGCATGCTCTAAGTAAGTAAATAAATAAAATCTTACCCAAAAATGGGCAAAAAGACAGGAAAAATATTTCACCAAAGAGGTTATACGGATGCCAAGGAAGCACACGAAAACATGTTCAATATCATTGATCATTAGGGAAAGGCAAATTAAAGTTACAATGAGACATCAATATATATCTATCAGAATGGCTAAAATAAAAAATAATAAGGACATCAAATGCTGATGAGCATGTGGAGAAACCAGATTAGTCATGCCTTACTGAGGTGGATGTAAAATGGTACGGCCTCTCTAGAAAATAGTTTGGAAGTTTCTTGTAAAACTAAACATGCATTTACCATATGACCTGGCAATAGCACTCTTGGGCATTTATCCCAGATAAATGAAAATTTATGTTCACACTAAAACATATTCATGAATGTTCATGGCAGCTTTTCTTATAATAGGCAAAAACTGAAAACAACCCAAATGCTCTTCAACAGATGGAAGGTTAAACAGTGGTATATCCCTACAATGGAATACTATGCAGCATCAAAAACTCAAACTGTTGATACATACAATGATTTGGATGGATCACAAGGGAATTATGGGAATGAGAAAAGCTAATCTAGAGAGGTGACATATGATTCTGCTTGTATAACCTTTCTGAAATTGCCAAACTGTAGAGAAGGAGAAGAAATTAGTAGTTGCCACAAGGTTAGGGATAGGAGTGGGGAGGGACCCATGTGGCTCCAAAGAGTGGTGCCAGAGAGCCTTGGAGTAAAGGGACAGTTCTGTATCTTGGCTTTGGCAGTGGTCACACACATAAAACCACATAGATCTGTACACACACACACACACACACACAAGTGCGTGTAAACCTGATAAAATCTGAAGGTTGTACCAGTTTATCAAACCAGTCAGTTTCCTGGTTTGATAATGTCCTATAGTTATGTGGGAGGTCATCCCTGGGGGAAACTGGGTAAAGGGTACACAGGACCTCTCTGTACCTTTTTTGCAACTTCTGATCAATCTAGAATTCTCTCAAAACAGTGAAATGTTTTAAGTCACCTGGGAGCTTGATGACATACACAGTCACTGCTCTGCTCCTCCCCAAGTCAGACCAAGTAGGCCTGGGTGGGGCCAAGAATCCGCATTTTTAACAGGCTTTCCACATTCTGATGCCAGGAGACAAGGAAGGCCCACACTCTGGGAAATTCTCTCTGAAGGGGGTGATTTTTCAGCCTCAGTGGCTGGTCAGAACTGTCTGTGGAGCGCTCAGAAAACAATGCCCACCCCACCCAGACCTGCCTGACCAGAGTCTCTGGGGTGGAATCCCGTCCCTTTTAATTTTAATAAGCTCCGGAGGGAGTCCTGATGTGACTGATGGGGACCCACAGCTAAAAGTCCTGCTCTGTATTTAACCGAAGTTCACACTCATTCTCATTTCCCTATATTCTTAGACCTAAAACAAAAGGATTTACATTAGGGTGCACCCATATTTTGGCAATATGTTTGTATTGATTTAGTTATTACCGAAATAATTTTACATGTGATCTGGATTTTAAAAAAAATAATAATAATGCTTCTATATTCAAATGGAAGTTATCCTTCCAAGTGGGCACCTTGGGAGTCCTTGTGCTTTTTTCTAGTAATATTGCTAATGCTAAAAACAATTTTGTCACAATTCCTTTAGAATTGCTTCAGAGACTGTTTATGAACCTCGTGAGAAAACTGGCCCCATTTTACATGTAAATTGCATAATCTTGTGAATTTATATTTACATAAACACTCATCTCTAGTTTGAGGAGCTCCCGGAAAGATTTCGAACAGAGAATGTAATGAAGATTGTTTTTTGGGCTCCCCTCTTGGGTACCTGGGAGGGCTCTGGCCTTCCTGTCTGCCCAGCGCCGCCTCAGGAGGCGGCCTCCCCTATTCTGTGCAGTACTGGAGGAGCTGTTGATGATAGGCACCTTGCCATTCCACCATCAAGTCCACCCTCAGCATCTGGTCATGGATGGACTCACCACCCAGGCATGCCAATCACAATGACTCATCTCCTTGGCAACACTGACTGGTCCTGGGGTGGACACATGACCCAGTCAGGGCCAGTCAGAATCCTACATTAGATATATACATGCAGACTTCAGAGAGAAAGCTTCAGCTTTCTCCTAGAGCTGCTAAATTGGGGATAAAGGAGTACAGGGCAGTTGGCCGCCATCTTTCTACTGCATGGTAGGAACTGTCCGCAAAAGGAGCAAACAGGAACTGAGCAGAGATTTCAGACAAACGGGGTGTCAAGGAAGTACAAAGTCTGGTTCAAAGCTCTGCCTGCTGCTGCCCTTCCTAGATTCGCCACACTTCAGTCATAGCGTGTGTGCTTTAGGTCATTTGAGTTGGGTTTCTATCGTTTGTTAGCCGGAAGTCCTAACCAAGATGGTGCCCCCTTTCCTCCTCAGCTTTGTGAATACCTGACACCCTCCCGCCTCTCAAAATGTACTTCCCCAAGGGGGCTGATCTCAGTTTGGTACATCAGTGTGAAGGTGTGGGGGCGTCTTACTGCTCCCTGAGATGGGGGGGCCTACTGCCCAGTAATATGAACCCAAGCCTGGGAGGCTGGATCTGGGATCAGTCAGCGTTGCCACCCACTCAGACAACCACCACAGGCAAACTCTGAAAATCCCAGTTCTGGGCTCCAGCTTCCTTGTCTCTGAAATAAGGAAGCAAAACATGACAATCTCTACAGTCTGGTGTGGCTCTGAAGCCTTTAATTCCTATGAATTATGAAGGAAATTACATCATGGTCTTTAAATGTTAAGTCTCCTCTCTATAGGGTGTGAAGGCACTCCCTAGATCAGTGAAATGAGCCAGTGAGGTGTTCGACCGGGTTGAGGGCCGTCCTCAGGACCTTTGTGCGAACCAAAGCTGTTAGCATTTACTGCACGCTTACCACCTGCCAGGTCTTGTTCTAGGTGCGCTGCCCGTATGATCTTGTCTCATCCTCACGGGATGTGGATGTGGTAGTTACTATACCCACTTTTCAGAATAGGACACTGAGGCTGAGAGAAGGAAGTTGCTCTAGGACGCGCTACTCCAGGGCCGCCTGGTCTGTGGAGCTGCTCAGCGCTGAGCAGGTGCTTGAGAGGAAGCCACCAAGCCACCAGCTGCGCCGATGGGGTCTTTCCGAGGAGGAAACACAGACTAGCTTCTTGTTTGACCGACCAGACTCCCAGCCCCCACCCACCAGCCCAGTTACAAAGGTAAGTTCTTGCTTCACCTTTTGGTAAAAGTTCTTAGCCATTATGTTCATTTATGTTTATTTATGCACATAAGAATCTGTGTATTGAACTCCAGAGCAACTGGTTGAAGAGAAAATTTAGGCCAATCATGAAGTATTGTGCAAACAAGAAAACCCACTTGTTTGACTGTTTAATTGGCAGATTTTCTGTTTTGTTTTTGTTTTTGCTTTTTTTTTAAACTGACCGGTCCAATCAAGATAGTTGATAATTGCCTTCTGGTCACTGAGGTGAGGTAGCCTGCTGGTATTAGCCTGTGGGCTGCCTGGCCCTGTGCCAGGAGGCCTGCACCTGTCAGGGACAGCCAAGCTCTCCAGGCTGTTCATCAGAGGTGCCTACAGGACCCGACATGGGAGGATGGGCAGGTTACGCAGCTGAACAGAAAAGCACATTGTAAACTAGTACATATAGTTGTGTAAATAAATACTAGCCCTTCCAACTCTATCAGTTCACTCAACAAGCATTTACTGAGCTAAACTCTGTGTCAGGCACTATGCTGGGTCATGTTAATAATATCCTAGAAAAAGTCTAGAGGAAGCTATACTGGCCAACGGTGCAGATATCTGAAGCAGGAAATGTTGGGGGACTTTGACTTGTCATGCTGTCTTTATTTCTTTAATGTCCCAGTATTTTATAATGAGTGCGTGTGACTTTTCTAATAAGAAAAAGACCAAAGGGGCAAAAAAAAAAAAAAGGATTTATCACCAGATTGGCCCCATGGTGTCTTTTTTAAGAGTCAGGGTGGGCGTTGGCAGTGACAGAGCTGTCTGGACTTGGGTTCAAGGCCCTGCCCTGTGATTTCACAGCTGTGTCACCTTGAGCAAACCACAACTTTCCCGAACCAGTTTCTTAATCAAAGAAGTGTGCTAGGAGGGTTGGATGAAAAACAGGAGAATGTTTTGCCCACAGTAGTTTTAGGTAAGTGCTGGTCACGATCACCTCTCCATCAGCAGTGTGAGCCCTCCTCCCCTGCGTGCCCCAGCAGGGTGCGGCCCACTTGTAGGGGGTGAAGAGGCTGGGTGAGGCATGCCCCTGGGGGAACAGGTGATCTGCTGGCCCCCAGCCCCCAGCGTCTGCAGAAGGAACCTGGACGCTCATCCAGAGACTCCTGATTTCCAGGGAGGGTCTGAAGGATGGATGGGGCCTTTGGCTTCTCTGGCAGGTACTAAGCATGAAGCATCTGGTAAATCCTTGCCTCGGTGAGAGTTTGATTTCCTGGCACATGGGGGATGCTGAAGGGTGACTACTGGCCTGGCCTTAAGCCTCACCTCTGGCCCCCCATAGGTGTGGAAGAGGTAGGCACGCAATTGCGGGGGGTTGTGCAGAGCCTGAAGGAGGTCACTGTGATGCGTCCTAGACTCTCACTTTCCAGAAAGTTCTGAGAAAGGCTAAGCAGAAGTCCACTGCCAGTTGTACTAGGTCATTGGCTTTCTGGGCTGGGCAGCGGCCATGGTGCTGGGAGAAAGAATGGCCCTAGGAGGCCTGGGGGTCTGTCCTGGCTCAGCTCACTGGGGTATCTTGCTATCCAATCTGTCATTAGAGCCCGGGAGGCTTGAGTTAGCAGAGAGGCAGAGCAGACTCAAGCTGCCAGGGACACTTTCCTAGAGGAGCAGTGACAGAGTCACAGGCCCATGGAGTTTGGAGTCACTGGGAGCAGGAGTGTGTCCCCTGCGTGAGGACGCCTCACTGCACACGTGCTGGGGGGCATATGCTGACCTCAGCCCTACAGAGCCTGATGGACTGAATCAGCCTTTTATAAAGAGCTCTGCCCCTCTGGGTGGGGCCTGGGGCTGCTCCGTGTCTTCCTCCTGCCCTCTTCCTACTGGTAGAGTCTCTGGTCTCTCACTTCCTGGCTGGACTTTGGATCTCCCACTCAGAGATGTATGTCTCCATCATTCTGGCTTGTCTTCCCAACCTGCTGCTTGGCTACACATGGGTCCCGACTCAGCTATCTACCTGGGACCTTGTAAAATGCAAATCTAATTGTACTACTCCTTTATCTCAAACCCTTCAGTGGTTGGTCACCATCAGGGTCTTGGGCGGTCTTCAGCACGGACTGCAGCACCCCGCAAAATGTAGCCCCTGCCTTGTTCTTCAGCCTCATCCCTCCCTATTCCCCATCGCCCCAAGAGCCGGGACGGATGATCACCCTGATTCACTGAAACCCTCCATCATCCCTCACCTCCACACCTTTGCACATGCTGGTCCCCCCGCTTTTCTGGAACAGCATCCCTCCTTCTCATTTTCCTGCCTGGTTCTCCACTAACAGTAGTTAGATGTGTGCTTGGCTGTCCTTCCACGTGATTGTGAGTGCTTTAAACAAGGGAACCTTCTTTTATTTATCTTTGGCCTTTAGCACTGACTACAGTTGTGGGCAGGTGGTAGGAGTTCCGTAATGTTAATGGAGCATGTGTATCCCAGTCCCACCCTCTAAGGCTGCTGCGTAGAGGCCCCGTCTCTCTGGGGAGGACCATTGCAGTAGCCCTTAAACCAACTCCTCCAAACCAGCTCCTCCCTCAAGACCAAATCTACCTTTGAAAGCAGAAGCTGACTATGTTGTCACATGCCTGATAAGCCCCTAATGGCTCTCCGTTGTTTGAAATAATAGGTCCAGCTTCTTGGCCTGTCATGAGGGGCCCTGCAGGAGCCAGTAACCTCTCTCCCTACCTTATTCCTCTTCTACCAAGGTTCACAAACTTTCTCAATTCATGGCACGGGTAGTGACTCAGGAGCTTTACGTAGCCTCCCAAGGCCGAAGGAGGTACCCAACAGTCTCCTTTTTAAGCACGTAAGTCCAAACAACTCAATAATTATTCATGTTCTAACAACTCAGTGGACATTGGGAAAAGGAAGACACATAAATCGAAAGTACTTCTCACAGTGTCCAAAAGATGTCACTGTGTTCCCCATGAATATTTAAAATACCCCAGGAAGCCCCTGTAAATTCACTGGTGGCACCCTAGGTTGGCATGTAGTTTGGGAACCACAGCCACATACAGTTGCTCAAAAAATGATCATTTGTGGTTCCCCAGATTTGCAGCTTACCCCCATGCCCCATTCTTTTCACACACAATTTTCCCTGTGATATCCCGGTCTCCATCTTGTTGGGAAACCCCGTTCTGAAGTTGGGTCACCTGTCCGCTCTTCTCTGGACCCTTCTCAGACCCCTCCTTGCGACATCTAGAGCGCCTGGTCCATTCCTCCATTTATTTACATCTCATTCTGTTTTATTTATCAATGGGCTCCTTACTGCTATGAATTCTTTGAGGATAAAGCTTTATTCTTATTTTTCCCTTGCATCCCTGAGAGGCCCCCTGAGCTCCTCCTACATAGGAGTAAATGGAGGGATGGTTCGGAATCTGCCTTTCTCGTTCTGGGGAGTCACTTGGTATCCTCCTGACTTCCCAGTTCCTGCGACTGGCCCATCTGAAGCCAGACTTGAAACCTCGGAGCCTTGTTTCCCTTTATCTTGCATTCCAAAAGCCATCATAGTCCCCGTTCCTTCCAAAACCTGTGGCCCCGTCTTCCTATTTCTCTCCCACTGCGATGGAAGAGGCGTCCGCATGGAGGGCCGCTCTACTGGCTTCTTCACCAGTGTGTGTCCCTTTGTGGCTGGCGCTGGTGATCTCAGTTACAGCTATGCACTGTCACCTGGGCACCGGGGGGGCTGGGGGAAGTTGGCGCTGAGCACACAAAACTCTTAGATCACCCCCCCACTGCCACCCAATGGCTCTGCCAATGATTTCATTTGAATCAGAGGTTCCATGACATGGTAACACTGAGACGAGTGACTCATCCCCCTTTAGGGGAGGACTTAGCCCGCCATTGACAGCGTAGTCAGCAGAGAGCCTCCACTCTAACTCCAGGGTCATGGGCGACACGGACCAGGCTGCGGCTCCATCTTTGTCCCCGGGTCCAGATAGTCAACTTCTCGTGCTCCAACCGTTCCCACCTCAAAGTCTTTCTCTAACTGTTCTTACCAGGGGGAAGTCTTTTCCTTCTTCGTCCTCATCTCCCTGTTATCATCCCTCAAGACCAAACTCAAGGACTGCCTCCTCCTGGAAGCCCTCTCTGCCTTCACTGGCCTGTGAGTCTACTCAGTTCATGGCTTCAGGTTGTCTGCTTAATCATGTATTCAGCCACTTACTCCCTGCCATTCTGTGCAACTGAGCCTAGGTCTGTGTTTTTCTTCTAAATTAGATGCCAAATTTCTTCAGGAAACAAGAAATGAGTGAGGGTTTTTTTTTGTTTGTTTGTTTGTTTTTGGTTTTTTTTGTGGAAGAGCGGGATGATCTCCCCACTGCCATCAGCTCAGTGCTACCCACATAACCAAGCCTAAAACATCTGCTGAGTGGACAATGCCAGGGCTGAAGCCAGCAGTGAGTTCTTCCAACCATGGAGGAAACTGTCCCCTCTGTCTCTCTGCCATTGGAAGAAATGGACCCAGACCCCAAAAAGAGTGTGGAAAAGGTCATAAGGAACGGAGAGAAGGGTACACTGCTCCCAGGACGAGCTGAGAAGTGATGGCTGAAAGGGCGTTGCGTTTGGAGTTAGAATGTTGTGACTCTAGGCTGGTCCCTTGAATCTTGGGGTCACAGTCCCTATACCCAGTAGATTTTCCAGGTATCAAGTGGAAAAGCAGGTCTTACCACCCTTCCTTATGGGCCTTCTTGGCTCCTGCCAGGAATACGCTTTGTAGGTCCTGCGGTGGGTTTCCAGTAGTGACAGTAGGGGTTGAAGGAGGACTCGGCAGAGTTCACACAAGCCTGCTTGGAAGAGGCCGGAGAACCACAGCGCCCCCTAGGGGAGTCCATGAGAGCCAGGCCCGCCTGTGACCCTCCCTGCCTGCAGGCCATCTCCCGCGGGCCCCTCACCCAAGCCCTGTCAGCCACACCCATGGAAAACAGGCCTATGCCTGCTCATGAGGGGCCCAGGTCCATAGTCCTGGTGCGGCATCTGGGTGGTGGCAGGGTCCTACCAGGAGGCCTCACACTGCCGAGGAACAACCCCAGGCTGGCAGCCAGGAGACGCGGGTTCAAGCTGTCCTCCACTTTCCATGAGTCTCTGGCTCTGGGGCAGGAAGTTAGCCTCTCCCCTGACCCTCAGCTTCTTCATCTGTAAGATGAAGTGGCCCTTCCAGTCCTGGTGAGCTGTGACTCTGTCGAGCTACCGTCATGCTTCCTCCAGAACAGAGCTACGGTGGAAAAAGGGAACTGCTGGGCAGCAGGGTTTGGGGGGGGGGGGTTAGTTATCTGAAACAAATCTACAATGATAAACCTCTCTACTCTATTGAATATACCCGCCCATTTAATTTATTCAGTTAATAAAACTTATTCCCCAGAGGGGGACAGGCAGAGGTAAGCCACAAACCAGTCTGCCTGCGTGAGCATGGGTATATACGTCTCGCTCATAACAATAAAAAAAAAAAGAGTAATTAAGAGACGTATTGAAGTGTACAGAAATCCTGAAGGACACCGAGGAGTCCAATTGGAGTTACTGTCCTTGGTGCAAATTTAATTCAATAGGGAATAGATAAATAAAAATAAAGAAAAAACAAATTCAGAACAGATGTTAGGCAAGCAATTTTTTTCACAGTAAGAATCATAAACGTGAAGAACAGCCTATAAGGCAAAGTTGTTGATGCAAACAGCATCAAGCTACTAAATAAATAGTTAGATGGCACTGCAGGGACAAAGAAACATTAAAATAGTCATTTGGCTGTCCCTGAATATTTGCGCCCACACAGTGATGCCCAGGCATGTCGGTTCCCGGGCACGGGAGGGGGCTGTGTGTGTGTGTGTGTGTGTGCGCGCGCGCATTCTGGTGGGTGTAGAGAGGACGTGCAAGGCATATATTGGTGTGAGACTCTAGCAAAATCTCCTCTCCCCGGCTGCCATGTGGGCGCAGAATATGAATAGTGAGGCTCCACAAATGCTGGAGAGTCGGTTCTAAAGAAGACAATGGGGTCGGGGAGGAGCCCCAGTGCCGGGATGGCACGCCCGCAGTCTTGGGCAGGTGAAGATTGGAGAGTTCAGTGGCAGAAGGATTTCAAGCACAGTGAGGGAGAGATGGGGGCAGGAAAAAAAAAATTAAAGCCCGGATCACAGTGTTTTAGAGAGAGAAGGAAGCTCCAAGATGATCTTTCTAGCCCAAACTCCCCTCCCCCATTGCATAGCTTGAGGAAAATGAAGGACCCAAGAGGTGAGATGACCCGCGGGCACCACCTGGACACTTGCCACGGCCAGGAGGAGGGGAGGGTCAGGGAATCCCAGGGAATCCTGGGAGCCACAAAAGGCCAGAGATACTGCTGCCTGACTTTCCTGAAGACCTGAAGCAGGGAGGACGGAAGCTCGCCCCAGCCCCGGCTAGGGACGGCTCCTGGAGCTGGCGCTCTCCCTGGGGGCACCTGCTGGTGTAAGAAGACCTTTCAGAGACTGACCTGAGGAGCGGACGGATCATCACTGCTCCCAGGGCAGGCTGCACTCACAGTTCCTTTGATTTTCATGGCAGACCTGGGAGGTAGCAGGCACGCGCATGTCTTTTTTTTTTTGAAGGTTGGGGACAATGGTTCAGTCACTCGTTCTAGTCCCACGGCTGTGAACAGCCAAGCTAAGACCAGAACCCAGATCTGGCTCACAATCCAGTGCTCTTTTGGGCACCCTAGGCAGACCCCCGAGGGTTAGGCTAGGGGAGACGGTGCCCCTTGGGAGGGGGACATGGGTTGGTAGCCCCAAAAGAACCTGATGCATGACAAGAGTGAGGGGAGCCCTGCTCTTGTGTCATGAGAGCATCACCCCTCCCTCATCTGTTTATCCCGCGGATCCCAAGCTGGACTGGCGCGCCGCGAATCGTTTCTGTGCTTCTGTGGGCTCGCTACTGAACTGATGGCCAGGGTCACTGATGGGAAAAGGTTATAGACCATCTGCCCCAAATATGAGAACCTTTTCCCCAATTCCTTTCGTTATATCCCAAGGAAATAATACTAATTATCCAAATCAGCAAAATCACAAGACCCTCCCATTGAGTTTTTATCCCGAAAGGTACGTGCTGGTCACTCAGCAGATGCTTCCTGATCCCCGTTTACGTGTCGGGCACTGTCGTGGGCTCTGGGAATAGCCCCACACGGGAGACAGACTGCGCGTCCACACAGAGCGTGTGTTCTGAGATAGCTGCGCGGGAAACAAGTCATGAAGTGGCCTGTCCTAAGACGGGAGTGTTGGGAGCATCCGAGGAACAACACTAGGGGACCATGGAACAGAAAAGGCTTGGGACTAGGAGAACCAGGGACGTCTTGGCTGACTCAGTCCATGGAGCGTGCTGCTCTTAATCTCAGGGTTCTGAGTTCAAGCCCCATGTTGGGCAGGGAGCCTACTTAAAATTAAAAATAAAAAAAAAAAAAAAAAAGAGAACCTGCACAGCCCTGCACTCAGCTCTTGCTCACCACGTATTATTTTTGTCCTGTTTCCATATAAGTGGAGGATAATGAAATCAGCTCAACCAAACCCCCAGGGTTGTTGGGGTGGTCACAGGGGATACTATCCTGAAGGGACAAGACCCAAATAGAAGACCAGAAAACAGTTACCGACTGGTATTTACTCCATAAGCGGCCCCAGGGAACAAAGATACGTGTCTCTTACAGTCACGAAAGCAAGATACAAGCCCGTAGCCTGCGCACACAAGTCCATAAAGCATAAAAGGAGGTCCATGGGAGCGCTGTTTGCTGGAGGCCATGGCGTGTCCCCCCCCCACCACCAAGGAGTGGGGACAGGGATGGGCAGGAAGAGTGGAGGCCCACACTCTGTGGGAACCCCGTGACGTGAGGGTCCCTAAAGCAGAGCGCTCAGTGAAAAAACCAAAGCAGGGAACGAGGACACAGCCATCGGGATAAGCTAAGGATGATACACACGAATACAGAGTTTGCAGGAACGCGTGCCAAAAAAATGCATGTTAGGGACAATGGAATGGTTGTCTGTTGGGGAGAGAAAGGAATGAAAGAAAGGTACGAGGATAAAAGGGAATAAATAAACATGCAGAACACGTGGCAGTGTGTTCCCCGTTCTCCACGGCATCTCAGAATGAACACACACAGAGAGAGACAGACAGAGACGGAGATGGAGACAGAGATAGAGACAGACAGAGGGAGAACATTTTGAAATGGCGGTAATTAGTAATTACTGGTCGCAACACTGATAATTCACCGTGGGGAAGTGAGCTGCTCTCATTGATGGCTGTGTTTCCTGGGGAATACGTTAGGAGTAAAATGCTATTTGTTAGATCAGTGTTTTCTCTCAGAGCCTGTTCTCTATATTCTAGTCCCAAGAGACATTCTGGAAAACAAACAAAAAAGGTTCTGTGGTCAAATAAACCCCGTGTGCTAAGCGTCTCCCTTGGAGGTGTTCCAGCAAGTCAGTACGGGAAGGGTTCGGAGAAGCCCCATGATCAAGAGACCTGTGTTCCTTTGACTAACCCAGTGTTTCTTGCATTTGACCAGGGGGAACGCCCCCTTTTTTATTTTCCATGTAACGATTATTATTGTCCGTGGAAATGGTCCAAGGGACACTCTGTGGGAAACAGCACGTTAGATCGTTGAAGGATTTTGAAGGCTGAGACTCAAGAAGGCCAGAGAATCGAGATTCCAAGCATACTCTGGGACTCACACCCTCCCATCTCCTTCCTAATGCGGCTCCGTGACTGGGGTACTTTGTCCTGAAGTCATCGGGGACCCCATATCTCATCTGTAGTGCCCACTGATCGCAGAAGAGATGGACCTGCCTTTCCCTCTGCCTTGCTCCCCTCCTCATGATGGGGGGAAGGACCTTTTTGTCTCCAGAACTCAAAGCCCACATTCAGGGATGAATGTCAAGTTGTGTCTTATTCCTTAGAATGGACCAGTCAGTCATTCACTTCTGCTGCTACAGGATGTTTCCTGGATAAAGTTCTCCCTCACATTTAGACCTTGTATTTCTGATGAGCCAAATCACTGTCATCACTCACTTGGGCCATTAGAAGGATTGTTTGTTTGTTTATAAATTCCATCCCTTTCCTCCCCCACCATGACCCCGGGCACCTACTTCCTTCCAGGAACCCACTTCCTTAGCACCATGGCTTTGGTCTGTCTCCTCTCCCGCACTGCCAAGGTCATGCTCTCTGTCACTGTCCCAAAGATCACAATGGCCTAGCACACCCTTGGCTTGTACTCGCTCCCTTCCTCTATCCCAGCCAAAACCCCATAACTTCCTCCCAAGCTTATGCACCCGAGCACGCCATCTCTCCTTGACGGGACCCGGTGTGAAGGCCTTCGGCCCCTCTCAGTGAGCACACACTCTGTGCAGAGGCCGCGAGGACCGAGGGGGACTTCTGTGTGCCTCCTCCAGCAAACCATCACAAAGCAAGGCCATGATCTTGACAAGGTCCTTGAGGTGGGAAGCCCAGATAGGGAAGGGCCAGTGCCCAGGAGAGGAGACATGGCCCCATGAACGAGCGAGTGGACGTCGACAGGAGTCCCAGACACCGAGGACTAAATTTATGTGAGACACAAAGGCTACAGTGACCTGGCGAGAAGGAGGAAGCTTGGAGGGGCTGAAAGCAGAACCGAAAAGTAAACACATAAATTGTAAAGGGTTTGGCAGAGAGTGAGATAAGAAGAGAAGGGGCTCTGGGAGGGGGACTACTGGGAATTTATTAAAACGAACTAAATTTATGGTGCAGCTCAGGCATTTGTTGATAACAGGGCTAGTCTGGTAAAGAATGTGCCCGCTGGCTTATAGTCAACAGGAAGCTGGGGCAAGATGACTGGGGCCATGCATTCCAGTTAGAAATGTGTGGCTCACACTGACCAGTTGGGTTCCAGAGCACACGGGGAAGTTTACATTTCTCCTGGAGTTCACTCTCAAGGTTGGGAGGCAAGAAGTAACGGCCACATAGACGGTCAAAGGGAATAGTAAAGCATTGTTACAGAATGTTGTCCACATGTAAAATGGTGCAGTCACTACGGAAAACAGTAAGGCATCGCCTCAAAAATGAAAAAGAGAATTACCACACGATCCAGCATTTCTGCTTCTGGATCTGTCCACGCGAGAATTCAAGTGAGGTCTCAGCTGCTCGCACACCCACGTTCATAGCCACACAGTGCGCAATAGCCCAAAGGTGGGAACAGCCCAAGGGTCCACAGACAGATGAATGGATAAACAAAACATGGTTTATACTTAAAATATCATTCAGCCCTAAAAAGAAAGGAAATTCTGACACCTGCTACAACGTGGGGGAACCCTGAGGCCATTATGCTCAGTGAAATTAGTCCGTCACAAAAGGACAACTGTGGTATCATTCTGCTTCTTTGCGGTTCCTGGAGCAGTTGAAATCATAAAGCCAGAAAGTAGAATGGTGGTTGCCAGAGGCTACAGGAAGGAGGTCGGGGGGAGGCTTTGTTTAATGGGTACAAAGTTTGTTTTTTCCGGAGGAGAAGGGTCCTGGAGATGGGTGGTGGGATGGTTACCCAGTAGTCTCAATGTACTTAATTCCCCGGAACTGCACACTTAAAAAGGATTAGGATGGTAAATTTGACATTGTATTTTACCACAAAAGAAGAGCTCTCCAGCCAAATGTCCTCCATGCACGCCGCCCTCAACACCTGGGTCAGACCGGGAGTCGGGGGACCCACTAATCCCACAGCCCTGCGATGTGGAGGCACGAAAGCCCATTCCATCTACTACGATGAAATCTTAATTCTGAAGGTGTCAGTTGTGGGTCTCGGACACTGAAGCCTGTTGTTCGTTAACAAGTATAGATATGGGGGTGGGCAGGACTCAGGATGTTAAGTGTCCATTCAGGAGACAGCATCCTAGTGGGATCCCGGGCTAAGGAGGACAAAGAACTAAAATGGTCCAAGGTTCCCAAACTCTAGCAGAGACATCTAAAACTTTGGGGAAGCCATTAAGAATCTTTAGGGTGGAGTCCTTCAGAAGGATCGAGTAGCCACGTGAGTCACAAGGGACAAGCCATCGTCTGGCGGTGAATCTGAGAAGAGAACTTGGAGACTTACAGACACGCCTCAAAGGAAAGTGGAAGGTCCAGTCAACAATGGCCTCTTTGGCGCTTCATACACAGCGAGCACTGCATTAGCGATGGAGAAGATGGAGGAGATGACCCTGATGGGACCTGGATTTCCTTCCCAAGGGGTCCTGTTGGGAAGGGCAGTAACCTTGATCAATACCCAGATGCCCACTTCCCTTGTAGCCTGAGTAGTACCAGGAGGTGCTGGTGGGTGTTGGAACACAACAAAAGACCACACTCACCACATCCACCTACCACGTGGTGACGGGCCATCCACCAGCCAAAGGCCCAGGGCAGAGGTTATAATTTCCTCTTGAAACAGGGACAAAGATAGCCTCATTTGCTCACAGTGCCTCCTTAGTGGTTAATGTGGGGAGCCTGGGCAGCGTGTCAGAGAGTCAGGCCTTTGTCAGTACACCAGTACACTGTGAGTCTCACTTGGAGTAGGAAACTTCATATAGTAGGTTGCAAAATTCTTACAGTCTGGGGGTGTGATGGGGGAGAAGTTGTGAGGAGCATGGTCTTGAGATGCAAACAATAATCAAGGAACTTATTTTAGTAATTAAGTTGCTACATATGATCATGTCCCAGGCATGCAGGCATCCTAAAACCTGGCAGCCCCTTGCTAGGAATTACTTTGTGTGCCCAGAGGCAGAAGTCTGCCACTTAAGACAGACCAGGAATAATTGCAGCACATAGTAAATGACCCAAACTCTAAAAGATTTAAAGGGGTCTTGAGGAGGAAAGGAGAATATGGTCCATTTTCTTCTCTTTTCTTAATAAAGACTTTATTTATTTATCTAGAGAGAGAGAAAGAGAGCATGGGAGTGGGGGAAGGGGAGAAAATCTTCAAGCAATCCCCGCCCCCCTCAACCATGCTAAGCATGGAGCCTGACGTGGGGCTCAATCCCACCACATGAGATCATGACTTGAGCTGAAACCGGGAGTTGGTTGCTTAATGGACGGTGCCACCCAGGGGCCCCATGTGGTCCATTTTATTATTTTTTAAGAGATTTTATTTATTTATTTGAGAGAGAGAGAGAGAGAGAGCACAAGCAGAAGGGAGGGGTTGTGGCAGAGACAGAGCAGACACCCCGCTGAGCAGGGAGCCTGAGGTGGGGCTCGATCCTGGGACTCTGGAATCATGACCTGAACCTAAGGAAGATTCTTAACCGATAGAGCCACCCAGGCACCCCTAAATGGTCCATTTTAAAGATAAAATTTGATCATTCAAAACCTAGTAGAATTTCAAACGTGTGAGATGATACGTGATTGGTTTGTTTGAAAGTGTATTCTATATATCCAGAGTTAATTTGGTGTAGACATTTAGATGCCTTTGCCTTCTGCCCTATGTAACAAGATTCAAAACTGTTTGCCTTTTTTTTTTTTTTAATCATTCAAGGGCTCCAGGAACTTGAAAAAAGTTTCTCTGCTCCCAAAATCCGGATAAAGAAGAACTTTAAGCTCTGTGTGAATTGGGAATTAGTTGCTCCTTTGAATTTAGAAATGACTTTTTTTTTACATCGTGAAATCAAAGATAGTGTGACATTCTTATTTTTGGACAGAATAGGGATGCTATTTGCATTCTCAATTAATTAGGGTTGAGAGCCATAAGAATTGGGTAAGCGTGTGCAATTTTTGAGAGTATCTGTGCAGAAGAGTTCTCGACAGAAGATGTTTGCTAATGCCATGTGTTATCTGGACCTGCTTCCAGATGGGAGAATGCCTTGGCAAATGCCCCAGTGATTCATGACTAGGTTACATAATTCTATTTTGCATTTTGGGTTGAATGACTTGGAGTTGTCGCAGGTACAATTCAATTAAATATGGAATTTATTATTTGAAAATATTAGCTGGAAATAGAGTGTTTATGCAGTTTTAATTTGAGATGTTCTATTGTTCGGGGGCACACTGGTGCAGGGTTGTCACCTGGGGGATAAAGAAGTCACTGATGCTGTATGTGGTTGTCACTGATGAAGGGTGAGCTCCCTTCCATCTTGAACCCGCTATGCTGGTAGATTTGGGGAATGCACATCAAGGAGTGTAAAACTGAAAATCTGAGGCTGACTCTTCCCTGCCTGTGAGCCCTGCACTCTTCCCAGACTAGTGCTTGTCCCCCACCTGCAGTCCCAGCCCCTCCCCAGATGTGGAACAACCCCAGACATCCCATCCTCAACCTTGATGTGCTCCCCCCAGGATGGATCTCTTGTCCCCAGCTGGCAGCAGGGACTGGGTCTGGTTTCTGCGTCCTGGACCTCACATTCTGCTCCCAGTCTGAGGACTGAGTGCCTGTGTGTGATTTGTCCCCAGGCCTTTCCCCCCTGATGCCCTGCTTTCCTCCTCCCAGAGGCCCATCTCAGGACCCGGCACCCCCTGTTGTTGGGGCCCCATGTCCACTGATAGGTCTTCCTGATTTCTGCTTTTCTGGATGCCTGATTCTTGTCCAACTGATCTCCTCTTTGGGCAGCCTTCTCCTGGACTGTTCACAATGGCCATGTTTGCTGGAGTGGGGAGCTGCCAATTTCTTAACCCTTTAAACACTGTGCTTTGCTCATTGGCTGGAACCTCCTCCATCAGCAACCCCAGCCTGGTCAGTTCTCCGTATCTGGCCACCCCAGTGAATGTCTCGGTCATTCCCTCTGCTGTCCCATCCCTTGGAAGCACGCAATGATGGCCATACCTCACTGAGACAGAGTTTTCCCATGAACTACTCAGATATTGACCCTCAGTGCAAAAATAGTACCGACAGATGTTTTAGATTTTTTTTTTTTATTTGACAGACAGAGATCACAAGTAGGCAGAGAGGCAGGCAGAGAGAAAGGAGGAAGCAGGCTCCCTGCCGAGCAGAGAGCCCTATGCGGGGCTCGATCCCAGGGCCCTGGGATCATGACCTGAGACGAAGGCAGAGGCCTTAACCCACTGAGCCACCCAGGCGCCCCCGACAGATGTTTTAAATTGCCAGCCCATATATTCTGTTAACGCTTTTTTGCTTGAAAGATTCTGGGTTAAGCCTGGGCAATAATTGTCATAATGCCTGAACTTGTAATTTTAAAGAAGCAACAGCAAGGTGTTCTTGGGCAGCAAGTGCTGATTGAGGGGCAGGACCCCCACCCCCCGGAGGGGCGGTTTCAGCTTATATTCTTTTTTTTTTTTTTTTTCTTTTTATAGGGTGAGCGAGCAGGGCCCCGGGCTCAGCTTATATTCTATTTCAGCCACTGATTTCTTCCAGGGGTCTCACAGTCCGAAACCACCATAAAAACAGGGGCTTATCACATTTTCAGTGATGACTGTTGGGGTCGAGCCATTGGTTTGCAGCTCCCTCATTTAGAGCTGGCAAGGGTTTCAGGTATCATCTGGCCCTTTGCTTTTCGAATTGCTCATCTTGACTTACTAGTGGTTATGAAACCGATTCAGTGAGTCGTGACGAGCTTGTATTTTTTGTTTTGTTTTGTTTTGTTTTGTTTTGTTTTCCAGGAAATAATAGAATAGAATGGGTCAATGTGGATCTTACAGTAGTAAGATGTTCTTTTGTAAGACTTTTATTTCAAGTGTGTGCGTCCTGGATCACCGTGCAAAATGTATTATTCACCAAGGCTCATAATTCAAGTGTCGAAGTCACTGATAGAGTCCACATCCCTCATTTTATTTTGAGAAATCTGGGGCTTCGAGAGGGGAAGAGATTGGCTTAAATCCATCAAGGTAACAAGGGGCAGATAGGGGAGCTGGAGCTGGAACATGAACCCCAGTTTACTCCTGTAAGTTGGCATGCGCTGTTTGATGTTTTTCTACCCAAGAAAGAGGTATTCATATGGGCTCCTGATTTTTAGGGGTGTAGGTCCCAAAGACCTGGACAGTAGGAGTCATTGAACTGCACAGTAACCCCCACTGATGGGTTGTCATAGAATGAGAATGGGGGAAGGGAAGTGGTGAGAACTGGTGAGTTAAAGAAGAGACTCGAAGTCCAGAAAAAATGGGTAACCATCAGAAGGGTCTTTGGATGAAGACTAGGGAAAAAGAGTAATCTTAAACCATAAGGAAGAATGGAAGCCTTATAGTAACTCAGGTGTAACAAGAGACTGTGATAGGGATAGGAGAGGTGAAAAGCAAGCTCATTCAAGAGAAGTGGGATGCTAATAGAATTCTTCCTGTCCTTTTGGGTCTAGATTGCCTATTTATCTTAGGACAACTGTTCCTTTGATAATTCTACCTATTAGGCTACATGCTTTGGTGGGTGGTAATTATCATGTATTTTCCTGCTGACAACTCTCTTCCTACTCTTAAAGCCCTCCTAGGAAAAAAAAAAAAATCAGCCAGTTATATTCATTTTTATAAAAAAAAATGCACCCCCACCCTAAAATGCAACACCAGGGTAATTATTCATTTAAAAATGGGCCCTTGCAAGTTGAGTGTTAGCAACTGATCTCTTTTGACCTGCGAGAATACAGATATTTAACTGACAGAGTGATTCTCAGTAATTACGACATGCAGACCACCAGGTCTCATATTAATTTTGGTTTCAGACTCATATCACTTGAAGATGGTGATCCTAAGCTTTGTTTTCCACACTTTCTTGAAAGACTCAACTTTTACCAAGTCAGGAGACCCCAAATATTGCCCCCTCCGCCCCCTATCAGTTGCCCTGGTGTGAGTCTGAACGCTTGTATTTTCTTGAACAAAGCAGCCATGGTTCCAGCCTACACCATACTCTGCCACGTTTTCAAGTCCCCTGTGTTCAAGCGTCTTGTGTCGTCTTAGAGAACAACCAGGGGGCACAGGGCTGTAGCAGACTGAGTCTTTCGGAGCCCTTTCGTTCCCAGAGTTCTAGGTCTTTGCAGGTTGGCCAACAAACGTCCTGCACATTGATGACACAGCCATCCGCCTGCATTTAAGCAAACCCATCTCAGCGCCATCCTGCAGCCACACGTGTCTAGCACGTGAGCTCGCTGGCTTGGAACTCTCACGTGCGAATGTTCCAGACCCTATTCTGTTCGAAGCGCTGGCTCTCCTGAAAAAACACTGAAATGACCTTACTGTTTTCGTTGCTTTCCCATATGCATCCCAAAGTTCTCAACTTCCTCATTGCCTGGTGACAAGGTGCTGTTAGTTCATGGGCGCTGGCTAATTAAATAAAAATGGTGCTAAAAACCTCCAAGTTGGAAGCATATGAGACATCTCTACCTCCCATGGGCATGAACCTTGTGTCTGAGTGCCAGGTCTTTTCTACCAAAGCCTTATTTGTTTGCTAAATTGATTTTCTTTTTTTCAATTTGGGGACTCAAGGATCCCTGAGAGATTGCTTTAGATTTTGGGGCTTGCAAAGATGTTCTGAGAACATTCTACTGCTGGTAGGTACCAGAAGGTACTGCATTCATGATATCCAAATGAGATTATTTGGTGGAGTGCTGACATGTAATTAGGAAAGGGATTAGTGCACAGAAGTCAGAAATACGTAGATATGGGCACTAGTAAATGATAACGGTGAGGTTCATTTCAGTTGGAAAAGGATGACTTTTCAGATGGAACGCTACCATCTGAAAAAAGTAAGAGTGAATGCCTCCTCCTACCCTTACTCTCAAGTAGATTCTCAAGGTATTAAATATTGAAATTTTTTAGATGAAATAAAAGACACCAGAAAACTGGAAATTAAAAACATATATTTTTTGAGTAAGATCCAAAATGTAGAGACCATTAAAATTGATTAAATTCAACCATTAAAAAACCAAATGTTTTCTGATTGGAAAAAATACACAATAAATGAAGTTAAACAATATATAGGAGAAAATATTTGCAATGTATGTTAGATGTAAAGGGCTATTTTCTTTAATATGTGAAGAGCTTCAACTAAATTGGGAAAAGATCACTAATCCAATAGAAAAGTGGCAAAGGAGTCTTCAGAAAAAAAATGCTTTTAAACATAAACAAAAAAAAAATGGATTTTAAACATATGAAAGATACCCAAGCTTGTTCATCATTAGAAAAGTGCTAATCAAAACTACCGTCAAGTGGTAAAGACTTAAAGTGATGACCACCACATGTTAATGGCAGTCACGTGAGAGAACCAGGTGCTCTCATATACTTATTTATGAGAATGTATATTGATATAACTCCTAGACAGAGCCATTTAAAATAAAATTAGAAGTGTAGATAATCTTTGACCTAATAATTTATTTTAGGAATTTATCCTACAGACATACTTACATAAGATAGCAATGATGTATATACAAGAATATTCACTGCCATATTATTTATGAGAACAAAATATGTTCATCAATTGAAAATTTTAGAATTCAGATACATCCATACAATAGAATCCTTAAAAAACAGAATAGCAGTTATGGGGCACCTGGGTGATTCAGTCATTAAATGTTTGCCTTCGGCTCAGGTCATGATCCCAGAGTCCTGGGATCGAGTCCCACATTGGGCTCCCAGCTCAGCGGGAAGCCTGCTTCCCCTTCTCCCCTTCCCCCTGCTTGTGTTCCTGTTCTCGCTATCTCTTTCTCTGTCAAATAAATAAATAAAATCTTAAAAAAATAGAATAGCAATTAACAAGAATGAATGTACTGAAATGGGACAATTTCACAAATATCATTAATGAACAAGGCAAGATAAAGAACGGCATCTAGCATATATCATCCATCTGAGTGTTAGGAAATTGATAGCAGAGGTTTCTTCTGGGAAAGAGTGGCTAAAGGTCCAAGAAGGGTGTCAGTTTCACTTTCTGCTGAATACTTGTTTGTACTTTATGAATTGTATACAATATGCATGCTTACCTACTTACAACGTACTATTCCAAGGAGGGTATATGAGATCACTGAACAAATCTGGTCTGTTAAAGGGATTTAGGAATGAGGGGGCAGTAATGAAATGGAGGGGTGGAGAAAGATGGAGGCCAAGAAGCACGAGAATCAAATTCAACAAGAAGGAGTAAAGTTTATACTAGAAATCAAAGGTCAAAATAAAGTAAGGGCAAGAAGAGATAGGGATGGAGCTAAATAGAACAGCTACAGAACTATCCCTTAAAAGACATCTAAGAGAAGGGTAAAGAAGCTTTGGTTAGGAGACTTCAGGAGTCACAAATGAGCTAAACTTAGGTGCCGTAAGTACTTATAAGTAATTAATAGGAAGAGTTTAATAAAGGCTTGTCATCCACTGGATTATAAAGCCAGTTACAAATTGGAGGGGAAAATCATCTCCATCCTGTTTCTATCCAATCACAAGTGTCTGATGGTTATGTTGATGCTGTTCTTTTAGGGTTTAGGAAGGAATATAAATCCAACTGGGGGCTCACGCTCAGACCGAAGGAGCTAACGGGTAATCATTAACTGAAGGCAGGTTGTCTAAAGCCGTAAAGCCTCACTTTCTTCCTATTATGTTGTCAGGGGTCCTACCGTGCAATTCAAAAGAGTTCAAACCAAGTATTGTGAATAAAAGCTGGATAGGTACGCGTGCCAGTCCATCTGCTTTACATTCAAGTTCAAAGAAGGCAGAGACAACATGTGTAGTTTTATCTGCACAGCGCGTGGCAAAGCAGGCTACATAATTAGATACTTGGTAAAGACGTTTTGTTCTCGGTGGTGGTGGCGGTGACAGTAAACAGTGATGCTGTCAACCCTTCTTGGCAGAAAGCTTCTCGAGCAGTATCTTCCCCATAGCAGTGAGTGGGAGGGAGGATGGATAAGGAGCCCATCTCCAGTTTGGGGACCCAGACTCTGACTGAGTTGCTATGATAACAACCAGATAATAAGCATCATGATCCCCATATTTGGCTTTCAGGTCCAGAGCAGAGAGGAGGTCCTCTCTGCGCATGCTTCTCCCAGCACAGAGTACTGTCCCGACACCCAGCAACGCAGTGCCTCTCTAGATGGCATCAACAGTGTGGGGCTTCCCTTGTCAAATGCTGCATCAAGGACCAATCTGGTCTTGGTAATATTTTCTAAAAAAATAAAAGTAGGGGCGCCTGAGTGGTTCAGTTGGTTAAGCCACTGCCTTCAGCTCAGGTCATGATCCCGGAATACCAGGATAGAGTCCCATATCATGCTTCCTCTGCTCTGCAGGGAGCCTGCTTCTCCCTCTCGCTCTGCCTGTCCCCCTGCTGGTGCTCGCTGTCTCTCTCTGTGTCAAATAAAGAAATAAAATCTTTAAAAATAAATAAATAAAAGTAGTCAGGGGCGCCTGGGTGGCTCCGTCGTCCATTAAGATTCTGTCTTAGGCTTGGGATGTCATCCCAGGGTCCTGGGATTGAGCCCCGCATTTCATCGGGCTCCCCACTTGGCAGCAAGCCTGCTTCTCCCGCTCCCCCTGCCACTCCCCCTGTTTGTGCATGCGTGCTTTCTCTCCCAAAATTAATAATAAATAAATAAATATCTTTTAAAAAAATAGTCTAAAAATTAATATAACTTCAACTGAATCACTGTGTAAAAGAAAGGCTTTTTACTGAACGTACTTCATCCTTGACATTCCCAACCAGCTTAACCAACTGAGGCACCCAGGTGTCCCCATCCCTTTCATTTTTAAAGGTGAGCACACCGATTCTCATCAAGATTACAGCGCTCAGTCCGGGCTTTGCCCCATCACCGTCTTGACTCCAAATCCAGGAGTGGACATGTTTAAAAAGAAGTCAGCATTTTATGGCTCATCTTTTTTTCTAAAGGAGAAAAATGTTGACAGTTCTGTAGGAAGAAATTATTTCATCCCCTTTCTTTTTTTCCCTTTTCACCAGAGGTGGGAACAAAGAGTGGAGATGATACTGACTGCAGTTTCTATCTCTACAACCTCATCAGAAATCATTCTCTTTGATTCCCTTTTTCTTGAAATGAAAAGGATAAATGGTGTTAACTTAGTTAAAGTTGGGCTGGTGGAGTTGATTAGACATCCTGTCGTCAAAGAGACTAATTTTCTCTCCCTCCTCCCCTCTTTCTCTTTGCCCCCCACTTCTCACACAGGCATGCATACCACACCAGCCACAAGTTAATACAGTGCCCTTTAAACTCTTCATCTGACATTTTAAAATTATTTTAAAATACCCAAGTGCTCTACTCTGAAAAATCTGTACCAGAAGAGTACTCCAGGGGATGGATTCCTAGAATTCAAACTTAGAGAGGCCTTTTCCTAATTCTAGGGAAGCTGCTGTCATTCTGAGTCACTGCTATGTCTCAGTAATGTATGGGACAGTCTCCAAGGTCAGTGTCAAGTCAACCACAGATTGAGACTGTTGGGAAGAGAGAACTAGAATGAGAACTTTGAAAAAGCAATAGAACAGCACAAGAGTAAGAGAAAGGTAAATGGGTTAATCCTTTGAGCCTTTATTAGGTATCTATCATACTTAAAGCAAGAAGCTATGCAAGTAAAAAAAAAAAGTGAAGACCAAGCTAAAAGATATCTTAGAGAATTACATAGAGTTAATTATTATTGGAAGATGTGCACCATCTCCCTGCCCTTCCATCAGAGGAACACACCTCCCTGCCCCATCCGTGTCAGGTTTGGCCAAGTGACTTGCTTTGGCCTCATTGTGGGCAGAGTGTGCTTCCTGCCCTGACTTTGAGTGTGGCCATAGAACTTGGTTTGGCCAATAGGATGTTATCAGACATGATGCAGCAGAAACTTAAAATGTTCTTGTGCTCTTAGGTGTGCTCTCTTGAATATTTGCCTTCACCTTGAGAAGACCCTTTCCTGGTTTCCTTGCTATTCCAAGAAGGACAAGAGATACACAGAGCAGAGTTGCCCCACTTGAGCCTAAGTGAGCTGGCTGCCCAGAGGACCAGCAGATGCACCAGCAAGTCCAGCTGAGTTGAGCCAAGGGTAGCTTAGATTAATTGATTCCAGCCACCCCTTAGATATGTGATGAATAATAATTTATTGTTTAAGTCCCTGCACTTTAGGTCGGTTTGTTCCACAGCAGTAACAAACTAATTCAGAGAGCATCTAGTATGACAATTTATTACTTTTGCAGGATCATATAGCAAACTAAAGGGCAGTGAGAACAACTTGACCAAAACTTTGGCCAACAACTTGGCCAAAACTTTATCCAGCCAAAACTCCCAGGTAGGGCCTTTTCCATAAAATACAAGTCAGTCTTTTGAAAATCATCACTGGGAGAAGAAGCATCATGGATCCTATGGATAGAAGGGTTCCCAAACCACTGGACTCCATTAGCGTGTACATTAGGAACACAACAGAAGTTTACTGCACCTAAAACAGTGGTCACAGACCTGGAGGTCTGGAAAAAAGCTGCTAATAATCACCCCATGGCTGAGGAGGAGCGATACAGAAACAGACTAAAAATGATTAGGACTCCAGTGTTGAAAGACGCACGTTGAGAATCAATATGACTCAAGTCTGTCAAATCTTGAATAAAATAATTGGTCTTAACATATGTTTGTTCACCAGATTCTGGAATTTCATTATTTTTTTTTTTTAAAGAAGGAGCATTAACTGAGACATAACAAGGGAAAATTCAAGAAAAAAAAGAGGGCTCTAGTACTTTACATGGCAGAGAACTAGGGTGACCAGATGTCCCAGTATATCCAGAACAGTCATCATGTCCACTGTTGGCCTGGGATAATTAATATTGCCCCCTTTCACGGTCAACACAGTATATTGTATTGGATGGCAAGTTATATGGTCATGCAGCTGACAGCATGTTTTACCCACAGAATTGAACAAAATGGATCCAAGTTAGGTTTTCGTAAGTTCATGAGGAAAGACCAGTCATGGGTTCTCAAGGCAAACTAAACTGAGGCATGGAGGGCCACTGTGTCCAATTGCAGCAGTAGTGCGAGATGGTCAAGGCACCCAGGGTCTGACCTAACTGGTCAGGGTCTTAAAGGCTGGGAAATGGTGTTCTTTCAGCCTAGCATGGGGCCCCCTTGGGCAACACTGGGGCCTCCTCCAGGAGCCTCATCTGTACAGCTAAGCCCTCGCTTTGTGGGTCCTCGAAAGACCTAAACGCACGCAACATCCCCATTCTGGTTATTACTTCCTTATCAGAACATGCAGAAATCAAGATAAATGGTAGAAAAGTGGAGTTCCCTCTTACCCGCACAGAGGTCCGTATAGCTTTCTGAGCTCCATTTGGCTTTCCCAGAAACCCTGCAGAAAACACATCACTATCATAAGAATAAGATTAAACAGTATTTCAAGTATTCAAATTTATTCAGGAAAAAGTCCAGAACCATGAGAACACAATTACATAAACAATAAAAAAGAATTCAAGTTCTACTGCTTTCAAGTACTTTGAAGTATTAGAATAAACAAATAGCTTTAAAAAACATATTGCCAAGGAAAAATCTCGGTCAACTCTGGTTTAATGGATGGAAGGAGATCATCTCTACTTAAAGTATTTGCGTGTAATTGCTGCTAAAATATTTGAAAACTGTTTGCTTTCTCAGCTATGTTAACATTCCCCTCTGCAGTGTGGTTTATATTATTATTAATTTTGGCAAAGCCCCTTTTGACAGCCACTATGTGTGTCAACACCTGCTGAATCTATCCAAATTATTACAAATTCTGAATTATCATGATCCAAGTGAAATTTTTGACTAAAATCAATGGAGTCAGAACATAAGAACCTTAGAGTAGTTTCATATGGGACAAAACATTAGACACATTTTGTCATGGGAAACAAGTATACCCGGAGCCAGATGTCAGAAAATGCCACACCCACTGTGCTGCAGGGTTGGGGTCATGTAGTGGGGATGGGGTTTGTGTGCAAATATAAACAGAGGAACTGTAGGGGTGAAGGTCTGGAGATTGCTAGATCCCTGTGTCATGGGAATGCAGTATAAAGAAGACACAACCGAGGTGTGGGGGAGAGGAGAGTGTTGGGGGGTTGGGGGTAGAAGAGGTGGATGTCCTTAATGGAAATACATCCCATCCTTATTATATCCACTTTCACAGTCTAAGCTTGCCATACATCAAGGAAAGCTTCTATGAATATAAAAATAGTCGCTGAAATTACTATGTTCTAGAAGGATCTTGGCAAGGTTTGTACATACAAGGATGATGAGCTGAAAAGGAGCATATGTGGAAATTACCAGAGGCAGGAGCACAGTGTTCTCTTCATATCGACAGTTCTACTATTTTTCCTCAGAATGTTAGTACTAAATTACTCAACTGAATACAACTGATCATTCCCCCCTCCCAGAAATATGTGAAATCTATTTATTTTGAATTTCCTCTCCAGCGTGTTGTTCTCTTTTGACACTTAGAAATTTCTTCACACTTGCTTCAAGGACTCACCAGAAGCCTTAATGAGGTCACTGTTTGCGGGTTTAGCATTGTGAGCGCGCCAGCCCTGAGACAGAGGTGGGGAGAAGGTATTTAAAACGCTAGGAAGAGAGCAACAGCAACAATAAAGAGGAATGAGAATGTCGGACAGAGAAAAGAGAAAGGAAAAGAAACCGAGGAAGAGGGAAAAGGACAGAAATAGCGAATGCTGTTATCTGTGCGGTGCTGAGGGCCAGCCCTTCTGAGGGGGGTGGTGGGGAAATCCTAGAACGACGTTGAACAGATATGACCAGGATTGGCCCAGTTAGCCCTTCCTGTCTCTGTTCAGCTCAGCGGTTCTTCACACGTGGGATTTGTCAGCTCCTGATGCAGGGTCTGGTGGCAGCACCACCATGAGTTCGCAGATTAAACCATCTGGCTTCTGAGAAAACCCAGTGAAGGGAAACAAAAATATTCTTAGAAGATAGTGTCTTGGGTCTCCATCTACAAATGCCTACAGGACCTTTCCACTTGCATGTCTTTCCGGCCAACCAAAGGTATCTCCCCAGACCAGCTGCCCTCCAGACCTTCTGTTTCTGTCAACCCATGGCCATTCTCCCTGTGAACCTGGCTCAACACTTAGAGAGGCTTTGGCTCATTTGCCTTGAATTCTCTACGCCGAATTCGTCCTAGGAGTTACTGACTTTGCCCCCAATATCCTTCTCTTTCACCCTCACCACCTGAGCCAAGCCCTTACCACATCATGTAGACTTTTTAAACTAAGTCTTCTCCCCTGCAGCATGACCTTCCACTTTAGGGTCCCTCTCCCGCTCACAAGTGATAGTACGCAGACCTTTCTAGAATGCCAGCCATCCAGGCTGTCACTCCCCCATCTTTGGCTTCTAGTCAATCCAGGCTACTCATCAAGCTGTGCCCTATTTCTCATTTAAGTACAAACACATATTATTGTTCCTCACCTGGTATTGCATTCTTGCCCTTGTGTTTATTGCTCCTGCCAGACCTCCATCTCCAGGAAGTCCTCCAGGGTGATTCTAGCCCTGACAGATCTTCCTCTCTTCTGAAGGACACCACAGCTACCATCTCTTTCGCCTAATCTAGCACTAGGGTACATCCCATCTAGTGCTGAACACCATGATTTCATGCACACGCTTAAGGGCATAAGTAATCTCTCTACTTCTTCCACATCCCAGGGCCTGGCACATTTAGATACTCAGTCAGTTGGTTTTGGGGTAAATGGAGGAATGGACAGATGGCAGGACTCAACACATGTTGATGAGTGATAATCAATGGAACATTGTTGTCACGTGAGACTTCATTCAAGGAGGGGAAGGCTCATCACACAGTGCCTTCACATATAGACCACCCACGTGTGGGTGACCTAGATGGACACAGTGCTCCATGGGAGAAGCTGCCCTGGGCCCAGCATATCTTATGCTGGAAGACAATGGAAGGCTGCCCTTACCTGGTGGAAAAATGTCAAATTTCCAATAAAAGGAGACGGCTTGGGATGTCTGATGCCCAGCTTCTCCAGTCTTGAAAACGCTGATGTGGAATACCTGAGGGGAAAAGCAAATCTTAAAAACCAAGAAATTGAAGTTTTCATTCATATGTTGACTCTATTGGGAAACAGAATTAGTGAGTTCTCCTCAAGGTAGAGTGGAAGGAGTGGTTTCTGGTTGACAGTGTCTAAGGACCAAAGCAATAGAGGCATAGAGGTGCAAGAGTGGAATGGACCCCAGGAAATTCCTCCTGATCCCATGACAGGCTAGAGATGGAGGAATCCTAAAATCTCAGAGGTGGGAGACACCTTGGCGAGGCTGTCTTCTAAATGCCCCTTCCCCACCATCAATATGTTGTTTTTTAAAAACGTACCTCTCCCCAGTTCAATTCCTTTGCTTTTACATCAACCATGAACAATTATCAGAAGACAAAGAAAAAAAAAGTCCCAGTGGCAGAAATAAGTTCCCTGTGCAAATTTATGTGTTTTGCTGGTCAAAACTGACCTCTGCACATAATTTGTCCCTCATCACATTCCACGGCTTAAGAGAGAAACACAGACATAGGGAGGCAGAGAACACACCATGGAGACAAGACCTCATCGCCAACTGCTTATAACCTCTTTGTGTCTTTGTTTTCATGGCCTGAAACCATATGGGAAGCATACTTTCTTAACCAAAAATCAGGAAACGTGGCCCAACAGATTTTGATGCCACTTTCCAGGAGAAAGCAGCAGTCTGAGAATTGCAGCGTAGCTGTCAAAACATTGGAATTACTATGATATTTCACCAGTTTATGGGAACAGAGGGTAACAGAGTTAAAGTCAGAACTGGCTTAGAAAAACCTGGACATATGGCTGTAATCCCTAATCAGCCAGCCAATTAGGTCAAAAGTTCAGTTAGTTCAGAAAAATTAATGAGTCAAACTGGGTGTTTAGCATCATGCAGAGATCAGCCAAATCTCAATTTAGGAGCAAGGAAAAATATAGAACGTATCATCACAGCCAAGCTTCCTAGGAACACTAGAATTTAGATGAACAAAATGCTGCCCTAAAAATCACTCACTTATCATTAGAAAGATGGAATGTTTGCTATAGTCTTTGACCTCCCCTTTGCCCACCTATAGTCCAATAAGGAGCACTTAAAATAAGAACTTTCATCAAATATTCAAATATTCAGGGAAAGGACAACCCAACCCAAGTGTTGATTTGCATTATTCTGCGCAATGGGTCTACTTTTAAAGTAGTCACAAGGGAGAACCAAGAATGGGAAGGAGGTTTCCACCATCTGGCTGCTTTACTGGGTTTGAATGAATTCCTAGGACATCACACGGAAGTCCATGTTCAAGTGTAATTGCAAATCACCATCTGAAGCCACATGTGAATTATACAGATTAGTCGTGCCAACATTCCTCTTCATTAGTGTGTGTACCAAAGGTCGATAGCATAGTATGTACAATTATTTGTTCAAGTAGACTATGATATTTTAAATAACTCCCCTCACACCTAA
Source organism: Enhydra lutris kenyoni (assembly GCF_002288905.1). NCBI lineage: Eukaryota > Metazoa > Chordata > Mammalia > Carnivora > Mustelidae > Enhydra > Enhydra lutris. Next base: position 4,323,703 of record NW_019154111.1, read on the forward strand.
AAGGGAAGACCAAAGAAGACTTATCAGCCCACTTAAGACTTGCCTCAACATCCTTGAATCTGGTTTCCAGGTTCATGTCTTCATCAGTTTTTGTGAATTATTTTTTCTAAATGTGATCTCTAATGGATGGAAGGAAATATGTAGATCTTGGGCCACATAATTACATCTTAATTTTGTAATTAGATGTCTTGATTGTCTAATTAAAGGACAAGAAGTCTGTGCCTAATTACACGTGCTAATTATAATGCAAGTCCATGCCCTAATTATGTAACTCCACTTACAAAAACATGGCTTGTGTGTTTCTGCACAAAATTCAGACATTTTCAAACATATGGCATCAGCAGAGAATGTTCTGGACACAAGCATAAACTTCACTTTGCAACCCATACTCAAGTATAGAACTTGAGCATCTTCAGCTGGGAAGTGGCCACAACTCGTCATCAGTAACCAAAGTCCTTGCACCAAAATCATCAGGGGGAAAGATCACTTCCTCCAGACTTCTGTCTGCCCTCTGTCTATCTCAAAAAAAAAAAAAAAAAAAAAAAAGCTCTTTGGACAACTCATAGACCCCAGGTATTATGGTTTGAATCTGTCACCCCCAAAAAAGATCAGTTGAAGTCCTAACCCCTAACCCACAGAATATGATCTTATTTAGAGACAGGGTGGTTGCTAATGTGATTAGTTAAGATGAGGTTGGGATGCCTGGGTGGCTTAGTTGGTTAAGCATCTGCCTTCAGCTCAGGTCATGATCCGAGGGTCCTGGGATCAAGTCCTGCTCCTTGCTCAACAGGAGCCCGTTTCTCCCTCCATCTGCTGCTCTCCCTGCTTGTGTACTCTCAAGCTCTCTCTCTCTGGCAAATAAATAAATAAAATCTTAAAAAAAAAAAAAAGATGAGCTCATACTCAAGTAGAGTGGATTCCTAACCCATGACTGGTGTCCTCATAAAAGGATAGCCACATGAAGACATGGAGACACAGAGAAAATTTCATGTGACAGCAAAGGCAGAGACCGGAGTTACACAGCTACAAGCCAGGGAACACCAAAGATGGTCAGCAAACCAGCAGAAGCTAGAAAGAAGCCAGGAAGGAGTCCCCCCTACAGGTTTCAGAGGGAGCACAGACCTGCAAAAAGCATAATTTTAGACTTTTAGCTTCCAGAACAGTGAGACAACAAATTTCTGGTGTTTTAAGCCCAGTTTGTAGTACTTTGTTATATGACAACCCCTAGGAAAGGGAAACACCAGGAATACCCCTGAATGAGTTTTAGAGAGTCAATGAAAAAAGATTTTTAAAATGTCCTCCTGCTACGTTAAAAACTGTCATTGCAGAGGAAATTTCTTTTTTTTATGTCAAATCGTGCCATTAAGTCCTGTGCCATCAGAAAAGTGCAGGTGGCCTGGGAGGCTACTGTGAAAGGTAATATGTGACCAAGTGGCTGCCATATGTGATATTCAGAACAGCTTCTCTTTGATGGGAATTTTTTAAAAAGATTTTTTATTTATTTGTTTGACAGAGAGAGACACACAGCGAGAGAGGGAACACAAGCAGGGTTAGTGGGAGAGGGAGAAGCAGGCTCCCCGCTGAGCAGGGAGCCCGATGTGGGTCGATCCCAGGACCCCAGGATCATGACCTGAGCCAAGGCAGATGCTTAACGACTGAGCCACCAGGCGCCCCTCTTTGATGGGAATGACTGTAAATATCCCTTAATTATGATTATGGACATCTATCGTTGTTTACATTAAGGATACTAATGTTGGAAAATGACATCAGAAAGTATATGCAGTAGCTTCAGATAGCATCGTTTGGTTTCATTTCAAGCTCAAGCCATTGTTTCTTGGTACAGCACACACACCCCTGCAATGGCAATGGTGTGCCTTGCACTGCCAGTCGCTAAATAAATTGAACCATGTGGATCAATTTCCCAAAGTAAGATTTCATTTTTAAAGCCTAGAAATTGGGGCCCTGGGTGGCTCAGTGGGTTAAGCCACTGCCTTCAGCTCAGGTCATGATCTCAGGGTCCTGGGATCGAGCCCCACATCGGGCTCTCTGCTTGACAGGGAGCCTGCTTCCCTCTCTCTCTCTGTCTCTGCCTGCCTCTCTGTCTACTTAAATCTTAAAAAAATAAAAATAAAAATAAAAAAATTAAAAAAAATAAAGCCTAGAAATTCCCCAGCATTTCATTTTCCCCAAGACAAAGCCCTTTCTTGGTGGATTCAACAAAAGTGGTCAGCCAATACACTGGTTAGCCAAAGAAGCCACTTGTGATAAATTGAGGGGATATTTTGATGACTCATTCATTAAAGAGACAGTCAAGTTGATTGAGGTTTGGAGCAAGAGAAGACCATCAAATGATGGCCTGCCCTCCAAGATTTCCCTCATTGCATATCTTAAGCAACCATAGAGGAAGTGGTTTTCTCTGCTGTGTGCTTCTGGAAAGAGCCAACTCCTGGTTCATCCCTGATGTTCTCACCAACACTATCAAAGAATTTCTCCTTGATGAGTTTCAGAGGCTGTTGATATTTTTGAAATGCTGAAAGATTCCTTTGGCAAGAGCACATCTCCTGGGGTAAAAACTATGATCCTCCAGTGAAGCCAGGTAGCCCATCTGTCCTACTCTTTGGAGAAGAAAAGCCCTTTGTCATGGTTCTCTACGCTTGCAACACGTACAACCATCAATTCCATTAAAAATTGTGGCCACATTGGAAATGTTATTAGAAACTAAGACTTTAAATTGTAGCTTCTCAAAAGGTCTTAAGACAAAGGAACAGAATGTGATGTTGGCTAGCTTTGATAGAAATTTGGGCAAAAAATACTACCAACTATTGGAGACATGGCCTACTTCCATTTTACTCTAATTCTTTACAGTTTTTTCTCTGAGGATATTTTCTATTTTTGAGATTCTATTTTCTATAATGTTTTTCTAGTTCTATTTCATTGTATTTCTACTTTTTTCATTTAATATAAAGAAAAATCTCCATGTCATGAATCCTTTATGAATATTATTTCTATGGCTATATGATATTCCTCTTATGGACATATCCTAATATACTAAACTATTCTTAATATTAAATATTTAGGGTGATCTTGAATTTTTAGCTAATTTAAATTATGCTACTGTAATGAATATCTCTGTGCATCAAGCCTTTCCAGCACTTTCTCCATGGAGCTTTCCCAGACCTGAAATCCATGGGTCACCGGATTCAAACATTGGTACACAAAGCTTCCCAGAAAGTTTGTCCCAACAAGTCTCACTGTGTGTGTATCCATTTCACCAAAGGCCCTCATGAAATTTTTTTCTAATTTTGTAGACATGTCAGTGTATCTTGATGTCTGCATTTCTTTCATTATTAGAGAGAGAGAGAGAGAGACAGAAGGAGAGAATACATTTTGCCATCTCTTTTTCCTCTAATTTCAAAAATATTTCCCAACTTCAAAATGATTCCCCCCCACCGTTCCTACCATGGCTTATCTAGGTGGCAGGCACAATTGTGCCACACTGACTGGTTAAATAATTAATTGGAAACTGAGCAGTCATTGATAGGTGACTGCAGGCTGACTCCAAGCACACATTTGGACTGGGAGAGGAAGATAAGCAAATGAATTCTGAATAGTTTTTATTTAGAAAATAACTCACCATTGCCTTGTTAGTTGATTTTAAATTCTATTTTCTTCTCCTTCCTTGGCCCATTTATACTACAGAAACTGTAAGCATAGCGGTTGCCTCAGTCATGCCTCCCTCCAGGAGTTCCTTGGAAATATAAAGCTTCTAGAAGAGGTCATCCCAGTTGCCCTGTCAGCACCTCATCCCTGTTTCAGCATCCTTAGCCTCATGTCCAGTCCCCTTTCCTGGAACCCATTCCTTCAAGACCTTGCTCTCAGCTTGACTTCAGGGCTGGAAATCATCTGGTGTACATTCATCCATGTCTCCATTAGTAGTACTAGTTAGATTATCTACTAAGATAAAACTTGCAAACCAGAATGTTCATTCACTAATCTATAAAGTCGGTGTCCTTTTCCAGGAACAAGAATCTGATGTCCCTACTCAGAGTCCCTCCTTTCCAAGTACCTGAGACACCAAATCTATCATCAGAGGGTAATGTGTTGAGTCAGGTTCTATAATGAGAGGGGGCTCATCAAACAAGTATGTCCCTGGGATCCTGGTAAAATAATCCCGCCCTAAAGCCAAGCATACCACGATAAACAGTTGGCCAAGAGACAGTATGTTTGCTGTCCTGCTCCTCTTTCCCTGCTGATTGGCCCCCTCTGTCATACACCTAAGTACTAGTGGTGCTTGGGTCTATTCTGATCCTTTTGTCTGGCTTGTGGAAATCCCTCACTATTTTAGCTATTATAATTCTGTAATACTTTTTAATATCTTACTTTCTCATATTTTAGAATTAATTAGTCTAGTTTGATGAAAAATTTTGTTGAGATATTTTTATTGGAATTGCATTAGATTTATAAATTAGAGTACAAACGTTATCACCACATTGAGTATTCTCATCCTATGAATGTGTTGTAGCTCTCCATTAATTCCGTTATCTCTTTCGTTCAGTAACATTTTCTAATCTTATGCACAGAAGAATTGGTATTGCTCATGTGTAGAAACTCCATTTGGACTTTTAAAAAAATTACCATATAGTGTATTATTAGTTTCAGAGGTAGAGTTTAGTGATTCATGAGTTGCATATAACACCTGGTGCTCATTACTGCAAGTGCCCCCCACTGCCCCTCCAGCAACCCTGTTTGTTTCGCATAGTTAAGAATCTCTTATAGTTTTTCTTCCTCTCTGTTTTCATCTTATTTTTTCCTTCCCGTCCCCTGTGTTTATCTGTTTTGTTTCTTAAATTCCACATATATCAGAGAAAGACAAATACCATATGATTTCACCATTTGTTTTTTATGCCAATCTTATCATCAAGGATGCTTCTAAACTTTCTCTTTAGTTCTACTGATTCACCTGTGGAATATCTGATTTCTTATGCCGACAGTCATATTTTATACAAATAATATCAGTTCTATTTCTTTTAATCCTTTTCTCTCATTTTTCATTCTCTTCTCTTATTACATTGGTTAGGACCTCTAGTACAATGTTTAAAAGCAGCAATAAAAGAGAGTATCCTTTTCATTCTCCTGACTATGGGAGTGTATCTAAAAAATCAAGTGTGAGGTTTTGCTGCAGATTTTTTACAGATATCCTTTATTGGGTTAAGGACATTTCTTCTATTACTAGTTTGCTTAGAGTGTTTTTCTAGATTAGTCTTGCTTTAAGCTTGTTTATTTTATTAATCTTTTCAAAGCATCAAATTTTGCTTTTTTGATCATTTCTAGATTTTTTGTTTGTTTTGTATTTCACTATTTTATACTCATTTTTTATTGTGGGATTTCTTCTACTTTCTTTGGGTTTACTCTTTGTTCTTTGTTTTTTTGTTTGAGTTTTTAAGTTAACAATATAACTCACTTTTTTTCAGTATTTTTAAAAAACAAATGTAGTTAAGGATGTAAATCCTACTCTAAGTACTTCTCCCCCCCACCCAAAGACTTCTTTACTTGCATCCTACACATTTTGAAATGTAGTGCTTTCATTGTCTAATAACATTCTAATAGGAAACTTCTGAATATAATATAAAACGTACTGTAGGAGCACCTGGGTGGCTCAGTTGGTTAAGCAACTGCCTTAGGCTCAGGTCATGATCCTGGAGTCCCAGGATCAAGTCCCACATCAGGCCCTCTGCTCATCAGGGAGCTGGCTTCTCCTTCTGCCCCTCGCCCCTTTCATGCTCTCTCTCTCTCTCAAATAAATAAAATCTTTAAAAAAAAAAAAAGTACTGTAAGGTTCACACAAGCAAAACTCAGGGAGATATTTTAGAATTATAAGACCTTCCAATTGTTTTCAATTCTGCCCAGCCTTATCCACAAGACATAGTAAGTAAAATTCATTATAATTTGAATCCAAAGACCTAGAAAAGGGAACTGCTTCTAATCTTCACTCCTCTGGAGGTAGAAGAATGAAGGAGTACTGAGCAAATACCGAATATCTGACTGATGTGCAGTTCTTTCCCCAATAATGTAAGAACCACAAAAGCCTAGTCATTGTAATCGTTAACGTGATGACAGCTTTGTCACAATAGAAGAAAAATACATTTATACAGACATGCAAAGAGAGTTATAGAGTCATTACTATTATTATAATTTATAATAATTTTGAATGTTTCCTATGTACCAGGTACTGTGCTAAGAACTTTTTATACATTGTCTTACATGAACCTTCCAACAATCATGTAAAGGTAGAAATCAATATTATCTTCATCTTACTGATTAGGAAATTAAATTTTAAAGAAGCCAGGGAATGTACCCAAGGCGATGATGCCACAGTTGAATGAGAGTGGAAACCAGGTCGGCCACATTTCAAACAGGTGCTGGTAGCAACTAACTCCACTAACCTGTTCCTTCTCGTCCTCGAGGCCGGGATGCTGCGGATAAGCCAACACATGAGAACACACAGTGACTACGCCGGGAACAAAGGCAGGCTTATTAGAAACCCAAAGTACAATAATAACAGATACTAATTAACTGACGATCATGATGAGAGAGCTTTTGTCCTTGTAAAAGCCAACCCCCTCACTTCTGTTTCTTACCTGTCTTTTACTCAGAATGCTCAACTACTTCTTCTTTCTGTTGTGTTCCTGTTTCCTTTTCTACTGGATCGTTCCTATCCATATACAGACATGTTGCAGTATCTTCCATCTTGGAGGAAAAAGGGCAAATTCCTTCGGTTCTAGTTATTGCCTTGTGTTTCTTCCTTCCTTGCCGGTAACTTCCTTGGAAAGCATTATCTAGACTTGTTCTCTTCCCTTCTACACCCCTAGTCTCTTCTCCAGCTGTTCCAACTACGTTTTGTGTACCCACCACTTCACTGGGACTGCCTTTGTCAAGGTCACCCATGATCCTGACCGGGTCAATCAGTGATTCCTTGCCAGTCTTTGTACTTGACCTCTGAGCAGCATTTGGCACAGATGAACAGTTTCTTCTTCCTGAATCATTCTCTTCCTCATGCTCCCTGTTGGCACTCCTTCGACCTCAGCAGCTGCTTCTTGGTGTCTTTGCTGGCTCCTTTCCTTCTAATAGTCTCATCAGCTTACATACCCCTATACATCACTAACTTCCACATTTCCATGTCTAGTTCCATTCTCTCCACTGAACTCTTCTTTATCCAACTGCCAAATTGGCTGTACCCTTTTAATGTCTATTAGGCACATTAAACTTAACATATCTAGACCTGAATTCAGTTTTCCCTCTAAATTTCATCCTGCCCAGTCATCTCTATGTCACTGTTGCAACCACAATCCACCAGTTGCTCAAGCCAGAAACATCTGAGACATGGTCGAGTGTGTGATTGTTTAAAATATGACTACCCGAGTTAGGTGGAGGGTTATACATCTCCAGCCCATTTACAATAGGCTGGGTTATATGACTTTTTTTGGCCAACTGAACATGAACAGACACAATGTGTGCCACATCCAAGCAGAACTCAACAGAACAGCACGTGGTGAGCCATTTGATATTTTCCCCTATGCCATGAGACCACTAGTTTCCCAAGTGAGAGTTGTTCCAGAAGCCTGGGTCCTGTTATGAAGATGAGGAGGACCAGAGCTCAAAGTGGCCCATGCTGGACATTTCGTGGGGGCAAGAAATAAATATTTGTTGATGTAAATCACTGAGATTGGAGGCGGTTGCTATCCATGTGAAACTTACCTGAAGCTGACTGATATTAGACCTGATTTAGCCTTTTCTTTCATTTTTCATACTTTACATACACTCTTATCATATCTGCCCACTTCTCTCCATCTCCACTTCTTCTACTCTGGTACAAGCCCAGAGGAGGATGATCTGCTAGTATCTAGCATATGCATTTCCCTTTGACCCATCAAATTCACTTCTAGGAATTTGTTCTACCCATATACTTGAACATATATGTATGTAGAGGGGTATTCATTTCAGCATTTCTACAACATGGAAAGATTGGAAACAACCTAGATATCTGTCAGTTTGGGGCTGTTTAAATAAATCATTATGCATTGTTAAATAAATCATTATGCATATTGAATAGTATACTATGCAGCAAAGTTGGAAAGTCATCAAGACACAATATTATCCATAGTCGGCATTTAAATTTCCCCAATCGTCTCATAATTTTACAGTATGATTATCGAATGAGGACCTAAATAAATTCTATATGTTGTAATTGGGTCAGAGGCCTTTTAAGTATCAAGTCTCTAAATTTCCCTCAACTTCCTCACACCCACCTTTTTTCCTCTTGCATTTTTTATAAACAGAACAGGTTGTGTCTTGTAGGTTTTCCCATAGTCTGAATTTCACTGGTTGCTTCCTCTGGTGTAGTTCAACATGTTCTTCAGTCCTGGTCTGGTAATGAGATCTAAACCATTGGTTCTTGAATTTGTCTGCACCTCGAGAACCTTCAGAATATTCTCATTTTGTGTCCCACCGCCACCCCCGGTGGTGACTTAATTATTTAGGGTGTTGCTTGGGCTCTGGAATTTTAAAAAGATCCTCAGGTGCTTGTGGTGTTCCAAGTTTGGAAACCACTGATCCAGAGGCTTCTTCTGCAAGACTGCTCTACGGGAGATTGATAATGTCTATTTTTCTCTTTTATTGTGATCTTAGCTGCTGTGAGGATTATCACCTAGATCTATTAATTCATTAGAAGCTGCAAAATGCTGATATTCCTTCTGCACTTATTAGCTGGAATAATTCTGAATTTACCCTCTTCTGCTACAATTACTCTGAGGAACTGTTCATATAAGAAAAGTAGGATCAATGTTCAAGTCTTTCCTTTTATTGTTAGTTTTCAAAATAATGAGTTGATTCTGTAACATCTTACATTAGTAACTCATGATATTTTGTATCCTTATGAATTCATGGATTTAAAAATATTTGATGCTCTTTGGTCCATTGCAATCATCATTTTATTCATCAAATTGTCCCATCTTTGGCTAGTGGGAGCATTTATAAGTTTGCTCCTGAGTATTTTTGATAGAATGTCCTTCTTGCTTTCTGAAATGACAAGATGCTCCAGGTTCATCTTGTACATTTCTTGCCCTAGACCTAGATTATCCACTTTCCCAAGAAGCCCTGGTTCTGTTTAGTGGAAAATGATCTCTAGGGATCCTAAGAGGAGAAAGACTTTTCACTGTACTTCTTGGTGATACTTCATGATACTATTTTGATACTTCAATCACATGAATGTCTATTCAAAAACATAAATAGATCCTGAAACTTTTTAATTGACTCCTCTGTAATTAGTATTATTTTAAATGTCTAGTGGTACCTACAAAAAAGATCAGTATGGTGAATCCTATTAGAAAGTGAGAGAATTTTTTCACCTCACACAAATCAGAATGGCTAAAATCATTAGCAAGTCAGGTGATGACAGATGTTGGAGAGGTTGCAGAGAAAGAGGAACCCTCCTACACTGTTGGTGGGAATGCAAGCTGGTGCAGCCACTCTGGAAAACAGCATGGAGGTTCCTCAAAAAGTTGAAAATAGAGCTACCCTATGACCCAGCAATTGCACTACTGGTATTTACCCCAAAGGTACAAAGGGACACATGCACTCCAATGTTTATAGCAGCAACGTCCACAATAGCCAAACTACGGAAAGAGCCCAGATGTCCATCAACAGATGAATGGATAAAGAAGATGTGGTATATATATCTATATATATAGATATATAGATACACACACACACACACACACACACACACACACACACACACACACAATGGAATACTACTCAGCCAGCAAAGAAAAGAAAAAAGAAATCTTGCCATTTGCAATGACATAGATGGAAGTAGAGGGTATTATGCCAAGTGGAAGAAGTCAATCAGAGAATGACAGTTATCATATGATCTCATTCATATGTGGCATTTAAGAAGCAAAACAGAGGATCATAGGGGAAGGGAGAGAAAAATAACACAAGATCAAATCAGAGTGAGACAAACCATTAGAGACTCTTAATCATAGGAAATGAACTGAGGGTTGCTGGAGGGGAGGGGATGGGGGATGGGGTAACTGGGTGATGGGAGTTAAGGAGGGCATGTGATAAAACGAACACTGGGTATCATATGAGACTAAGGAATCACTGACTCTGCTTCTGAGACTAATATACTATATGTTAATTAATTGAATTTAAATTTAAAAAATAAAATTAAAAAAGAAAGTGTATTATACCTCCATCAGAAAGGATGAATACCCAACTTTTGTATCAACATGGATAGGACTGGAGGAGATTATGCTGAGTGAAATAAGTCAAGCAGAGAGAGTCAATTATCATATGGTTTCACTTACTTGTAGAGCATAAGGAATAACGTGAAGGACATTGGGTGAAGGAGAGGAGAAATGAGTTGGGGGAAATCAGAGAGGGAGATGAACCATGCAAGACTATGGACTCTGAGAAACAAACTGAGGGTTTTGGAGGGGAGGGTGGTGGGGGGTTGGGTGAGCCTGGTGGTAAGTATTAAGAAGGGCACATATTGCATGGAGCACTAGGTGTGGTGCATAAACAATGAATCTTGGGACAAAAAAAAAACAATGAATCTTGGAACACACACAAAAAATTTAATTTAATTAAAAAAAAAAAAAAGAAAGTGAAGGAAATTTTTAAAGTACGCTCTCCTAGCTGTATTAGTTTCCTATTGTTGCTGTAACAAACACCACAAAGCTAATGGTTTAAAACAAAACAATGTATTATCTTACAGTTCTGGAGGTCCATAGTCCAGACTCAATCGTGGTAGTCTAAAGTTAAGATGTCACCAGGGCTGTTTCTTTCCGTCCAGGGGAGTATCAGTTCTTTGCCTCCTTGGCTTATGGCCACATCTCTCCAATCTCTACTTTCAGTAACCACATTAATGTCTCTAATTCTGACTCCTCCTGCATCCCTCTCATAAGGGCCCTTGTGATTACATTTAGGGCCCATGCGGGGAATGCAGGACACCTTCCCCATCTCAAGAGCCTTAATCACATCCTCAAAGTCCCTTTTGCCATCTAAATGGCATTCACAGTTTCCAGGGATTTGGACCTGGACATCTTTGGGAGTCATTATTCAGTTGCCATATCACCTTATATTGTGTATATATCCTGACTTTATTTTGGAGTGTGCCTGAAAAGGGGAAATGTCTCTGTGGGGACAGTGAGATCATCAGGGCTTCCTGTTTAGAGAGAACTGGGTGGTACAGCTCCTTGGGGGTGGGGCAGAGGCGGACTCAAGGCTCATATGACACAGCCTCTGTCTGGGCCATCACTGAACTAGGCTTTGCTGGCTCTACCGCCTGAACAGCCAACAGATAAATATTTTAAAGAAGATACTACAATTTTCTTTAAACAAAGAATAAGTCATCCAGTTGATGACTATTATAGCACAGAGAGCTAACTTTTCCATTTTTATCCCATCTTTTCAGAGCAGGAGAGTCGGTTGAGTCAATAAATCTCAATCGGTATGAAGACATTAAACTTCTAAATTCAGTCATTTGTAGAACATCTTTACAATTGTGTCATATCTGCAAATCTCCTCGGCTGTTACTTGCTTCCCCATTTCCTTTAAATAAACTTAAATGCATTCATTTAAAAGGAAACTATGTCATGGCCATAAATGAAAACCATTACCACTTCCAAAAAGAAAAAGTAATGGTAAAAATCAACACCTTACCATGGAAAACTTTTGAGGTCTGTGAACCCCCTAGAAGGACTGTTGTGCCACGGGTGGTCCACAGGCCACTGGTGGAAAGACCCGGCTCTCAAGGATGGTCCAAGCAGGTGACATTTTTTTAATGTGCTCTGTCTCAGTTGCCCCAGCTCAACTGATGGCGTAACGGCTCGGCCAGAGGATGCTGAAGCATCTCTCCCAGGGCGCACGTGCAGAATTAGAGTGAATGAATCTCATCATCCTGTCCTTCCCTTTCTCAGAACCGAGGAGAGCTGGTCTGCTTCTGCCATTGCTGGTCTGCTTCTACCCTATGATAGTAGTTTACCCTCCCGAAGGGGAGAGGTCCTCGTGGTGAAGCGCATTATCACTGTTAGGGCTAATGGGAACTGACATGTCACAAATGAAGAGTATCACTGGGTCAACATGCAGTCCCTGTATGTCTCATAGCAGACCCGGCTCCCGGTGCCAGGGAGGCCACAGGGACATGGCACGTACAGCCTAGTGGACCGGACAGACTCTCAGTGGCTCATGACAAGCAGTTAATTACGCATTTACGTTATGATCCTTGCCGCGAAGAAGCATCCGTGCCAAATGAAATGTACGCTTTGTATTTTGATAACAGCACTTCCTCCGTCCGACTACTGGATGGTATTTGTCGAAGCTGAGAACAAATGACAAGCGGTCCTTATGCTTATTACTTCCCCTCACGGCTAGTTTTCAGGCAACAGGGCCCTCCAAAGATGACCGGTCTCCAGAAAACCATTAAACTGAGGACAGAGGAGTCAAAGCTGGCCTACAGCAGGGGAAGGCGCGGGAAGACTGCGCTGCTTTGGAAGGACTGGGGAACCAGGTCTGGTGAGCGGGGAGCATGGGGTGCATGGAGGGGGCCCTGCTTTCTCAGGTTTTCTGATGCCCATCCCACCCCAAGAAAACCTACCAGCAGGGATTAGCTGGCACCTCGGGCAGAAGCAGCAAAGGGCAGGGAGTCAGAGTTGGTGGTCAGGAAGGGAGGGGGCACAGTGAAGCCACCTTAGCCCCTGCTCCACTACTCTCCTCCAGGCCACGCGGGTGGCCATGAAGAGATTCTGGGAGTGGGCCTTGCCCTTCTGCACCAGCGAGAATTAAGGAAAAGCACAGAGAAGTTTCACAAGGTGAAAACACAGGCAACCTAGCTTTTGTTTGAAAAATAGAGCAAAGCAATTAAATTATGTCATAAAATCAGTTAAGTGCTATTTATGAAGCACTTCTGGATTTTTTTAAAGTGTTGATTATTTGACTGAATTTAACTCGTCTGAGCCTCCCTCCCCCCCCACACACACACGAGAAAAAAACAATGACATATATAAATGCAGGCCTGACGTCTTCCCCTCAAACCTCTCTTCCAGCATGGAGAAGGAAAAAAAATGACTAATGGCTTAATGCATTCAAAAAATATTCATAATAAATATGTTTAAATAAAACATTTATATTTATTATGGCATATTTAAACGTATCAATTTTAAATACAGAGCAATTCACATATAACTTTATATGTTTATACACTTGAAAAGGAAATGCTGCCTCCTGTATTTGGGCCTTGAATTCCTTATGTGTGAGGGGACCGTAGGCCCAGACGTGGCATCTTACAAAAGCCCCGACCTCATCCTGCTTCACCCGGAAGCTGGAGGATAGATAGCTCCTGAGAGGTAAAAAGCAAGTCCCCCTGAATTTCTTACAAACTCCCGTCAAGAAAGAGTTTTGCTCCTGGGGACTCCCGTCTTCCGAGTTGCCCCGCTGCTGAGTTCTGCAGCTTTGCCCACAAGAATGAGGCTCTCATCAGAGAGACACAGGCAGCTTCTAGATCTAGAGACACAAGTCACCAGAGATGTATTTTTGCAGAGGTGGAAAAAGAACTAGGTGGCCCCAGGTCAGTGGGAGCATCACCAGGAGACAACTGAAAGGACTCTTGTTCCTCGTGGACAGTTAAGGGTCCAGGCCAGAGCCCAGAGTTCATTTTTATCTATCTGCCAATTAGTAGACTGGGCCTCACTGATAATTGTGCTCTCAAGGTAATGGCTTGTTTAAGTAATTGATGGTATTTGTCCTCACTAGGGAATCTTAGCACATCAAAAGATGTTGAGAAAGCCAAAAATTCACCTAGAGTCTGAATTAATCACTTTGTCAAGCACAACAAAGGCTGTCTTGCTTTGCTAATAATCCCAAATGAGGTAGCAACCCTCAGTTAAATAAGGAAACTGTGGTGTCTTTAATTAATATTTCAAAGAGCTCAGACTGGCTTTTTTACTCACTTGATGTTTATGAGAATGGGACGAAATGCATGCAGAGCAGGAAGAGTGAGGCCTGGCCTCATAGAGGGCTTCGTAGAGAAGGATCTGGGGGCTTTCGTTAACCATAGGGTCAGTGTGTGTGGCTGAGCCCGGGTCAGAGGAAGTCAGTCCGCGTCTGCCTCTGAACGCTGCCCTGTGGCCTCAGCACTTCCTCTTACCCAGCCTTGGCTTCTGGGGTGCTGCTGAACACTTCCCCCTTCCCCCCAGCTCAGCTGCTTCAGCCTCTCTGGGTTCAACTCAACGTGGCTGCCCTTCAGCCTGCCCTCTGGCCAACTTTCCGACCTCAAAATGGCTCTCTTCTTGGGAAGCTCAAGCTTCCCCAACCTCCCCCACAGGCCCTCACTGCCTTTTGCCTCTCCCCCTCCTCCCCCTACCTCCCAGAGCCCCAGGCCAGCTCAGGTCCGGCCCTGGCTTGCAGCCATACTGCCGCCCTGACTCAAGGTCATGCAGGCCAAGGTCAGGCTGGACACACTGCCATGTTGGCCTGATCCCCGCTGCACCGCCATCTTTAAAAGAACGCTGACACCCCCAGTGCTACTTGTAAGCCACGGAGCAGGGTGAGGGGATGGGGACCGGAAGGCTGCCAGTCCAGTTCAGCAATCCTTACAGAGTGTAGATACCATACAGAGGGTGAGTAAGACATCCCAGCACCCCCGCCCCCCAGAGTATATCCTATGGAAAACCAATGGGGGAAGGGGGGATATCCCTTGGACTTGGGGAAGCCCTGGTAACTAACAACCTTCCAAGTACTTCTTATCTTACCTAATAACTCCCCAGTTGGTATCCTCAGTGTCGTCTTTGACTCTTTCCATCAATCTTTGTCTGGAATCAATCGTCAAGTACTGTCAGTTCTGCTTTCAGAAGATCTTGGGCGTGTTCTTCTCCTTTCTTCTAACTGGAACTGCCCTGTTTCAACCCTCATCGTCTCCCTGGGGCATGGGCCAGTCCTTTGTGTCCTGATCTGGCCTTCCAGCCTCTGGTTTCTCCCTTCATCAATAATCCAGTCCACACCAATCCGCACCAGTGCCAGAAGAATCCTGCTAATGCACAAATCAGACCATGCTGTGGCCCAGTTCGGAATTCTCTATTGGCTCCCTGTCAAGACACACTCAACTCCTTTATTTGGCACATAGGACCTCGGGTGATCTGGCCCTGGCCTGACTCTTCAGTGCCACTCCAAGTGGACTCTTCTCCCCTGCCTTTAGACTCTGGCAATCTTGCACGACTTGGAACATTTCTAGTTATGCCGACTTGTTTTATCCTTCCAGGCTCTTCCCCCATGCTCTTCGTCAGGGCCCGGACTAAGGTGACACAGCAAGGGATCTACGGTGTGGCGTTTAAGGAGGCGCGCACTCTCAGGAATGTGCAAGCCTGAGAGTGAGCACCTTCTTCAATCTTGTGTCCCAGACACATGCTTACCTCACCCCGGTCCCAGCACCCTTCCCCGCCTGGTGTGTCCGCCCTCTTTCTCCACTTGGAAAGTCCTGATCATTCTCCAGGTCTCTGCCAGAGGGCTGCCTCCTCCAGGAGCCCTCCCAGACTGTCCTTGACACATAGAGACCATCTCCTTGGCCAAGGGCTCCCTAATGAGGAGGGACTGCAAATGAAGAGTGGAAAGCTCAGTGTATTGTCTGTAGGATTACAATCCCAAGTTCATTATTTACTGTACCTCGTTCCGTTTCCATCCTGTGGGTTTAGTCATCTGTAGTTAATCCTTTTGTTTTTACGAAGTCCTTAAAGAACCCTTTAGATGTTGTTGTGAAAGAGTGACATCTGCCTTGGGTGAACCCTAACAGACAATTAAATTAGAGCCCAGAGAGGACAGAGGGGGATCCTCTCATCTCTGTGTCCTGCATAATCATAGTGAATAATTACAGAGTGTTTCCTGTAAGCCAGGAGCTGGTCTAAGTGTTTCACACATGTTAACTCACATATTTCTCTCCACGCTCTGTGCATGCGGTGCTATGATGATCCTCTTCATCTTGCAGATGTGAAAACTGAGGCTCAGAATGATTAAGTGATTCACCTAAGGTCACATAGCTAGTAAGCGGCTGAGATGTCTGTTTCTGGAGTCTGTGCTCTTAGCTAGCAGCCTCTACTGTCTCTCCTTTGTATGTTTATGGAGCCGCCCATCGCCTACAGCCCATCGCCTACAACCCAACCCGTCTACTAGAGAGTGGCTTAAGGACTCTGAGACGCCTGTGAATAGGCAGATGCCATTATCCCCTGGGATCAAATCAGTTGATCAGACTGGCCACTGAGTCAGCAGGGCCACAAGACTTGAAGTAAGGACTGGTGAGCTCGAAGTGAAGCCTGGCCTATGCAGGGTAGACCAGCTGTTTCTTTGGCCAGCCCAATTTCGGTATCTCTAAGTAACCAAGGTTGGTACACAGGAGCACAGGGTTACTGGTGCACGGAATGGTTCTGTTCTTTCGTATCTTGCCTAGTAGGCACTCAAAAAAATTTGCCAATAAGGGGCGCCTGGGTAGCTCAGTGGGTTAAAGCCTCTGCCTTCGGCTCAGGTCATGATCCTGGTCCTGGGATCAAGTCCTGTATCGGGCTCTCTGCTCAGTGGGGAGCCTGCTTCCTCCTCTCTCTCTGCCTGCCTCTCTGCCTACTTGTGATCTCTGTCTTTCGATGAATAAATAAAATCTTTAAAAAATATATATATTTTCCAATTGGATTTGAGGTTATGTCTTCAGGAACCCAGCCAATACTGCCATCTTTCTATTGAACTGCGACCTGCCCAATAGCCTGGAACAGGCCAGGGAAACCCAATTCTGTCTCCCAGCTTTGCAGATGGCTTAAAATGCTTAGGCAATCGAGATAACAAAAGGATACTGTGAGTGTTTCAAAATGTTTATAATCCCATTGCATCTTGTTTGTTACTGTAGTCCCCAGATCTCAGCATTGACCTAACTCTTAGCAAGTTGACCCTGTGGCCTTTGCTCATCTCCTAGCGATGGTGAAGAACCACAGGACCAACTGGAAATTGTATGGAAAAGGTCAGAAGGCAATAATAGCCCCAGTCTAAGATTGCCGAGAGTCCCGATGCCCTTTGCTCATCAGCGTGGTTGGTTCTGGCTCTTACGCCTCTGGGCCCTAGTTCGGAGGTGCAGACCTACAGAATCAGCCTGACCTTCCCCATAGCCAGCTCATCTGGGTTAGGCCTCTTACCTGCCTCCTATACCTTACAGTCTCTTGTATAATTACTGTCTCCTGCCCCAGCCTTATCCTGGCCATTCTTAGCTCATCATTTGTACTGGCTATTTATTGCTGTGTAACAAATTACTCCAAAACCAAAGTGGCTTAAAGCAACACATATTTATTACCTCACACAGTGTTTGTGTGCCGGTCAAGAATCTGGGCAAGGGCTCCCCCAGGGGTGTTGGCTCTGGGTCTCCCGTTAGGTTACAGTCAAGCTGTCCAGTGAGGCAGCACTGGTCTGAGGCTTGCCTGGGCCTGGGGAATCTGCTTCCACGCTCACTTATGTAGCTATTGGTGGACATCGCCCACGAGCCTCTCTGTAGCGCTTATTCTATGGGCCATCTCGCTCCCCACTGAGCAAGCGGTCAAAGGGAAGCGGCGGGGGGGAGCCCAAGATGGCAGCCTCAATCTTTTACAACCTAATCTTGGAAGTGACAGATCGTCACCTTGGTTGTATTTTATTGGTCACATGGCTGACCCTGATACAGTGGGGGAGGGTACTGTGCACGACTATGAAAATGGCGGGGGCGGGGGGGGGGACAGGGGTCATTAGGAGTCATCTTGGGAACTGGCTGCCACATCGCCCTTGCCCCAGTGTGAGCCAATTTAATTCAAGTACATCCTTCTTCCAAAGTTTCACCTTGCGTTTTTCAAGCTGGTTACTGAGCCTTGTAAAGTCTGTAAGCTGCTCTTCCCTATGATTGAAACAAGCTTTGGTTGCTCTGTTCTTGATTCCATTAAGTAGTTAGTGCCTCCTCTGTGCTAGGCACTGGGCCAGATGCCCTCTCTCCTGACCAAGCATATATGTAGGACCTTCTTGGCTTTTACTGAAGAATAAAATCAGGAAAGTTTCTAGCTAAGGGGGATGAAAATGGATGTAGAGCTGTCAGAAAGACATGGCCAATGATAGGAAACATTTCCCAAGCTCTTGCTATGGATTAGGCATTGTATCAAGCACTGTGCCCTTTCCTCTCCAACCACATTCTTGTTATGTCCACCACATAAATGGGGAAACTGAGGCTTAGAGCCTGGCCCCAAGGGCACAGCCCAGGTCTTAGTCTGACTGATGGAGGGGCCTGAGCCTCCAGCCAGGCCTCTGATGGGTCTGCTCTGGCTCAGCAAGGCCAATAAGAAAAAGGAGACTACAGGAGTCTCCTAGGAGCAAGAGAAAAGAAAAGTAACCCACACTGAGGGATTACAACCACGGAACTGTGTTCTCTAGGTGCTCTGGAGGCTAGAGTCTGACATCCAGGTGTCAGGAGGGACATGGTCTCTGAGGCTCTAGGAAAGGACCCTTCCTTGCTCTTCCTAGTTTCTGGGGTTGCTGGTAATCCCTAGAGTCCTTGGCTTGTAGCCACATCCCTCCAAGCCTGCCTCCATTGTCACCTGTGTGTCTGTGACCTCAGATCTTCTTTGCTTTAGCTGTGTCTGCCTCCAGGGTCCCTCTTCTTATAAGCACAGTCACTCATGGATTAGGGCCCACTCGAATCCACTGTGACCTCCCCTGAACTTGTTTGCATCTGCAAAGACCATATTCCCAACTAAGGCCACATGCTGAGGTCCCCAGTGGACCTGTATTTTGGGGGGACACTACTCAACTCAGGGCAGAGACCATCAGAACTGTCAGCAGTCCTGAAAAAAGCCTGAAGGGAGTAACCCACATGTGTGTGTGGGTGGGGACAGATCTTCCTGACCACTCTGGGGACAGGGAAAAAGGAGACAGAAAGAAACTGACCCTAATGAAAGAAGACACTAATTCAAAAACATTTTCCCCCCAGCTCATTCTGAAAGCTAGGCTTTGTTGTTTGCTGGCTGGGATGTGGGGACACTTTTGTGATTTTTGTTGTTGTTGTTGTTGTTAAGATTTATTCATTTGGGCGCCTGGGTGGCTCAGTGGGTTAAAGCCTCTGCCTTCGGCTCAGGTCATGATCTCAGGGTCCTGGGATCGAGCCCCGCATCGGGCTCTCTGCTCAGCGGGGAGCCTGCTTCCCCCTCTCTCTCTGCCTGCCTCTCTGCCTACTTGTGATCTCTGTCTGTCAAATAAATAAATAAAAATCTTTAAAAAAAAAAAAGACTTATTCATTTATTTGAGAGGGAGACAGAGAATGTGCAAGTGAGGGGAGGGCAGAGGGAAAGAGGAACCAGACCCCCCGCTGAGCAGGGAGCCCCATGCAGCTGATCACAGGACACTGAGATCATGACCTGAGCCAAAACCAGCAGCTGCTGCTTAACCAACTGAGCCACCCAGGCGCCCTGGCTCTTCTGGTATGTATCATTACATGAACTCATCTGTGTTTAGCTGTTTTACTCAGCATTCCTGGTTTATAAGGAAAAAGGAAACAAAATCTTGTGGCCTTTCGGACGGCAAGAGGAGTCCCCTGTTCAGATCTGCCAACAGCTTTGTAGAGAACAGTGTATACAAGTATATGACAGGGAGGAGCCCAGAAGTGAGTTTAAAGTCTTTCTTTGTCTTTGAAAACCTGAGTGAAACTCACCCTGTGTAACAGGCTTTGTGATACTGGGTTACACCCTTTCATCTTATAACCACTAGCCAGCACCAAGGGTTACTTTCTTGAAGGGCAAGAGATAATCCTAAAACATATATATATTCTTAATAACACAGTAGGCCTTAGCACCCATGAGAATATTTAAAACAATTCTGGAACTATTTCTGTCTTCAGCCATAGCCATGTCTTGGTATAACAGCACCCAAAAATTTACTGCCCAGCATAGAACAATAAATTTATCCTAAACACTGCAGCTCACAATTTACAAGGATGTCCCCTGGTTGTAATATATTTCAGGATAGGGTGGACACACTCGGTTTTCTACACCCAGGCTTCTTCGGGTCTTCTGGACTTCAGCAATGCCTCCCTTCCATCCTGCTTTTCTAGCCTGGAGTTGGGTCCCCGATGGGTCAGCCACTCCCTTCCCTTCCTCATCTCCTGAATCACTATTTGTTCTTCTCAGAGTATGTTCCAGCACTGTCAACTGTCTGCCCCTGGCCTCCGATGCCTGTTCACCAGAAATTCCCAGGCACGTCCCCAGGCTCGGTTCCGGTCAACCTGAGCCCCTCCCCTGAGCTCATGACCCGACGTTAGTACTGTTGGTGTCAGCTTGTCACTCCACGGCCAAGACCCGCCGAGACCTGCCATCTCAGCGTCTCGGCTGCCAAATTCCCCACCAATGTCTGTTCTTTTTTTCAGAGGTCACTGTGTTCATTTACAGTAAAAATCCAGGTGCCTGATAGCTTTAAGGTTTTGTTTGTTGGTTCTCTGTTTTTATTTTTCTTATTTTGTTTTGTCACTCATGGCCTCTTTCTGCTTTGCCAGAGATCAGAACCCAGATGTGAAATCTTGGAGCATACAGTAATTGAATCATTGCTTGCAATTCTTCATGCCCTCCCTGTATCAAAATCCCATATCATCGCCCTTTATTGGACAGCTTTCAAGTACCTCCCATTATGGTGGGTGGCGTCTTCTCCCCCCACCCCATGAATGTTGGGCTTGGGCATATCACTTACCTTATCCAGAGAAACACAGGCAGAAGTGACATTAAACCACTTCCAGACTGAGGCCTCAAGAGGCATCATTTCCCCTGGCATCTTTTGCTTTCTTGTGATCTGTCAGGAGTAGAGTTTTCCCCCCACCTATCCTCTTCAGCCTGGGCCCCATTACCAACACATATGGATCAGATCTGAACCCCACCCGCAGCCTAGAACAGAACTAACCCCCCCAGACTCTGAGAACTAACCCACAGACTCTGAGAAAAATGAATGCTGTTGTTTGCCAATGAGCTTAGGGTGGTTTGTTACACAGCATTGCAACTGTAGCTAATACAGGTCAATTCTCCTGACTTCTCTGCTCATTCATTTCCTCATCTGTAAAATGAGGCCACTGGATCATAATCAAGGTACTCTGCCTCTTTTCTACCCCTGCGCTACTGAGGTCTCTGGCAGGCACCCAACAGTAATAGAGACTAGATGTGGCAGAGTCAAATATTACAAATCTCTGAAGAAAGAGAAGGATGTGGAAATGTTAATTCCATTTAGGAGTGGCCTCGGAGGGAGTCATTTCAGTGGGGCTGAAGGGTGAATGGGAGATGAGAATGTGAGCAAGTGTAGGGTCCTCTTTCTAGCCTCGTGGCTGGAAAGAGAAGGATGAGTGTAGTGGTAGCTGAGTGAAACACGCAGACAAAGAAGAGATGGTTAGTTGGTTAGTTGGTTGGCTGGCTGGCTTACTTGGGTATTTTAAGATGAGAGGGATTAAAATCTACAAGGAAACATTACAGTGTCATAGTTAAGGGGTAATGAAGGTGAGGGCTTAGACAGGAGTGTGCAGGAAACAAAAGGTCTGGTCTATGAGAGAGAGTAGAGGAAGACTTCCCAGGATTTATGTACGGATTTGATATGCCTCACTTACGTTTCCAGTTCTCAAACCCATGGGCGAGGCAGGTGTCAACAGTGAGACAAAGACGAAATGGCCAAGAGAATTGTGCAGGTACTGTTCAGACCAGAGGAGAAATGTAAATTTTGTCATAGGAAAATTTTACATGTTTCTGGAAAGCGCATTGGGTTTAAAGCTTGATTTATAAAGCACTTTTCAAGAAATAGATTTTCTTCTCTTTTTAAACACCTACAACTAGGAGATACAAACTGGCATCGGCAGACTAATAATATATGTGGATATAAGATTTATCGATCATGAGGTACTCATACTCCCCTTTTAAGGAGACAAGAGCAGGATGACTCTGTCTCCACTCTATCATTAGAAACTAAAGCTCAGGAAGGCAGCTGACATCTCAGACCTTATTCCCACCTCTTCTCCATCACCTTCCTTCCCGGCTGCTTCAAAACCTGCTGCATTTTCTGGCTCCTGTCCCCACCACCCCGTCCATGGCCATCTCCAACAGCACCTAAGACTTCTTAGTCGCTAAACCCAACAGGTATTTTGCAACCTCATCTTACTTGTTCAAGGTCAAAAAGCAACCTGGTGAAAGAAGCCCAGGGTCACTCACAACAAGGCCACTTGTTTGAAATACAGCTGTCCTCACTTTTTCACTTCAGTGCACTCCTGAAGAGCATGGGAGAATTCGGAAGGGTGTTAAAATTATTTAATCAATTGACTGAAATTGAAAACAAAATCATGAGCCATCTCCCCTGGATCTACATAATTATTATGGGGTATAAGCCTGCAGCGATCCAGTAATAACTAGCTATCACTTATTGAACATTACTGGGCCCAGCCCATCTATTCTATGTCTTAACTCATTGACCCTTGCAAACACGCTAGAAGGCAAGCACAGTTACTGTGCCTATCTTACAAATGGGGACGCTGAGATGCAGAGACCTTACCAACTTGCTCAAGTTTGCAAGGCTAGCCAGGGCTTTTGAATCCAGCCAATCTGGTTCCAAAGCTCACGCTCTGGACCACTGCGCAAGCGCAGAAAGGCAGCCAAGAGTGAAGTGGGTTTTGGTGAGGTTTCAAAGACCGTGTTGGAGAACCAACACGCTGCTCAAGTGCCTAAGGGTCCTTGGATTTCCCAGATGGGTGCCATAGTCACCTCTGCACGATGATTTTGTTTAGGAACCCTTCCCTTATCAATAGTGCAGAGATGAAATTCTCCCACAGCCCAGGCTCACCTGAATTGTAAAGACAGAATCTTTTCTTAAGGTCCAGAGTTCAAGTCGGTGACATTTTGTTATATAACAAATGAGAGTGGTAGCTCGTTGCAGTGGTACATGGCCAAAAATGAATGGAAATTCTCTATGATAATATCCATAGCAGCAAAGAACAACTAGCTTGTACTGGGAGTCCCTATATGCCAAGCCCAGGCCACACTGAATTCTATATATAGAATTCTATATGTATCTCTCAATTCGGCTTAGCTCAACAAGAAGTCTGAGTGCTTATTTACCCAATAGAAATGTATCAAGTGGCCCAGGCACAATGCTGGGCACTTGAGATGGAAGGTGTGTAAGGCCAAGTCCTGCCTTTGGGGAGCTCACGTTAGATGAGTGGAGAGCGAGAGAAGGGACCAAATGCAGTGGGGCCAGGAGCACAGGGAATGCAGAGGCTCCCACCTGACCCGAGCTGGAGAGGGCACCCCAGTAGAGGGATATGGGTGGTAAACAGCATGGTGTCTGGAAGGAACTGTGAGCACCAGAGAGGAGAGGGTCTGGTGAGAAGCGCTGGGAGATGAACAGGCAGAGGGGGAAGGGATCAGGTCAGAGAGGGGGAGGAGAGGCTGCAGGCCCTGGAGCCTTCATTCCCTAGGCGGGGCGGGTGCCATGGAAGGGTTTTCTGCAGGACAGTGGTGAGCTCCTGTGGTGTGCTTCTGGCTGCAGAGTTGCAGGACAAAGTTGAGGGACACAGGCAGGAGGCAAGGAAGCCAGTTGGGAGGCTATTTCCAGCCAAGAGATGCTCTTGAAATTCTGGATGGCAGTAGTAGAAGAGAGAAAGAGGAAAGAATAATTCAAGCACCATTTAGGAAACGAGACTGGCAAGAATGTAGATTGGCTGGACATTAGGGTGAGTGAGAGCTGGCCTAGGTGGCCAGGTGGAAAGGTGTCATATGTCGAGAGTCAGGGACTGTCAGCCCTTTCTTATTAATGAGGAAACTAGCAAGGATGGAATGACTTTTTTCTGGTGGAAAAAGTGTATCTGTCCTAAACTGTAAAGGCCTAGCTGATTCCCATGGTACCATATTTCTCCAATATTCCCCAGTTACCTTCCTTTATCATCCTTTTTGTCATGAGATGATGCTCCCCATTTTGGTCACTCTCTGTTTACAAATAGAGTTCAAGCCCCGAAATGTATAACTGACTGTGCTTTACAATGCTTATGGCCTGGCATCTCCAGATGCCTACTGATTTGCGAAGGTAGGAAGGGGGTACAAGAGATATTTTCAACATTTCAAAGAGTCTGATGTAAATCGGGCAGTTATTGACAATAAGATCGTGCAGGTTAACGAAAATGTCAAGTTTCTTTGCTTTGGAGTGGAATTATAACTTGGTACGCTAATGCTGGTTATCTCATTGGTCAGCTGTTCTCACTGGCAGAGCTTCTATCATTGTCTTGGAATGATTAAAATGGGAAAATCAATCATTACTTAAATATGTATTGTTATTTAGACAATGGGACCTATGTGGAAATAATATAAACAGTGGGTATTTGCATTGCTTTAAACTGTGGGGATTAGTGTTCAATAGAACAGGGAAGAGGAGGTGTTTGTCCTTTGATGCCTCTCTTTTGGGGGACTGGATGCCTCCTGTCCCCCTGCACTATTGTCAGGGTACCCTGGTCAGACCCCAAAAGCTCTAAGATCCCCATATGCCACCTCTAAATGGTTGTGTCCTGCCTTCTGTCCCATCCTTTCCTTTTTGCATCCGAGCCCTGCTTTTTAATTTCTCATGTGACAATTTATCTGTCTGCATTCCTGAGAATGTGATCTACTGCACATCAATGAGGGAGAAGCAGCACACAGCCTTGAAAACCTTCAGCATTCAATGAGCGTGTGAACTTAGAAGTCATTTATTTACTTTCAGCGAGCCACGTGCAAGGCATTCTGCTAGGTGTTGGGAACACAGGGCCCCTAGCGTGCAGGCGAGTCGGAGGGAGACTGATCCTGCCATCCCCGGTGCTCACACGCCCACACGTGCATCTCAGTGACCTGAGGGATGGTGACGATCATTAACATTTATTGAGCAGCTACTGTGCACAAGGTGCTCACTGGCTCAAGTTCAGCCCTGTGCTCAGGTGCTTGGAGTCAGGCTAAGAAGACAGGACACGTGCATACACAATAAGATAATATAGTAAGTACCGAGATGGCTATAGACACAGCGGGGCTCTAGGGAAGTTCGAGGTGGGCAGGGCTCCTGAGGGCTGGCTGGTTAAGGTCACCTTCAAGAAGGTTTGAAAGGCTGACTGGGGTGTCCACAGAGAGAGGAGGACATTCACACAGCAGGGACTGTGATGAGGGAGCAAGAGTAGGGAGAAGAAGGGGCATATTGTGTGCAGGCAGGAGGGAAATGCGGAGGAGGATCTGAGAGCACCTTTCGGTTGACATGTGGGGGCAGAAGCTGGTTTTGGTGCACAGGGCTGGCTGTCCCTAGGGTGTCCATGTGTGGTGCTCAGAAAACGGTTTTGGTTGAAGCCACTATTCGTCAAGGTTGGCTTTCCTTTCAGGCCATCTCTGACCCTTTTTTTCCAGACAAAAGAGAGAAGCTATGCAACATCACATATTTTGGCAAACCAGGAATGAGGTGGCTCTTCATAACGGAGGAAGCACCAATGCGGAGCAGCCCTGACTGTCCCTTTCCTTCTCTCGCCAAAGTTCCTTCCCCAGAACTTTGAACTCTGAATGTTCCGTTCAGAGATACGTTATACGTAGAAATATGTTATACGTAGAAATCCCTGCCGTGCTGCTCAGGTTCCTAAAGAGAGGGCACTTACCCCAGTGGCAAGTGACAGCCTATGAAGATGCTTGTGATTATGACATACAGGGTGGAGGGAAGGGGTCGTTCAGTAACTTTATTTCTGGAAGAGCCACTGTTCTCCCAGGGAAAGCAGCACCAAGCATATACTCAAGAATCACAGTAAGGCGCCAACATAAATGCGATTATGTGCCTTGTCTATAGAACGAATGAGATTCTGCTTTTATCCCTGCCCAGAGTAGATGCTATGAGAAGCCTGAACTCTCGCGAGATAAGAGAAGTATGACCTCAAGTATTAAGATTATTGGTGTTGTTTTCTTCACAACAAAACAAACCAAAAAAGCTAAGAACAATGCATATGCCCCTTGAGAGGGGCCCCTCCCCAGAATCCCCAGGCTTCCTCTTGAGTGAACAACAAGAAGCCTTATTGTTTTATAATCACATTTTATTTTGAGCCAAAAATAACGTTGCCCAGTCTAATCACCTATTTGCCAAAATTTGGACTGTTTTTTAAAAAAATCAATCCATTCTCAGAAAGATGACAGCTGGTTGCCTTGAGGTTGTCGAGAGACTGCCTCCAGGCACCAAGGGCCATTCCTAAAGAAAAGTGCTAAGAATGTGATTTCTGATAGCGGCATATCTGCAGCAAAGGTTCAGCCTATCAGGAAAATGCCTTTGAAGGTCATAAAATTCATTTGGCTGTATAAGTTCTGGTGTGTATGCTAAAATAATCAGTCACGTTACTTTATAGTCACGCCTCGTACTCTCGTTCTGGAAAAATCAATAAAGGGAGGGGAAGGCTAGGGATATTGTGTATAACTATTTAAAAGAGAGAAAATAAAAAAAATCATATTCTGTGAAAATGGTCCTCAAGGAAGCACAGACCTAGTTTTCTTAAGCAGGTTCAATTTTATCTCCAAGCCCATCACTGAGTTATTAAACCAAAGGACCCATCATATCCTAAACAAAAAGCACAAAAAGCCAAAAAGGGAAATAGCATGCATCCTTCTCTAGATGTTCTGGGGCACTGGAAATTATCCATGGCCTTTAAAATGTATTTCTAAAATGTGTCCATTATTCAATGTGTCCATTATTCACACCGTTAATGTTTTGTTCCACCAAATGGTACAAACCCTGAAACCGTGACACTTCCTCACCCGAAATTTCTCCCTTCTCTCCTCTGCCACGTCAATTCTTCCTTCTCTTTCCAGTCCCAGCCCCAGACCCTTCTGCATCCCACAACCACCCCAGACAGGCTGGTGACCCAGAAAGTCTGAGGAGCGAGGGCTGGAAGGCAAAATGAGAGTTGTACACGAAGCCATAATGAGGCCCCAAAAAGCTGCTTTGTGAGAGTGTTTCCCGGCTCCTGGGACCCTCTCTCCTCTCCCCCGGAACCACTGCTGAGGATGAGTAGGGTGTCCGGGCAGAAGAGCGAGCAGTTCCTAGTGGACCACTTGTGTTTATCTGACTCGCTTTTCACCAGCTGTGGCTGGTCCCGTACGGACTGGCCCCTGCATAGAGTCCAGATCCAGAAGGCACTCAGTGCTCACGTGGGCCAAGCGCCCATGCAGGAAGTGCTTTGGTGGCATTCCCAGCAGATGAGGAGGGATGCTCCCCACCCCCCAGGGCAGCATTCCTGCCACCATCAGAGGACTGTGTTTTTCCATTCACTTCAAGGTTGAACCAGAGCCAGCCTGCACACTGGCCCTCCTTTACCCTCTAGACTCCATACCCTCTATGGCCGGAAGTAAACATCATCAACCCTGGAGCCTCGAAGCTTGTAGAGGGATCGTCCACATATATTTTACTCCTCCGTTTCCACCGGGCTATGCAGCTGCCTGACCAGCACCAACACATCTGACCGCTCTTTGCAAGGGAATATCTTAGCTGGTATAGATCGCCTTTCACCATAGCCATACATAGCATTTCTTAATCCAATAAACTCAGGAAAACTGGGTTAAGTGAAGTTAAACATTTCTTTTTTTTTTTTTTTTTAGATTTTATTTATTTATTTATTTATTTGACAGACAGAAATCAGAAGTAGGCAGAGAGGCAGGCAGAGAGAGAGGAGGAAGCAGTCTCCCCGCCGAGCAGAGAGTCCGATGCGGGGCTCGATCCCAAGACCCTGGGATCATGACCTGAGCCGAAGGCAGAGGCTTTAACCCACTGAGCCACCCAGGTGCCCCAAGTTAAACATTTCTTGACCGCAGAACTTTTGGGGCCTTTGATAGGCTATGAATCTCCAAGAAGGTTACTGCCTACTTCATTCCCCAAACATTTTTAGGAACAGAACTTGGAAAATGGTAGCCAAACTGATCTTCAAATAACCTTATTCTGCAGCTAGACACCTCTCTCTCTCTCCTTCTGATTATACCAGGGAGCACCTACGTGGCTTCCTTGCTCTGACAAATTCAAGGTTTCTCACCTTGAAACCAGCCCAATGGTATTTGTTGGTTTTTTTTTAAGTATATTGATGTAAGACTGACAAATGAAAATTGTATATATTTAAGGTATACAACTTGGTGTTTGAGATAGGTATACCTGTATAATGATTACCACAATTAAGCTAACTAACTCTTCCATCACCTCACATAGTTACCATTTGTGTGTGTGTGTGTGTGTGTGTGTGTGTGTGTGTGGTGAGAACACTTAAGATTAACCTCTTAGGAAATTTCACGTATTCGACATTATTACTAACGACAGTTACCCGGCTGTACATTAGGTCTCTAGAGCTTGTTCGTCCTATAACTGAAGGTTTGTACTCTCTGACCAACATCTTCCCATCCGCCCCACCCTCCAGCCCCGGGCAACCACCATTCTACTCGCGACTTGCATGAGTCAACTTTTTGATTCCACATCTATGTGAGAGCATGCCATATTTGTCTTTCTGTGTCTGACTTATTTCATGTAACATAATACCCTCTAAGCTCATCCACATTGTTACAAATGGTGGGTTTCCCTCTTTTTTAAAGCTCAATAATATAGCTTGTCCATTTGGTCACAATTTATCCATCCATGGGTCAATAACATTTAAGTTGCTTCCATCTTTTGGCTATTGTGAATAACGCTGCAACAAACTTGTGAGTGCAGATACCCCTTCAAGATGCTGATTTCATTTCCTTTGGATATGTACTCAGCAGTGGGAGTACTGGATCACGTGGTGGCCCTGTTTTTAATTTTTTGAGGGACTTCCCTATTTCCATAGTGGCTGCACCAATCTGTGTTCCACCAATAGTGCCTGAACGTTCCCTTTTCTCCTCCACGTGCTCGCCAACTCTTGTTATCTTTTGTCTTCTTCATGATGGTCATTCCAACAAGCGTTGAGGTGACTACTCTTGGCTTGGATTTGCATTTCTGTGATAATTAGTAATGTTAATCACTTTTTCCTATACCTGTTAACCATTAGTACATCTTCTTTGAAAAAAGTCTGTTGTGTTCCTTTGCCCATTTTTTGATCAGGTTGTTTTGTTTTGTTGCTCTTAAGTTGTGTGAGTTCCTTATATATGTTGGATATTAACCCCTGTTCAAATATACAGTTTGCAAATATTTTCACCCATTCTGTAGGTTGTCTTTTCACTTTATTGAGTGTTCTCCTTGTTGTGCAGAAGCTTTCTAGCTTGATGTGGTCTCACTTGTTTATTTTTGCTTTTGTTGCTTGTGCCTTTAGTGTCAAATAAAAAAAAAATCGTTGCCAAGACCACTATCAAAAGGCTATACCCTCTGTTTTCTTTTAGGAATGTTACAGTGTCAGGTCTTACATTTAAGTCATTAATCCATGTTGAGCTATTTTTTGCTGTGATATAAGATAAGGGCTCAGTTTCATTCTGTTGCATGTTCTTATCTAGTTTCCCCAACATCGTTTATTGAAGACACTATCCATTTTCTGTGTTTTTGGCTCCTTTGTCAAAAATTAATTGACCATATAAGCATGAGTTTATTTCTGCATGTTTTCTTCTATTCCGTTGGTCTATATGTCTGTTTTTATGCAGAACCATACCATTTTGACCCTACAGCTTTGTCATATAGTTTGAAATCCAGAAGTGTGATGCTTCCAGCTCTGTTTTTCTTTCTCAAGATTGCTTTTGTGGCATAAAAATGTCGGGATTTTTTTTTCTATTTCTATGGAAAATGCTATTGGAATTTTGATAGGATTACATTCAATCTATAGATTACTCTGGGTTGTAGGGACATTTTAACAATATTAATTCTTCTAATCCATGATCACTGGGTCTCTTCCCTTTTATTTGTATCTTTTTCAGTTTCTTTCATCAATGTCATAATTTTCAGTGTACAGATCTTTTACCTGCATGGTTAAATTTATTCCTAAGTATTTTACTATTTTTGATGCTGTAACTGGGATTGTTTTCTTTAAATCTCTTTTCATATAGTTTGTTGCCATTATAAAGCAATGCAGCTGATTTTTGTATGTTTCATTTTGTATCCTGCAACTGTACAGAATTCATTTATTAACTCTAATAACTTTTTGATGGAGTCTTTAGCATTTTCTATACATAAGATCATGTCATCTATGAACAAACAGTTTTACTTTTTTCTTTCCTCTTAGGATGCCTATTATTTCTTTTTCTTGCCTAATTGCTCTGGCTAACACTTCTGGCTTTATAATGAATAGGAGTGGTGAGAGTGGGCATCCTTGTCTTATTCTGATCCTAGAGAAAGGTTTTCATCTTTTCACTGTCAAGTATAAAGTTAGCTGTGGGCTTGTCATATACAGTCTTTATACTGAGGTATATTCCTTTTATACCTAATCCATTGAAAATCTTTAACAGAAAAGGAAGTTGAATTTTATCAAATGCTTTTTCTGCATCTATTGGGATGATTATATGTTGTTGTTGTTTTTTTTTTTTTCTCCATTCTGTTAATGCAATGTATTATGTCAAGTGATTGGTGGATATTAAGCCTTCCTTGCCTCCCAGGGAGATATGGTTTCTTCTGAATATGGTCTAGGATTAGATTATCTAGACTACTGGATAGAGTCTGGGCTTAGAATTAGAATCTAGTCCTCCCGTATGTAAAGCAAGCTCTCTTGGACAAGATACCAAGATAATTTCTGGTCCAGTGATTTTCATTATAGTTGTAAGTCTTAACAATCACCAGTAACGGGGCACCTGGGTGGCTCAGTGGGTTAAGGCCTCTGCCTTCGGCTCAGGTCATGATCCCGAAGTCCTGGGATCGAGCCCCGCATTGGGTTCTCTGCTCAGCGGGAAGCCTGCTTCCTCCATTCTCTCTCTCTGCCTGCTTCTCTGCCTACTTGTGATCTCTGTCAAATAAATAAATAAATTCTTAAAAAAAAAAATCACCAGTAACATTTTACCTTAACCTGGTCTTAGAATGAGCCTTGATCAGAACCCTAAAGCAGCCTGATTCCTGTTTTAACAACCAGTTGATTTATACCCTCTGAGTCTTGGGCTCCTGGACTTTAAATGCAGCCTGGCATTAAAAGCCTTTGCATCTTTCTAAGACAGCCCTTCTCGCCTTCCAGTGTATTCATACATTTACCTTCTTCGACTGTTTAGCTACTTAATGGAACCATTACAGTTTACTTTTTGCACTGCCTCATTAGCCAAGAAGCTCTCCTATCACCCCAAATTCCCTTTGTACATTCTACTCTATTGGTAGAAATAATGAGATTATCGTCCTGAAAACTTCCACGCCCAAAGCATAAAACTGGTTTCCTCTTCACTACTGGAGAAGAGCAATTTCCTCTTCTTTTTAGTAAAGTTTCTCTCTTTTTTTATTTTGTATTTTTTGCTCAGTAACTCATATGCATGAAAGAAATATGGAAGCTGTCAAAAGACTAAAAAAAGAAATAGAAGTCACTTGTAATCCCACCAAGGAAGAAAAACCGGTGTTAATATTTGGGCCACTTCCTTATGCTCTTTTAAAGAATAAAGCAATCTTTGCCATCGGGAATCCAGCTGCCAAGTATTAGGTGTGCTTGAAAGTTTAAATACACTAGAAGTTAAGGTTGTCTCTAGCAATATTCAGTTCATACAACTTACTTCTTATACATCAAATCTTTTCCAGAAATAAAACTTTCAAACAATTTTACCCAGAAAAAAATGAGCTTTGAAAATGTCTTGTCATGTGAGTTAATCACCTTTGTGTGTGTTTCATGTACTTCTGGCTAATATATTCTACATGTCCACCCCAGCTCCAGCCCCAATGGGGCAGCCTTGATCTCCTGATACCCCATCAACTGTTGATTTAAATACGTGTTGTTGAAAATTGTGTCAAATGCACTTTGAGGAAAACTATAGAAATATACTGTTCCTGTTTTATAATGGTCTCTTTTTGAATGAAATTGACTCTTTTGCTTTCTTCTTTCCAAATTCACATATGCACTTCGTGATTAAGAAGTCTTTATTAGTAGACCTCATGGTCTCTGTTTGACAGTGCGGCTGGGCCTACAGCAACAATTTAAAAAGGGGTCACTGAGTTGGTACAAACTGAAAACACAACAGGCTTTCAGGAAAAGGGGTGACTCGTGTGGGCACAACTGTGAAGATCTGTAGTGATCTGGGAAGGCCAAGAGAAGAACCAGCAAGAAAAATACCAACAGAGATCAGGGGCTGGAATTAGCCTTCAGCTAGCATTTGTAATGCACCAGTGTCACAGGCTGGGCATTGGGGTGTGGGGGGGTGTGATGGGAGATATGATAAAAGCAGCACTGAGTGGGGACTCCTAAGTGCTCTGGACAAAGAGGAGAATCTCCCCTGAGGAGATGCCCCTGAACTGAGCATTGAAGGAAAGAGAAGAGGAAGGGAATTCCAAGAATGGAAGGGCAAAGGAAGGACACAGGCAGCAACACAACCACTTTCAGAACAGGTTATGGGGGAGAGGAAGCCACTGAAAGAGGCAAGAGCCAAACCCCGAAGTCCTGGGTGCTGGGCTCCTGAATGTGTACTTCTTACCTGTACTGCCATTAAACCAAATGCTAGAAGGACATATGTGCCATGGATAGAGATTTCTGGAACTGCAGTGAGACAGGAGACCTCACCCCTCCCTGGCAGGAACTCACAGGCCAATGCGCGAGGCAAGACGCAATCCTCCTAATTCTACTTTCTCAGAGTTGAGGCTCTCCCTGACACTCTTATCTGACCCAATGGCAAAGATGACTCTCAAAGGAAAGACAAAGGAGTTTGAATGATCAAGACAAGCCACCCTCCACAGTGTCTTCTTGGGAGCAAGATGGCTATGGGGATCTGTCCACCTCCAGCTTTCCCTGAGCACTGCTCTCTCTCCACAAGTACCCCTCAGGAGAAGGAAGCAGGAGGAGAGGCCCCACCTCATTCAAGCAGGAGTCAGTTGCTCAGAGGATCCCTACAGCCTTGCCTGGAAGAGGAGGCTTGAGAGCCCAAGAATGGTCACCTTGAGCTGGATCAAGGGATAGACCCAGGAGCTCTAGAGTCACGGCTGCAGCCACCGTCTTCTGCTGCCTTCTCTCCTTCAGCATGATTCCCTCCAGATACCATGCTTACCCCAGAGCCTCCATGTCTCCCCCTGCCTTGGGCATACGATCCCGACCCCCTATTTCCTGACCTTGTACCAGAAAGCCTCTACTCCAGGCCTGGCATACATTAACAGATCAACAAATATTTTTAAGATAACAAACGGAAGTCAGCTTTCACTTCCTGTTTACCGTGGCTGCTTCATGCTTTTATCTAATCTCTGTGTCTTTGGCCCAGGTTATTAATATGGCCCCAGGAGTGGATCACAGATGCACAGCTGCCCTGCTGAATGGTGCAGTGTTATTGTCTGTGACTTCCTGATCTACACGAGTGATAGCCGTCCAGTTACAGCAGCTTATCAGTCAGGACACATGCCCCTTTCCATGACCAGAACGACACTAATGTATGCAGTTCATTCATTCGTTCATCAAACATTTATCGAGGCCATGCTATAAGTCAGGCACTGAGCCGGGAGCTGAGGGGGGAAAAAAACACACAACAAAGACAGAAACGAGTAGAAAAGTGTCTAATACCAACATTAATGCTGTGAAACGGCCTGGAGGATTCAGACGGGACATACTTTGAGAACCACAGTCAGAGCATAGCTATTGATGGGAAAATAGATTCATAATCCTCTGAAGAAGAAATTTAAAATATACCTGAGGGGCGCCCGGGTGACTCAGTGGGTTAAAGCCTCTGCCTTCGACTTAGGTCATGATCTCAGGGTCCTGGGATGGAGCCTGGAGCCCCGCGTCGGGCTCTCTGCTCAGCGGGGAGCCTGCTTCCCTTCCTTTCTCTCTGTCTGCCTCTCTGCCTACTTGTGATCTCTGTCTGTTAGATAAATAAATAAAATCTTTTAAAAATATATATATATATACCTGAAGCACTAAAGACTTCTCTTCCTCTGCGTTAGCTTACATGATGGTGGCTGCCATCTACTAAGCACCTACGATATGTCCAGACTGAGGCATAGGCATCCCTGAGCACAGGAACACTTTGAGATGGATGAGTGGGGTGGTGGGGGTGGGAGGAGCAACTCGTGGCTCCTGGTTTTGCATGTGGCTGGTTTCAAGGCAAGATAAGCTGCACTGAGAAAAGTTCAAAAGATAATTAAACCAGGGGCGCCTGGGTGGCTCAGTGGGTTAAAGCCTCTGCCTTTGGCTCAGGTCATGATCCCAGAGTCCTGGGATCGAGCCCCGCATGGGGCTGTCTGCTCAGCAGGGAGCCTGCTTCCTCCTGTCTCTCTCTGCCTGCTTGCCTGCCTACTTGTGGTCTCTGTCTGTCAAATAAATAAATAAAATCTTAAAAAAAAAAAAAAAAGATAATTAAACCAGTTAAAAAGCAAAAACAGCACTGGGACTGAAGCTGAGTTTCAGAGCCAATTTCTAAGAAGTCATTTCATCATCATAGAACATCAAACGTGAATTCCATTTTCAGCTATGCAAATTCCAAAAGAATAATACCTTGCATTTGCATAATGCTTGATGCTTTTCAAAGTGCTTTCCCAGTTATTAATCTAGGGGAGGCTTTATTACCACCAAAAACATAAATTGAAATTCTTCTCAAACTCAAGTTCTCCATTAATTTTTCCACTTTCCCCTCTAAAACCGGAGCCACGTAAATCCAGGTGCTTTGGATTGAGTGGGTGACTGTAGTGAGTTAAACCAGCCGGGTACATATGCACAAATGGGCCCATATTGTGCGCCCTTCCCTCGACAGACATAGGCCTTCGGCAGAGCTGGACTTTGAAAGCCTCCTGTGGAATTAACCAGGTAACAGGAAGCTACTCTCAGTTCAAATCTGAGATCCTTTTAGGGTCTCGTGCACTCCAGTCACCAGAATCCATTCCCTTCTACCAAATAGCAGAAAACTAGAAAATTAGTTCCACCACTTTGTCCTTAAACCCACAGAAATCCCTGCCCGTGTCCTCCTGCAAAGTGGCCCACAATGCCAGACAGTTCCTATGTCCCTCCCGTTTTTAATGTCCCATGAACCGAGGCTGACTTCACAGTATCCCCATCATGGGAAGCAGATCTCAGAAAAGGAAGGGGAGAAGATATGACACACACGAGGAAATGCTTCCCCCCAAACCTTTCCAATTTGTTTCTTTTTCCATCTTTCAAACTTAATTATGTGTAGCATTCTCAGTAACTGAATCACCAGCCTTTCCTGACACCTCGATCTCACGCATTTTAGCAAAAGATTAACCTGGCTGTTTGCTTTTAATTCTGAAGCTGTGTTAATACTCAACTCCCTCTAGATTAGGAGAGAAGAAAAACACTCCCACATCCCCCGCCCTGGCTCTAGCAAGGCTCCAGGGCGGCTGATGCTGATAATGTCACGGTCATGGGAACTTGCTGGCTGACTTACCACTTCAGGAGGGCCAAGAGGACCGCTGAGAGGGCCGCTGCCACCATGGGGCCATTCACTTCCAGTTTGAGAAACCCCAAGACTTCCATTGTCGCTGAGTCCCTAGAAGATCAATCTTCCGGAGGAAAGAGGGAGGCTGACCCCCTGCTGTCACAGGGACCACAATCCACAGATGGAAGAAGGATCAGGCAACCAAGACCACATCACATCAAGTGGGTCCCCAAAATGTGCTCTCAGTCAGAGTGTCTCCTTATAAAGAGGAAGGAAGAGAAAGGAAAAAACACAGGGTTTCAGTGTAAGGCAATGAATCAGCAACTATTTTCTGGAGGACAGCACTGTCAATAAACATTTATGTTAACTTCCCAGGGAAATAGCAGCAGGACTGGTCCCATGTTTGTTGAAACACTAAATGGTTGCAACCATAGATTTCTACTCCAACCAGTAGTCTATGGAGAAAGACTCCCCTTCCAAAAAATTAATTCATAATTCAGTGAAGATATGGGGTCTCGAGACTCTGAATGTCCCAGAAAAGAAATGGGATCAAATATCAGTCTGATTGAAAATGCTGGTGAGGAGTCAAGATGGCGGAGAAGTAGCAGGCTGAGACTACTTCAGGTAGCGGGAGATCAGCTAGATAGCTTATCTAAAGATTGCAAACACCTACAGATCCAACGGGAGATCGAAGAGAAGAAGAACAGCAACTCTAGAAACAGAAAATCAACCACTTTCTGAAAGGTAGGACTGGCGGAGAAGTGAATCCAAAGCGACGGGAAGATAGACCGCGGGGGGAGGGGCCGGCTCCCGGCAAGCGGCGGAGCAACGGAGCACAAAATCGGTAATTTTAAAAGTCAGTTCCGCTGAGGGACATCGCTCCAGAGGCTAAACCGGGGTGAAGCCCACGCGGGGTCAGCATGGCCCCAGGTCCCGCAGGGTCACAGAAGGATCGGGGGTGTCTGAGTGTCGCAGAGCTTACAGGTAGTAGAACGGGGAAGCCGGCTACAGAGACAGAGCCGAGGAGTGACTCTCAGCTCGGGGTTACCTTGAACCGGTCGCAGGCTCGGTCAGCTCGGAGCGCGGCCGGAGGCAGGGTGACGGGAGTAAATCGGCGCTGTTCTCTGAGGGCGCACTGAGGAGTGGGGCCCCGGGCTCTCGGCTCCTCCGCGCCGGAGACCGGGAGGCCGCCATCTTCATTCCCGCCCTCCGGAACTCTACGGAAAGCGCTCAGGGAACAAAAGCTCCCGAAAGCAAACCCGAGCGGATTACTCAGCCCGGCCCCTGGTAAGGGCGGTGCAACTCCGCCCGGGGCAAAGACACTTGAGAATCACTACAACAGGCCCCTCCCCCAGAAGATCAACAAGAAGCCCAGCCAGGACCAAGTTCACCTGCCAAGGAGTGCAGGTTCAATACCAAGGAGAGCAGCGGGATTCCAGAGGAGGAGAAAGCAAAGCACAGAACTCATGGATTTCTCCCCATGATTCTTTAGCCTTGCAGTTAATTTAATTTGTTGTGTTTTTTTTTCCAATTTTTTTTCTTCTTCTGCTAATTTTTTTTTACTTTTTACCCTTTTCTTTTTTTATTATTTTTTAAATATTTATTTATATATATATATATATATATATTTCTTTTTTATATTTTTTATTCGTTTTCTTTTTTTAATTGTTTCTTTTTTTTTCTGAACCTCTTTTTATCCCCTTTCTCCCCCCCCCCCCCACGATTTGGGGTCTCTTCTGATTTGGTTAAAGCGTATTTTCCTGGGGTCTTTGCCACCATTTTAGTATTTTACTTGCTCCTTCATATACTCTTATCTGGACAAAATGACAAGGCGGAAAAATTCACCACAAAAAAAAAAGAACAAGAGGCAGTACCGAAGGCTAGGGACCTAATCAATACAGACATTGGTAATATGTTAGATATAGAGTTCAGAATGATGATTCTCAAGGTTCTAGCCAGGCTCGAAAAAGGCATGGAAGATATTAGAGAAACCCTCTCGGGAGAGATAAAAGCTCTTTCTGGAGAAATAAAAGAACTAAAATCTAACCAAGTTGAAATAAAAAAAGCTATTAATGAGGTGCAATAAAAAATGGAGGCTCTCACTGCTAGGATAAATGAGGCAGAAGAAAGAATTAGTGATATAGAAGACCAAATGACAGAGAATAAAGAAGCTGAGCAAAAGAGGGACAAACAGCTACTGGACCACGAGGGGAGAATTCGAGAGATAAGTGACACCATAAGACGAAACAACATTAGAATAATTGGGATTCCAGAAGAAGAGGAAACAGAGGGGAGCAGAAGGTATATTGGAGAGAATTATTGGAGAGAATTTCCCTAATATGGCAAAGGGAAAAAGCATCAAAATCCAGGAGGCGCAGAGAACCCCCCTCAAAATCAACAAGAATAGGTCCACAACCCATCACCTAATAGTAAAATTTACAAGTCTTAGTGACAAAGAGAAAATCCTGAAAGCAGCCCGGGAAAAGAAGTCTGTAAC
Source organism: Enhydra lutris kenyoni (assembly GCF_002288905.1). Lineage (NCBI taxonomy): Eukaryota > Metazoa > Chordata > Mammalia > Carnivora > Mustelidae > Enhydra > Enhydra lutris. The sequence goes on from NW_019154111.1 coordinate 4,361,719, forward strand.
ATACAAGGGTAAAAATATTAGATTGGCAGCAGACTTATCCACAGAGACCTGGCAGGCCAGAAAGAGCTGGCATGATATATTCAGAGCACTAAATGAGAAAAACATGCAGCCAAGAATACTATATCCAGCTAGGCTATCATTGAAAATAGAAGGAGAGATAAAAAGCTTCCAGGACAAACAAAAACTGAAAGAATTTGCAAACACCAAACCAGCTCTACAGGAAATATTGAAAGGGGTCCTCTAAGCAAAGAGAGACCCTAAAAGTAGTAGATAAGAAAGGAACAGAGACAATATACAGTAACAGTCACCTTACAGGCAATACAATGGCACTAAATTCATATCTCTCAATAGTTACCCTGAATGTTAACGGGCTAAATGCCCCAATCAAAAGACACAGGGTATCAGAATGGATAAAAAAAACAAAACCCATCTATATGTTGCCTACAAGAAACTCATTTTAGACCCGAAGACACCTCCAGATTTAAAGTGAGGGGGTGGAAAAGAATTTACCATGCTAATGGACATCAGAAGAAAGCAGAGGTGGCAATCCTTATATCAGATCAATTAGATTTTAAGCCAAAGACTAAAATAAGAGATGAGGAAGGACACTATATCATACTCAAAGGATCTGTCCAACAAGAAGACCTAACAATTTTAAATATCTATGCCCCTAACGTGGGAGCAGCCAACTATATAAACCAATTAATAACAAAATCAAAGAAACACATCGACAATAATACAATAATAGTAGGGGATTTTAATACTCCCCTCACTGAAATGGACAGATCATCCAAGCAAAAGATCAACAAGGAAATAAAGGCCTTAAATGACACACTGGACCAGATGGACATCACAGATATATTCAGAACATTTCATCCCAAAGCAACAGAATACACATTCTTCTCTGGTGCACATGGAACATTCTCCAGAATAGATCACATCCTGGGTCCTAAATCAGGTCTCAACCAGTATCAAAAGATTGGGATCATTCCCTGCATATTTTCAGACCACAATGCTCTGAAGCTAGAACTCAATCACAAGAGGAAATTTGGAAAGAACCCAAATACATGGAGACTAAACAGCATCCTTCTAAAGAATGAATGGGTCAACCAGGAAATTAAAGAAGAATTGAAAAAATTCATGGAAACAAATGATAATGAAAACACAATGGTTCAAAATCTGTGGGACACAGCAAAGGCAGTCCTGAGAGGAAAATATATAGCGGTACAAGCCTTTCTCAAGAAACAAGAAAGGTCTCAAGTACACAACCTAACCCTACACCTAAAGGAGCTGGAGAAAGAACAAGAAAGAAACCCTAAACCCAGCAGGAGAAGAGAAATCATAAAGATCAGAGCAGAAATCAATGAAATAGAAACCAAAAAAACAATAGAACAAATCAATGAAACTAGGAGCTGGTTCTTTGAAAGAATTAATAAGATTGATAAGCCCCTGGCCAGACTTATCAAAAAGGAAAGAGAAACACCCAAATAAATAAAATCATGAATGAAAGAGGAGAGATCACAACGAACACCAAAGAAATACAAACAATTATAAGAACATACTATGAGCAACTCTACGCAAACAAATTTGACAATCTGGAAGAAATGGATGCATTTCTAGAGACATATAAACTACCACAACTGAACCAGGAAGAAATAGATAACCTGAACAGACCCATAACCAGTAAGGAGATTGAAACAGTCATCAAAAATCTCCAAACAAACAAAAGCCCAGGGCCAGACGGCTTCCCAGGGGAATTCTACCAAATGTTTAAAGAAGAACTAATTCCTATTCTCCTGAAACTGTTCCAAAAAATAGAAATGGAAGGAAAACTTCCAAACTCATTTTATGAGGCCAGCATCACCTTGATCCCAAAACCAGACAAGGATCCCACCAAGAAAGAGAACTACAGACCAATATCCTTGATGAACACAGATGTGAAAATTCTCACCAAAATACTAGCCAGTAGGATTCAACAGTACATTAAAAGGATTATTCACCACGACCAAGTGGGATTTATTCCAGGACTGCAAGGTTGGTTCAATACCTGCAAATCAATCAATGTGATACAACACATTAATAAAAGAAAGAACAAGAACCATATGATACTCTCCATAGATGCTGAAAAAGCATTTGACAAAGTACAGCATCCCTTCCTGATCTTCAAAGTGTAGGGATAGAGGGCACATACCTCAATATTATCAAAGCCATCTATGAAAAACCCACCGCAAATATCATTCTCAATGGAGAAAAACTGAAAGCTTTTCCGTTAAGGTCAGGAACACGGCAGGGATGTCCGTTATCACCACTGCTATTCAACATAGTACTAGAAGTCCTAGCCTCAGCAATCAGACAACAAAAGGAAATTAAAGGCATCCAAATCGGCAAAGAAGAAGTCAAACTATCACTCTTTGCAGATGATATGATACTATATGTGGAAAACCCAAAAGACTCCACTCCAAAACTGCTAGAACTTGTACAGGAATTCAGTAAAGTGTCAGGATATAAAATCAATGCACAGAAATCAGTTGCATTTCTCTACACCAACAAGACAGAAGAAAGAGAAATTAAGGAGTCGATCCCATTTACAATTGCACCCAAAACTATAAGATACCTAGGAATAAACCTAACCAAAGAGGCTAAGAATCTATACTCAGAAAACTATAAAAACATGAAAGAAATTGAGGAAGACACAAAGAAATGGAAAAATATTCCATGCTCCTGGATTGGAAGGACAAATATTGTGAAAATGTCTATGCTACCTAAAGCAATCTACATATTTAATGCAATTCCTATCAAAATACCATCCATTTTTTTTTTCAAAGAAATGGAACAAATAACCCTAAAATTTATATGGAACCAGAAAAGACCTTGAATAGCCAAAGGAATATTGAAAAAGAAAGCCAAAGTTGGTGGCATCACAATTCCGGACTTCAAGCTCTATTACAAAGCTGTCATCATCAAGACAGCATGGTACTGGCACAAAAACAGACAAATAGATCAATGGAACAGAATAGAGAGCCCAGAAATGGACCCTCGACTCTATGGTCAACTAGTCTTTGACAAAGCAGGAAAGAATGTCCAATGGAAAAAAGACAGTCTCTTCAACAAATGGTGTTGGGAAAATTGGACAGCCACATGCAGAAAAATGAAATTGGACCATTTCCTTACACCACACACGAAAATAGACTCAAAATGGATAAAGGACCTCAGTGTGAGAAAGGAATCCATCAAAATCTTTGAGGAGAACACAGGCAGCAACCTCTTCAACCTCAGCCGCAGCAACATCTTCCTAGGAACATCGCCAAAGGCAAGGGAAGCTTGGGCAAAAATGAACTATTGGGATTTCATCAAGATCAAAAGCTTTTGCACAGCAAAGGAAACAGTTAACAAAACCAAAAGACAACTGACAGAATGGGAGAAGATATTTGCAAACGACATATCAGATAAAGGGCTAGTGTCCAAAATCTATAAAGAACTTAGCAAACTCAACACCCAAAGAACAAATAATCCAATCAAGAAATGCGCAGAAGACATGAACAGACATTTCTGCAAAGACATCCAGATGGCCAACAGACACATGAAAAAGTGCTCCACATCACTTGGCATCAGGGAAATACAAATCAAAGCCACAATGAAATACCACCTCACACCAGTCAGAATGGCTAAAATTAACAAGTCAGGAAATGACGGATGCTGGCCAGGATGTGGAGAAAGGGGAACCCTCCTACACTGTTGGTGGGAATGCAAGCTGGTGCAACTCTGGAAAACAGCTTGGAGGTTCCTCAAAATGTTGAAAATAGAACTACCCTACGACCCAGGAATTGCTAAAGATACAAACGTAGTGATCCGAAGGGGCACGTGGACCCGAATGTTTATAGCAGCAATGTCTACAATAGCCAGACTATGGAAAGAACCTAGATGTCCATCAACAGATGAATGGATAAAGAAGAGGTGGTGTAGGGGCGCCTGGGTGGCTCAGTGGGTTAAGCCGCTGCCTTCGGCTCAGGTCATGATCTCGGGGTCCTGGGATGGAGTCCCGCATCGGGCTCTCTGCTCAGCGGGGAGCCTGCTTCCCTCTCTCTCTCTCTCTCTCTGCCTGCCTCTCCGTCTACTTGTGATCTCTCTCTGTCAAATAAATAAATAAAATCTTAAAAAAAAAAAAAAGAAGAGGTGGTGTATATACACAATGGAATACTATGCAGCCATCAAAAGAAATGAAATCTTGCCATTTGCAACGATGTGGATGGAACTAGAGAGTATCATGCTTAGCGAAATAAGTCAATCGGAGAAAGACAACTATCATATGATCTCCCTGATAAGAGGAAGTGGAGATGCAACATGGGGGGTTAAGGGGGTAGGAGAAGAATGAATGAAACAAGATGGGATTGGGAGGGAGACAAACCATAAGTGACTCTTAATCTCACAAAACAAACTGAGGGTTGCTGGGGGGAGGGGGTTTGGGAGAGGGTGGTTGGGTTATGGACATTGGGGAGGGTATGTGCTATGGTGAGTGCTGTGAAGTGTGTAAACCTGGCAATTCACAGACCTGTACCCATGGGGATAAAAATACATTATATGTTTATAAAAAATTAAAAAATTAAAAAAGAAAAAAAAAAAGAAAATGCTGGTGACCCTGAGGACATCATCCCACAAAGTTCATTGTTTCCTGGGGCCTGAGGGGTCCTTGGTGACTGACCATTGGAACTGACCAAAGATCCTGCCTAGTGTCTGCATTCTCTTCCTGAGTTGTAGGATTTCTCCCATGTCTAAAAGTGTGTACATAGGCTCATAGGCATGGGTCCTTTGTTCTACCTCTGAGCTTATCTGACTAAAGTATACTGAATCATTTTTTGCTTATTAGTCAGCGTATTACACTTTTAATAATGGGGAGGGTATATCAGAGAGTGAGTCATTCACTCACCACGATATTCATCCATTCATTCAATATGTATGGGGGACCAGGCTCTGGGCTAAGTTGACAGTGTTTGAAAAATGGAAGTTGACCCAGGCTCTGGGAAAATGTCTCAGGGGAGAGACGGACAATAAACATGTCGACAAATAAATTAGTAATTGCAAGTTGAGAGCAGTGCTGTGAAGGTCATGAACACAGGGCTAGGACTAAGAACAACTAGGGAGACCCACTAAGGGAGTGTTGCAGGGGAAATCTCTGTGGAAAGGAAAAGCTTGAAGCTCAGGTTCTCCATTGAAGAGGGTCCATCATATAAAGAGCCATGGGCAAAGCCTTCTGGGGAAACAGGGTGACACAGACAGAGGCTCTAAGGTGGGAAAGAATTCCCAGAGTGGAAACTGGAATGAGGCCAGTCCTGCTGCGGTGGAGTGGACCAGCTCAGGGAGGCATCTCTTCCCTAAGAGGTGGAGACGGTCACTAGAGGCTAGACAGCACAAAGCCACAGTGAGAAGCGTGGGCTTCATTTTATGTGCCTCTTAGGGTTTTAACATGCTCGTATCTATATTTGGCAAAAGCATTCTGGCCGCACGTGGAGAATTTGTTGGAAAAGAGCAAGAGGAAAAGCAAGGAGGACACTTAGACCATTGAATTGTCCTGAGATGAGCCGGCTTGGATGGAGCAGGGATGGAAGGAAAAAGAAGTAGATGAATTTGAAAGATATTTAGGGGGCGCCTGGGTGGCTCAGTTGGTTAAGCATCTGCCTCCGGCTCAGGTCATGATCCCAGAGTCCTGGGATCAAGCCCTGAGTCAGGCTCCCTGCTCAGCCAGAAGCCTGCTTCTACCTCTCCCTCTGCCTGCCACTCTGCCTACTTGTGATCTCTCTCTCTCTCTCAAAAATAAATAAACAAAATCTGGGGGGAAAAAAGATATTTAGGAGTAGACCACAGAATTTCCCAGTGGATGGGGTATGATAAGGAAGGGGAAGGAGGAAACAAGTCTGACTCCAAGGCTCCTGACTCGAGCTGTGGGTCAGTGTATAGAGGTGACAGTTACTGAGATGGGGAAGATGGGATATTGGTGGGAAGAATCAATAATTCAGTTTCGGTCCTGTTTAGTCTGAAATGCCTGGGAGACATCTGAGTGGAGCTATCAAGTTGGAGAAGAATCTTGGCTGAAAACATAAATAATAATAATGAATAACAACAATGCCATTTATGGAGTAGCAACTACGGGCCGGTTACTATTCTAAGAGCATTCACATGTGTTAACTCACTCAGTCCTCATAAACAATACCATAGAGCAAAGCTTTGTAGTAACTCCCTTTTTTTTTTAAAGTTAAAGATTTTTTTTTTATTTATTCATTTGACAGATAGAGATCACAAGTAGGTAGAGAGACAGGCAGAGAGAGAGGAGGAAGCAGGCTCCCCGCTGAGCAGAGAGCCCCATGTGGGGCTCGATCCCAGGACCCTGGGATCATGACCTGAGCCGAAGGCAGAGGCTTTAACCCACTGAGCCACCCAGGCACCCCGTAACTCCCTTTTATAAAAGAAACTCAGACATGGAATGAAGGACTCCAAAGCCCATTTTCCTAATCAAAAGATTATATGCAAATATGGAAGGCACAATATACAAATAGTATTTAAATCCAGAGGAAGAGGGGAGCCACAGCCACAATAGGATAGCAAACCACACAAGGATGAGGTACCTTCCCAGTACTCCCCTTCTCTCCAGCCATGTGCCCTGCCTACCTGATTTTCATCCCTACTTAGGTGCCCCCAACAGCCTCACCCATGTGCCTCGCACTCCAGCCCAGCCCTTTTGATGTCCACTCCATATTCTACATCTCCTCGGTCCCATCAGATCAGGACTGCACTGAGAATATAAGGGATCTGTGTATTCCTCCCCTAACAAAACAGAGCTAGGCTCCATCGAGGGTCCGCTGAAGTATGGTGCTTTCAATCACAGGAGCCACGGCACGGGGCCTGGGGGCAGAGCTAGCAGGTGTAGAAGCAGCACATCACCGTGGCCATGGATTCAGAGAGCTGGAAGGACCTCAGATATTACTAAGGCCGGTGTATCTATCAGAGAGAAGCTCATGAAAAAAAAAATTTTTTTTAAGATTCCAAGGTGAAATAAACATGAGAAAATGCTGGTGTAAGCATCGATAAGTAAGCTTATTCACTGAACCACCTCTCAGAGACTTGAACTTGCTAATGTGCCTTGTGAAGCTCGGAGAGTGGCATGCAGGGAGCGGCATCGTATGTGACCACAGAGTTCTTGTGAAGGGGCATTTATGAGCACAACCCGGATGTGGTTCTTAGGAACGTGCTTTGAGAAATGTGACGGAACCCAACTCTCATTTACAGAGGGAATAAGAACCCAGAAGGGGAAAGTGACAGGTACAAAATCCCATAGGGATAAAACGTGGTTCTCCCATCTCCCTCTTTAGGCTCTTCTTCTAGAACACACTGCTCACCCCCCAGCCTGAGCCTGGCACAGGTCCCACCTTGTTCCTAGAGCATCTCTGAATCTTAGTGGCCAGTTCAGAGTGGTCTGACTTCCTTGAGGGGTTGCCAGCTCCCCAAGTGACTGAGTTCATCCATTCCTTTCTCTGACTGGTATTTCTGGAGCCCTTCCTATGTGATTTGTGATTTGGGGGAGCTGTGAAGGCTGGGGAGAGATCAGCACCCCCCTTTCCACACAAGCATCAAAGCAGAGATAAAACTCAGTGATTCCAGATAGTAAATTAGCCAAGATGGAGTGGAAGGATCAGAGATGAACGATAGCAAGGATTTTTACCAGAGAGTAACATGACTAGGAATTTATCACAATTTTGAAATCTATGATGCAATGCAGGGACATTTTGGGGGTTTTCCACAGTGAAGGACAGACTGTTGCCAAGATGCTTATTATAATTAAACATTAGGCCTTTACTCTCTGAATATTTTCTTTTCAATGGTATATCTATTTTTTAAAAATCAACTTTCTAAAACTCTCTTTAAAAATTCTATAATTCCTAGAGATGAACTCTGTCAACAAATTAGCCCATATCCCCTTATATCCTTTTCTGTGCAAATACAAATGGAGGTATATTCTTAGTTTTTATAAAAACAAAATCATCATACTCGTGCCCTCCCGCAACTCGTCTTTTTCACTTACTATGGCATGCATAGCCTTCTGCGTCACACCTAGAGATAGATGTACGTCACTGGCTTCCTCGGATCCCACAGAACAGACATGTTGACTCATTTAGCCTGTCCTTCGCCGAATGACATTTGAATTGTTTCCAATCATTCCCAACTACAAATGTGGCGGCCGTGAACATCCTTGTACATATTGCTATGGCCTTGGGGAAGGACATCCCAAGCGACAGTCTTCGAAGTGCGAGGGGGGTACCCAAAGATACGCATTCCAAAAAGGCTGGTGGATGCTTCCCCCCACCCAGAGGTAGTTTCAATTCTCCTTCCCTCCCTTACCCCACCTGGTGGGACACCCCACAGAGCTTTGCTCCTTCTGTCTCAACCCACCCCAAGTCCATCCCTTTTTTTTTCCTACATCCAGGCAGACATCTCCCCCAGAGTTGAGTCAACTGTTTTGACTTAAGTCTTGTGTTTCTTTTTAAAGCTTTCACTCCATAAATTCTGTGGTATTTCCTCCATGTTCTCTGTGTTTAAAAACTGCCTATGCAGATGTCTGTGCGGTGCCTTCCTTCTCTGCTGAAGGCTCCCAGCTGGCCTGCCCGAAGCCTGATGTCTCAGGGCAGTCTGAGGCACAGGGGACATTCTCCCTGACCAGTAGGGCCCTGAGTGAAAGGACAATGGGGCTGACCCAGCACCATAGAAGTTCAGAAAACATTTACACAGAACCTCATTTCAGCCTAGAGCAGCCCTGAGGAGTAGGTAAGCAAGACCTTTCATTCCCGGGCTCTGAGAGCAGGAGGCTGGAGCTCAGAGATGTAACAGGACTGAAATCTGGAGGCCAGGCTCAGGCCCCCATCTTCTGGCTTGAAACCTAGTATTTTCGCCCTTAAATCTAAAGTCACATTTTGGCTTAAAAATGCATAGTTCACCAAGCCAGCCCATGGTCGTGCTACAGTTTATGTTTCCCCCCTGGGGCACAGAGCTGCTACAGTTAAGGAAGATGGAGGGATGGTGTGCGCCTGTGAGCTGTTTTATCTCCTTGCAGACGACACTAGGGCCCCTTCTGGAAGGGGAAAACAAGCTCCTCAACTCCATCTAGTATCTTAGAGCTTCTCCGTCCAATTTCTAAGAATGTGGGGTCAGAGGAGGGGGGCTTATCCATTCTTTTAACAAACATTTATTGAACAATTGCTAAGCCCTGGGCCCCAGGAATTGAATCCCAATTCAATCCCTAGGTCTCGCCACCAACAAACTCTCCTCCCAGGATAGGGAAGCAGAAATGTAAATATGTAAGTGTCCTCAGCGTGAAAGATACTGTGACAAATATGTACGGGGTGGGAGGGGTGGGCAAAAACAGGAGGGAGAAGATTGGTAAAAATTTGAACAGATGACACATTATCTTAGGCTGGACAGGTGACGTCACTAAGTGATGAGAATGGGACAAATGTGCTTAGCGGAGAGAACACAGCTCACTCTTGCCCTGAGGTATAGGAAGCCGCAGAAAGTAGGGAGAAGGGGCAGGTACTCAGAGACCAGGTCACACAAACCATTGTGGGCCATGCCCAAAAGTTTACCCGTTATTCTAGGATCCATGGGAAGCCAGAGAAGGACCTAAGTCAAGCAATAACATGATGAGACTTGTTTTAGAAACTTCCCTCGGGAGGCAGATCAGATGGGTCAGACCTGAGATGGGGAGACCAGCGAAGAGGCTGCTTGGCTCTAGGTAAGAGATACTGGCCTGAATAAAGCCGTAGAGCTGGAAATGGGGAAGAGAAGACTGTGCTTTGGGATTGCTGGGAAGGCAGGATCGACCATAGCTGGTCATTGATGGAGTATGGGAGTGCAGAAGAAGGGGTTGTTGAGGATAACGCCCCAATTTCTAGCTCCGTTGCTTGAGACCACGCGTGCCATGCACCACAAGAAGGATTGGGGAAGAGGAATGAGTATCAGGGAATGAGTGTGGCTTCAGGGCTGAGACTGCCGAGCTCCTGGTGGCCACACCGGTGAAGGTCCTTAGAAGGGAGCTGGGTCAGGAGAGAACTCTGAAGCAGGCAAATCTTTTCGTTTCGAGAGCCATCTGTACATGGAGGGGGTGCCGCCATAAGGACGACGTGGCCACAGAGAACAGGTCGAGTGTTTAAAAGCAGATCATGGGAGGAACACCAGGAACAGCAACTTTGGGGGAAGCGGGGGCACGGCAGTGGGGTTTGATGGTGTGCGTAATGGAGCTTGAAAAGCAATTGAGGAGGGATGGTCTGAGAGAGCAGGAAACCCCGCAGAGGGACCCTGTGTTCCTGAGCGAGGATGTAGCTCTTGGTTTTCCAGTGAGCCGGCTCCTTGAAGACTCCTCTAGCTTGGAAAGTTACTGAACCCCTCCATGCCTCAGCTTGTCACCTGTGAAGTGGGGACAGCGGTACGCGCTTCCCAAGGTGGTTGTGAGGAACCCAGGGTGCCCGTGTGGCTGCTCAGCCGAACTCATGACACACAGCAAGCACTTCATATGCGGTCTGGGGATGTTTTCACCAAAGCCACAGGAGGACGGTTGGAAGGAGTAGGAAATGGCCAAGGGTGTGAATGTTGCAGAAGGGTCAAGTGAGGTGGTTGCCGAAGCATCTTTGAATTTGGCAACGTGGGTCATCACCGTCACCCCTAGAATGGCTGTGGCCGAGTGGCGGGCACGGAGAGGCAGAACCAGGGAGAAGGAGGCTTGGGCAGGGCTGATGCAGCCTTCTCCGTCATCTCTTCGGTCCCATGCCTGAGAGGTGTGAGGTGGGAGAAGACACAGGTTTGCACTGGCTGGAGCAGGATTTCCAGGTGCCACTACGGGGGGACCCGCATGAAGTGAAACCACTTCCTGCACCAGGAGGCGGGGGTGGGGGACAGCGGCCATCTGTGCGGGTTTCCCCTCCCGCGATGAGGACAGAACTCTCTCCTCTCCTTGAGGTTGCTATGGAGACACGGACGGGTTCGTGAACAGTTGTAAGGTCTATGTCGCATCTTGACTTTGTGTTGCTTGTGAGGGCAGGGACCATACTTCACATATCATTGTGCGACCACACCGCCTGTCCCCGCGCGTACCCTCATGCGGCTTTAATTAGCATCCGTGAGCCGGTCACTCCCGAATCTGTTCTCCCAGCCCCATTCTCGGGGCCGAGGCTCAGACATTCATCCCCCTGCCTGCTGGTGCCCTGCTCCCAGATATCCCACAGACGCTAACAGACGCGAAATGTCTAAAACTAGACTCGTCGTCACAGCCTCCATCCCCCGTTAAACTCTTCACCCTCATCCCGTGCTCCCCATGTCAGTAAATCACGCCTCCTTCCACTCTGCTCCCACGTCAGAAACTGGGGCTCATCCTTGACTCTTCCTTCTCTCCCGCCCCCCCGCCACCAAGTCCAGTTAATCACCGAGCGCTGTTTTCCACCTGCGAAGTCTCTCTCATTCTGGTCACTACTCCCTTTATCCACTTTTTTTTTTTTTTAAAGATTTATTTACTCATTTGAGAGAAAGAGCGAGCAATGGGAAGGGCAGAGGGAGAAGAAGAGAGAGAATCCTCAAGCAGTCTTCCCTGCTGATCCCCAAGTCCCAGGTGGGGCTTGATCCCAGGACCCTGAGATCATGACCTGAGCCAAAATCAAGAGCCGCTTATCCGGCGGAGCCATGCAGGCGCCCCACCTGTCCGTTCTTACGTTCATTCCACTGGCTCCACGAATGCACTGGCAAGTGGCCGGCATTGGGCGATGGGAACACCCTCGTGAGGCAAACAAGCTACAGGTCTCCAATCTCATAGAGCTCGTATCTAGAGCGGGATCCACTCCAGTCGCCGCTCTCTGCTCCCCCCCAGACTACAGTGGTTTCTCAGGGCTCCGTGCCTTTCAGTGCAGCCATCAGTGTTTCTTTGTTGAGTCTGTGCCAGGTGCTGGCACCATGCTGGGTGTGCCCAAAGATCACAGAGGCCAGCAAGACTGGGGACCACCCAGCAAGTGCCAGTGGAAGTCTTTGGCAGCTGCAGGAGGCTAGCTAGCAGTCAGAACACCTAAGATCTGCTGGGCCCTATGAAAAATGTACTCCCTCCTTCCAAAAGGAGCAGGGAGCCATTGAAGGAAAGACTTCAAGCAGGAAAGTGACATAATGCTATTCAGGCCAACTCTGTCCCATCTGGTTTCACTATTAAAATGAGTGTGGAGCTCATCAGATGACAGTCTAACATCCACAGGTGACCGGACGCCCCAGTCACACAGTGGGGGCCCTGAAGCTGGGCTACCGTTCAGACCTTGACTGTGCCTTTCATCAGAAGGCGGGAGATGCCCTTGACCACAGGCCGCTCTTGATCCTGCTAATCAGACGTGACCCACTCTATGTCCTTCACATCTCCGCTTCTCTATCAATTTGTGTCACCCATGATCTCAGCTCGTCAGATGTTAGCACTTTCAAAATTATCATCGAATCTCTCCTGGCATGCCGCGTGGCTGAATGTGGCTACATGTCGGTGATCTCACAGTGTTGTGCCTGTGAACGTGGAGAGTCAGCAGATGTCTTGACTGCCTTAAGGTGAGTCTCAGAGCTTTCAGGCCAGCCAGTGCCCAGATCAGCCATTTCTCACCTCCTGTCACTGGAGGTGGGGCAGGCCTTGTGGAGACAAACTGCCCACCCACCCAGCAAGCAGAATCCAGAATCCAGAGTCTGATGGGTGGCCGCAGTGGTATTCCCAGCAAGTCAGTACCGCAAAGTCCCCACGCCGAGGAAAGAGGGCATGGGGACACATGCGTGGGACCGGATGATGGGGATCCCACAGCCGAAGTTAATCAGGAGTGTTGGCAGCAGTGCTTTCAAGGAAATACATACATGAGCCAGTAGTGGGATCCCAGGCCCCAAAACAGCAATACAGAGACAAGACCGGAATCCCGAGGGGGCGGGAAGGGAAAGAGATGGATAGAATAGGGATAGTAACAAGGAGCCCCCGTGTCTCAAGGGCTTAACCCTACAGGAATCTACCGCTTACTCACCTGACAGTCCAAATGTGGGCGTTCACACAGCCTTCCGCTCAGTGACCTGGGGACTCAGGCTCCTTCTGTTTTGGGGCCCCATCATCCACTACCCCCACAGATGCCTCTGCTGGGTCATCCTCAACCAGCTGGTGAAGGGGAAAAGGGAAGAGAAAAGGTGTGAGGAAGGTTTTTACAGGTCAGGCCTGGGAGTGGCATGTTTATCAGCTATCCTGATGTCCTTGGCCAGAATTCAGACGTGGCCGCACCTACCTGCAGAGGAGGCTGGAAATGGAGAGAGAGAAGTCTGACGAACACATAGCATTCCTGTCCCAGGTAGGTCCCATCTTGGGTATGCTCTCAGTCCAACGATTTCTGCAGAGGAAGCCAGCTACTAGAACAGGGTGGAAGGTGGTATGACTGAGCCCCCTTCCCCCCAGAAAAGGCCAAACCCAATAGTCAGTTCAGGATCAGGGACAAAGGGCAAGCAGCCTGTAAGATGAGAGGATGCTGCTGTCTGGCGGTGCTCTGGCTCTCTCCCCAGCTGAGCCCATGTCCCATGGCACTCGCTGTCAGCTGCGGTTCTGTGCTGAAGTCTCAGCCAGGAGCTTGCCCACAGCTCTGTGAAGCCGTCGGAGCCGTGTCTGTAAGAGTCTCATCCAGAACCGACTAGACTAGACTAGTCCACCTAACTAGACTGTCTCAAGATGTGGCCCTGCTTGAATCAACTCCCCACGCCCCAAATGGACTATGTGAATCAGACATATTTGCTCCACCTGAAGAAGTCAGTTTTGTACCTTGAACATTCTGTCAAGCTCTCCTTTACTGGTACTACCTTCCCCCCACCCTCCTAATCCACACTGGTTTGTGTGATGAGGTCCCAGCCTGCCTTTTCCCTGCCCACTGGAGTTATGACAGGCCTTGTGCCATTCTATATTCTCATGTCCCCAACCCCCATCTTGTCTGCAAAACTCAGATGTCACCTCCTCAAGGAAGCCCTCCAGGACTACCCACGATGATGAGTTGTGCTTTTATGTGCTGCCATACCGTCCCAGGCTTTCTCCATTGACGTTGCCTGACTAGTTGTCTATCTCTACTCTAGATGTAAGCCTTCTGAGAACAGAGGGCGTGTGACTGAGCTTCTACAGTGTAGCCCCAGTGGCCAGGAGAAAGCCTGCCTGTCACTCAGTAGGTGTTGGTGACAGGCTTGAAGGAAGGAATGAATGCCTGTGTTTCAGGTAGTAGCCACCAGATGGCAATAGCGCTCTTCGGGTTAGGAAGGTAAAGGGGCGGGCTTTCTGCAGGAGCACGCGAGATAAATTGAGGTTTGTCCCCATCATCCAAGCACTTGACTGTCTTTCTGTAAAATGTATCAGTTAGCTGAAATAACCACAAAGTCTCCCCAAAGCCCATACGGAAAGGAAAAGGTACAGAGAAAGCGCCGTGGAGTCCTTGCGCCCTTAGGACGGACCCCTCTCCACGTGATCCCAGTATGGAGTTACTGAACTCGAAGGCCCGAGAGCGTCCAGACTCCTGAGCGTGTCAAGTTTCTGAAATTGTCCCCGCCTGACCCCCGCGTGGCTGCCTGTACCTGTTCCGGGTTCGCCGGCTCTAATTTTACTTGCTTATCTTATCGGGGTTTTGCCAGTGGACCAGTTTGGCTGGGGAGGAGGGTTTATGAAGGCTCATGAGAGATAAGTCTGGGGAGAGGGAGGGGCCAGCGGGAGAGGACACCAGGCTGGGCAGCGTGGACTTTACCCCACGCGCAATAAACCAGCTGGCGAAGGTTCTTGTGCCCCGCGCGTCTGCACATGCGTGCGGGCAGGCGCTGAGCATGCACGGGAGGGAGGGGGCGTGCAGTGGGGAGGGAGGGACAGGTGCCGGGCGGTGTGGAGAAGGACAGACGGTGGGGCTGGGGGACACTGAAGCAAGGGAGACCCACGGCGGCCGTGTGGGTTGGGGGGTGGGGTAGGGGAGTCACTGTAGCAACCTAAGATGTAGGGCCAGGGCACCTGACAGTGGGGGTCGGGACAGCGGACATCCGGGTGGATTCGGGTAGGTTCCGCAGGTAGGGCAGCTGCAGGACTGGACGACTGGTTGGGAAGCAGAGGGGGAGAAGAGAGCCTCGCAAGGAGCCCCACTGTTGGACTAAACCCTGCCCTTGTGCAAATGAGAAAAAGGGCTGTCTTCTCCAGGACACTCGACTTCTACCTGCTGTCAAACCGTCTTGTCTGCAAAGCTCCTAGGTGACTAGGGCCCCTGAGTGAGTCGGTCCATGCCCGCCCTGCTCCACTGCGGGGTGGGACCCCCGGCGTTCCAAGCCTGGATGCAGGAGACAGGACTGGGATGGCATTTACGAGGAATGGTGGAGGGGGGCTGCTTTTAAGAGAAGGAACTTCCTGAGTTTCCTACATCTCCAGCACAGTGGTTCTCAAACTTTGGAGGGCATCACACACACATGGTAGAGCTTGCTAAAACACTGGGAGGTAATGTCCGGTTCAGCAGGTCTGGACTAGGGCCTGAGAATAGGCATTTCTTCCAAATTCCCTGGTGATGCAGATGCTGCTGGTTCTGGGACCATTCCCAGAGTCCTACCCAAAGCAAATGAATCAGAATCCAGCTGAAGAAAATCTCCTGGATGTCCTCCCTGTACCTACAGCTTAAGTCAGAATGCCGTTCTATAGAGAGCTGCAGTATACTGTTCGGCTTCTGTTCATGAATTTCCCCCATTCTGTCTCTAACGCTCTCCTCTTTCCCCCAGGAGAGGATTCAACTTCCCCTCTTTCCCTGATCGGAGCACCATAGTGGCCAGAACTGTCCAGTCCTCCCTAAGAAGCAATGTGACTGTTTGAAACTATGTTCTTTCATACTAAGTACTTGCCACTTTGCTTTTTCTAGCTCTTCCAGATATCTTCTAGATTTTCCAGAAACATCTATCCTGCACTTCCTGTGGGCAGGACATGCCTGCTTACAGCTTACCTGCTGAATAGGAGCTCCCCATTCCGCTGCTTCCCTTTTTGGTCATGAGCTCCTCCTATCCCAACCCTGGTCTCACCCCTGCACTCTCCAGTCACCCAGGGTTTCGGAGTAGACGTCTGTCTCACCTGACAATATGATTATTCGAGGTTCTGCAGAAACTAAAAAAAAAAAAAAAAAAAAGTGTGTCCTTTCTCTCAATATGGTAGTAGAAAGAAGAGGTAACATAAGGTGTGTGTGGGATAGAAGTAAATATGGGTCTGAAATCCCACATAATTACATAATCGAGAGGTATTGCCAAGGTAAATTAATAAGAAAACAGTTGGGTGATGTTTACCAACAAAATCAGTTTGGGGTGTGTTAGTCCCTGCTTTCGCTTTGTCAAATGAACCATGAATACATCTCCAAAGAGGCAGCCCCCTCATGGAGTGACCGTGTTTCTCTGTCCGCTTAGTCAGGCGACCTCAAAACTAGGGAAATTGCCAAGATAAGGGCTGAGAGCTCCTTGGGGCTTCTCGACCACTGGCAGCCTTGCTGGATGCCTCCCCGTCCGGCTGGCTGGCTGATGGGCTGTCTCGTGTCCGTCCTGTCTTTCCATCTGTCCTTGCTCCGTAAGCTACCCTCACAGGCCTGAAATGTCTGCCTTGAATCTGTATTCTCTTACATCAAAACACCCGGATGATAAAACTGAGATTCAAATGACGTTCATTGTCAGTATCGTGGGGACCCCTCCCCTTCTCCCACCAGGTTTTGTAACTGAGTCAAGTCACTTCGGATTTGAGACAGGAGTTAGGCTTGCAACTGAGATCAAAGAAGCCAGCACGCCATTAACCATTTAGAAAACACTCTGGAACCTTCGCTAGGTCAGGAGCTCAGGAATAGGCGCCAGGAGAGGAGGGTAGATAAGAAAAGTGCCCTGTGCTCAGGGACCTTGCCACTTGGCGACCCAGCACTCCAGACTTGAGGCAAAATCACAGGATGCAGAGTCCAGGTGAGGACTCCAGGTCAGTGCCAAGAATCACCACCTTTGGCAAAAGCCAGGAAAATCGTCTTGGGAAACCAACGAAAGAGTATAGGCTCCTAGTCCAGTCTTCCACCTTCATAGCATCCTGGGCACCTAGTCAACTGGTCTCTGCTTTATTTCCTCCCACTCTGGGGAGCTCACTTCCTTGTGAGGCAGCTGTTCCCTTGCTGCAGAACTTTAGAAGAGGCTCCAGATTCCCCCCCAGGCCATTTCCTCACCTGAACGGTCACTCCCACATCTGTTCTTCCATCTGAGAGTGGCAGCCCCCTGTGATTCAGGCACAGAGTGCCCACTTGGAGTTACACTCCATCTCAGTCAGGTGCAGTGACTCTTAGCAAAGACAAGACTAGCACTAGGGCTGCTCAACTCCTGGCCTAACTTTTTCTTTTTTCTTTTTTTTTTTTTAATCATACAGCTCAGCCATTGCATTGAGAGCAATCCAGACTCCAGGTTTCTGGATTCAAAAAGTACCGCACTACTGACCTTCCCAACAAACTTGGGTGAAAAGGTAAGGGTTAAAACCACGTGCCCTAGAACTTTGACCTTCATGAAGAACAAGCCAATCGCCTGAGCTGTGGGCTGAGCCGATGGGGAAGCGAGCTGAGGGTCAAAGGGAAGCCAGCTCTTCAATTCTAGCTAGAGCTACAGAGCCAGAGGCTCTTTCTTTCTGCTGGGATGACTTTTCAGGGAAGGGCTGACGCTCTCTCAACGTCCTTGTGCCTCACCCAGGAGACACGGGGAGCAAAGGTGGCGCTAGAGGAAGGCAGCATCAGAGCCACAGGAATAGTCCAAAAGGAATGCCCACCCACAGGGGGCCAGACAGAGAGATGACAGCTAGATCCACACCAACAGACAGGCGGCAAAGACATCGCTCGTGCAGAGTAGAGAGGAGATGGGTCGAGCAAGCTCCTGTGTTGCCTTCGCCTCATTCATCCTGGCTGGATTGGAACCTGGGTCCTTAGTATCACAACTCTGATTCATACCTGCTGTTGGCCGAAAATGATGTACTTTCTACCTGTCCTCATTGAACCTAGTGACTGTTAACATCTAACACAGTTTTAAAAAAAAGATCTAGAAAACCCACAGTCCGTGAGTTCTAGGGGTCCTGACACAAGGTCAGGTAGCTTCGGTTACATAACTGAGGAGAAACAGTTACGTGGGATTCAGCGGCCCAGTCCAAGGTCTGAGGACAGTTTCGGTGGCCATCATCCATAAGTCCATGATGGATGTTTTTATTCCTAAGAAGCAGAGTATTAAAAAAAAAAAACAAAACAAAAAAACGAAACATTTGGACAAACCTAAAGAACCCTACACTTCGTCTTTCATCTCTGACACTTTTTAGGAAGCCGTTAGCAATCCAGTGGGCAATAGATTTTCCTCAGCCCCTTGACCAGAAGCGTGTTTTCTTGGCCAGCATGCAGTTGGTCCTTCTATGGTACTGTGGAATGACCGACACATGAAGGAAATGATATGCTGCCTCCAAGGAGGGTAGTCAAACATCAAGGACATCATTGACCCAGTCCTGGAAGATCTCTGGAACATGGCATGTTGGAAGGACTGGATATGAAAGGTCCATGCCTTGCCCAAGATGTTCTTCTCCACTCATTGTCCTTAAACAGAATGGGTTCCTCCTCAGAAGATTAACCAAGTGACCTGTCAAGTGTTTGCAGACATTTGAAGCACTTTGAATGGGGTAGTGACTGTTGTATTTCATGGGAAGCTAACCGTGTACCATGTTCATCAATGCCAGGACACTGAGGATCTCCATCTTTTCCCCCCAAAAGAGAGTTGGGAATGTGGTGAAGTGGTACAGCCCCCCTCCACTCCTTTCAGGTCCTTTTAGTCATTTTGAAACCAGTCTCTAAGAAGAGTACTCTCTTTATTTATGCCTAATCCACAAAATGCAATACACGGCCAAAGACATGTTTTTGCATGGACCCATGGGGAAAGCAAAGGAAATTTTCTTCCATATGTTTGTCTGAACTTCCAAAACTCCAGAATGAACACGTATTACTTTTGTAAAGGGGGGGGTGAGGAGAAGTTCTGGAAAAACGTTCGATTTGGTCTGTTAGCAACTGAGATGAGGCCCACAGCACGAGGGAGGCGTTCATTCACTCCATCGCCGTTTCTCCAAGGGCCTCACCCTGAAGATAGGGGTTCAATGTCATCTCCCTGTGCTCGTGTATATCTGCTCAGGAGGAACCCAGCATTGGCCACAGAATGTGGAACATTCCAACCAAAGTATCTTTGCCTTGGACAGCGCCTCCATGTAGCTTTTTACGGGGCGCGGACAAAGGAGAGTTCTTTCAGCATTCCTCTATGCCACCGCTTCTCAAGGATGGCGGCAAGAAATAAATCCAAGGTACTGAGCTTCCACCTGCAGGAGACTGCTCTGAGGCAGGAATTCTAGTTGTGCCAAGACTAGCACTTGAGAGCCTTGAATTTGGGAACGAGAAGCCACTGTGCCCAGATTTATGACGTTCCCGTGTCTCACCCACCAACTCCAGGCACGTTCCTGAAATTTATGAAATACAATTGCTCTAAAGGGTGCAGGCCAGGAAGTACGTGGTTGAAATACTCCACCTGGCCAGAGACACTGTCTAATTTAAGGCTTTGCTCATTTTAAGGGGTGGGTGGGTGGGTAGTTCTCATTCACAAGAGCGGTTTTTCCAAGCCGTCTGAAGCGTCATCAAGCAGTCAAATCCTGCTTAAAATGTTCAGAAAATATCCCTCACCGAAGGTCATTTGCTGTTTCCATCTTTAGGGTTAATTACTCCTGTGGCTCTTGTCTGAGTGAAAAAGTCCTTTCCTTTTTGTTCTTCTTTTCCTTCCTTTCTTGCTTTAACAATTAGTTATTGACTCCATAGGCTGTGTCTAGATTTTCCTCACAGAAATATATTCCACAGTGTCCCTTTTCAAGAGCCCCAGTCATGCCATGGGATCATCTCTGGTCCAGAATCTTCAAGAAAGACAAGAATGAACAGTCAGGTCTCCCAAGATGTTGTTTGCAAAGATGTGGGAAGAGCCTGTGCATGCCTTTTTGTCCTTCTCCGGTGGGAATAATTTGGCTTGCGGACTAATTATGAGGCACAGCTCTCTTTCTGAAACGTCTACTGAGAACAACTTCACCCCCATCACCCACACCACACCTCTGCTCGTGAACCTCAGACTCTTGGGAAACATCTGTTCACCTCAGGTGTGACCCATTATCCACTGTAACAAAGAGCAACTGTATGTGCAGGTACGTACACATTTGTACCCAACAGAGGCAAGAAATAATGTTTCCTTATAAAAGGAGATTTTTTTAAGAAGTCTCAATATTTTCAGGTCGAGTCCAGTTCTTTCAAATTCCACGTACTCAAATTCAAATTAAATTCAAAAAATTAAAACCAAAAGGCTAAGGTCACTCAGATGAAATTCGTGTGGCCTCGGGCTTTTGCGGTCGCTTTTCAGACCGATATGTGTGTGCAGGCAGAATCTTAAAGACACCGAGCTTCTCTTTAGAGACAGAGTAAAATCGACATAGGTTTTATAAACACTTAATTCCTACGAGACATGGGCCCAGACTAGCTGGCGTAGTTTGGGTATGTGTGATAGTGTTGGTTTTCACTCTGTTATGATTTGCTTTTAAATATTTATTTGTGAAATATAAATCTTGCTCACATTGAAGTCTGTTCTGAAGAAGTGACTACTGCTTCTGCTATTGCTTAATGGAACTGCTGAATCTTCTTAGAAAACAAAGAGATTCCGTTATATAAACAAGTCATCCCAGTGAAGCATAAAATAACAATTCTAGAGAACACTCAGCTACCCCTTCCCTGTGAGGCTGGGGCTAAGTTCTGCAGATGTGCGGTGAATTAGGTATCCGGAGATAATAGCCTGGGCGGTTAATCAGCTACCAGAGATGTGAGCGACTCGAAAAATGCTGAGGAATTAGAGTCTGTGTCATTAAAACAACAAGCGCTCACTTGAAAAATTGAAAAAGCATCACCAGCACCATGAGTACATTTATAGACTCCTTTTCCACTGACCCATTCCCACTGCTAATACACCTGTTACTTAACAGACGCTTACTCACTGTTCTATTCAGGCCCACCAGAGAATGCTTCCTGGTGGACTGTTCTGGTTTTCTGTCAGTCAGCATGATGACTGGGGATGAGATGTTCATCTCATTCAGCGGAAAAGACTAGGTCTGAGACTAGAGGGCTGAAGGACATCCAATGTACAACTGTTTTAAATGATCCTTTTCCCGCAAGTGGTAAATTTGCATCCTACAGCACAAATATGGCAGTCATGGGCAAGGGGACTCCATGTCTGGGGACTGGTTGGGAGAATATGCCCTTTCCTACCTCCAATATATGAGTAAACTGTTCATAGCTACAAATGCTCTAGTCTATTGTGTCAGCTAATGCAACCCACAGGCATTGGTTTCATTGAGACCTGGCCCACCGTTCTGTAATGCAGCCCATAGCCTCTCCCGTAGTGAATCGGAAGGGAGATGGGTGAGGGAAGGAGGCGGCGAACAGGAAAGACATAATCAGTTTTTTCAACAATAATTCACAGAGCGTCAGCTAGGTACCAGGCACTGTACTGGGATTAAGATGAAGGGGACACTGCCCCTGCCCTCAAGAAGCTCATGCAGAAGGAGGGGAGAGACAGATCATGGCCACATGAGCCGTGTAAGAGCAATGATGGAGACGGAAGACGGGCATATTCCCAACATGAGCAGAGCTGACTCTTAAAGGAAAAATAAGCATTGAACAGATGTTGGTGGAGAGGCGGGGTCTCTGGGAAAGGGGTCATGGGCGCCCTGGAGCTGGTTTGAATGGGCTCGTGAGGACCAATCGTTAAATGTTCAGGCATCTTGCAAGCAGGCTGTTACACATGGTCATGAATTATTAAATAGTAAATCATCAAAATTACCTTAGTTATAATTACTAAAAAGTAAATTATGTAAGTTTGTGATTGAATAAATCATATTAAAAATGAAGACAATAAATATTAAAAAAGGTACCACTCCCTGGTTATTTTGCCTCATTTTATGGTCATCTGTGCCCTTGAGTTTTTTTCCTGTCTATCGTACATGGCTGGTGAAAACACCGTCTAATTGTGGCTACTATCCACCTCTTCTCAACGCCACGTTCAACGACATCATATACGTTTGCAGTCGGCTATGTTGGGAGTATTTATGCCAGAAAGGCCTCGCGTGCTACAGATCAGGGATTATTTCCTCCCCAGAAGGCTACTTACCAGCAGGCAGGGGACGAGGTCATTCAAGATGAAGCTGGGCAGAAAGCAGGGGACACAGTGCGGCAGGGAGCAGGGAGAGAGGATACCAAATCCCATAGGACCCGTTCCACGTCGAAGAGCCGGAGCCAGAGGATTCAGAGGACTTGTGTGGTGTCTGGTCTATGAGACCCAGCAGAGAGCTGGATGTGTAAAATTGTCTCCAGCTTCATCTGGCTGGGGACCCTGAACCGGGTACCATGGACGTGAGGATGGTGGCAAAAACTTGAGTGCACGGGGCCACCAGGAGAGGGTCTGGAGGAAGAAGTATGAGAGGCTGGGGGAGAAGAGGATGGAAAAGGAGTACGGGAAGAGGTCATCTGAGAAAGAAGCGTACTGGACAACAAAAGAGAAGAATGTGTCAAGAACCAGCAGAGAGAGAAAGGGGAGGAGGGAGAGGAGAGAGAGACCTAGTACAAGAGGAGCAGAGCACAGGCATTCAACTCCCAGCCCCAGAAACCACTGGGAGGACCGAAACCATCTCTTTAATAAAAATAGGGGCAACTCCTGCTCTGTGGCAAGGAAATACTAAAATATGCGAGTGGATGCCCCACTGAGAACAAAGCCACGATTTGTTCTTGATAGTAGGGCAAGGAGGGAACCAAAATGAGAAGGAGATCCAAAATTCAACTTACCAGAAAGTGGTGTGTGTCCAGGGATGGAAGTGGACCAAGGGAGCCTCCCGCCTCTGTAGAGAAGTGAGGAGGGCCAGGGAGAGGCTGCCAGAGAAGGACGCATCCTTCCTCCACCAGGGTCAGGAATGAGGCACGGCCACTCCAGGAAGGAAACCCTCGGGCAGCCGACCTCCCTCAAATATCCTGAGCAACCCCACCTGCTGATTTCAACCCATCGTGTTGCAGAAGGTCATCGAGAAGTCGTGACCTCCGCAGGATCCGTGAGTTGGACGTGCGCAGTTGGAGCACCTCACCCGTCCCCTGTCCGTGGAATGCGCCTTCTGCCTGTGGTTCGGTAGTGGGAGCCATGTTCAAGGTGTTCTTGAGGCCTGCTCTGAATATGTGAATGAGGCCCCTTAAGGATGCTGAGAGCCACTGGCTTGTGGCGCCGGGGACACGCCTCTAGGTACGTTTCCCCCCTTAGTACACCTGCCGCCTGGCAGTCTGCGCACTCTGCCTCTTCCAACTTGGCCTGCTCTCTCGGTCTGGGGGTCAGTTTGCAAACAATCATGC
Organism: Enhydra lutris kenyoni; assembly: GCF_002288905.1. Taxonomy (NCBI): domain Eukaryota; kingdom Metazoa; phylum Chordata; class Mammalia; order Carnivora; family Mustelidae; genus Enhydra; species Enhydra lutris. The sequence continues at coordinate 4,385,229 of NW_019154111.1, forward strand.
AAGAGGAAGACAGAGGCGTAAACGAAGACTGCGCAGCAGTGACATAGAATATAACATACGAGCTGGGAACGTGGATTCCTGAGCCAGATTGGGTCTGAATCCTGGTTCTCCTAATGATTTGCTCGAATTTACTTCCAACTGAGACTCAGTCTGCAAAATTGGGCTAATGATAAAATACACTGCATAGAGATATTCTGGAAATTGAGTAAGGAAATACACAGGAAGTAGTCACAGCCAGCCTGGTCTCCAGCTGGCGCTACTGATGAGAACAATTATGATTCCCCGTTAGGACACCTCGCCGCCCGGGGTCTCCTCCCCACACCCGCTCAGGCTGTTGGATCGTTGTCCTCGTCTATCTTCCACGCATGGATCCACAATTTTCCAGAAGCTAGAATACAGCAACGTACACTTCACATTCAAACTGCATTCACTCGTCAAAACACAAATATCATTCACCTTTCTCTGAAAATTTAGAATTTTCCTTTCGGTTCCTGTCCTGTTTCGGGGTCACCATTAGGAGCATGAATTATGGTTGGCTCGAAACAACCTTACTTGAAATAGCGTCACCTTGGTTTGGGGACAAATGTGCTCTATATCATATGTCATACACATCACGTATGATGTATAGACACTGGTCTTCTGCCCACCAGGTTTCTATTCTCACGCTTCTCAAAATTTACCCAGATCTTTTTGTTTTCAGTGTTAACTGACTAACATTTTGTTTTCTGCCTTTCGTTCTCACGTCCCTCGGAAGCCATATGGTAGGCAGCTAATTATGTGGTCTGCACAACGGTATACCTGGTTTTGCTGGCTTGGGGCTCAGTGAACATGGCCCCGCCCCTTTGGTCTCCCTGTGCCATCTCCAGTTCGCCTCCCCTGCTGACAGTCTCCTTCTCCCCCTCTGCTTCTCCCATTTTGTGTCCTCCTTTCTCCCTGCTTCCTCCTTCCTTCTTTCCCTTCTGGCTTGCCTTCTTTCTCAGTGCGCCTGCTTCATCCATCTTCTCCCCCACGGAGCTCATAGATTCCGAACAGCACTTGCTTGAATCTCATTGTCTGAGCAATGACTGCCCTCCCTGACTTCTGTCTGTTTAAAAAAAAAAAAAAAATTCTTGTCATCCAAGCTTCATGACTGCCTGGATTCCAGATAAACTAAGATTTATTGTGTGTACACAATGGCGACCCCCAGGCTACGCACTTTGAATGCATATCATGAGCGTGCTGAGGAGAAGAATTTAACCAGCAGCCTCTTTGTTTTATATGGAAAGCATTATTTTTATAATTATGGATAAAGGTAAGAAATGGCGTCAAACGAATGCTTTGTGCGGCCAGATCGGTGATTGAGGTCAAAGGAGTCTTCGTGAGGGTAGGGGGGCCCTTTTTAGGAGGCTCGGGTGCCGTATGGTTCTCAGCTAGGAATGGACATGGGGGGCTTGAGGGAAGCCCACTTACCACCTGTGAGTCTTCGTTTGCTGACCTTTAATATTCTCTTTCTTTCCTTTCCCCTCAAAGCCAAAGAGTGAACAGGAAGGGAAAGAGTTACGGAGAGTTCAAGGGCTTGCTGGAGGTAGGACAAGATGGCACCGGGTAGAGGGAAACCTTTCCTCTTCCCCATTTCACAAGGAAGCACTTTTCTGCCCAACAAGCTGAATCACTACATGTTTAACCCAACTTATTTGACAGAATAATAGGACTTTGGAACAACTCCTGCCATCATTTCAGCCTTTTTACTAACCAGGCAAGAAGATTTATGTAAGGGGAATTTGGGAGCAAATGGCTAATCCTGTTGCCAAAACCCTTGCCAGCCCTTGGAATCATCAATTTGGGGGGAGGGGGAGTCACCTGGGTCAGCTGCCCCCAACAATGTTCCTTCAAAGTTGAGTTTGGCTCCATTTGAATTTGGCCCCATTACTCACTGAACTGATTTTCTGGGGCTCCAAATACTCCTTTTGTTCTAGGTGGTTAGGGCTTTTCCTCAAATTGTCTGTTGAGAATATAAAGATAGAACAAGAAGAGAGAACTATTTTAAATGACGACAATGTCTTTGTAGACCTCCTTTCCGCTTATGTCTAAGACTCACTAATTATACTTTAATGGATTTTTTTTTCATGTTGAAATTCGCGTGCTCAGTGTTGAGGCTCCCATTGACATTAGGATTGGATTGAGACTGTATCACGAGAACATATCTTACTCATTCAGTTAGTTCATTTAAAAATCCTGCATATTGTGTTGACACGATGTCAAGCAGCAGGTTTCACACCAATAGACACATCTTTTGGAAAACTAAAATACGTACATTGCTTTGGGGGAGATGAACAGTCTTTATCCCAATAGTCATTAGAGGCTGCAGTCAGAAATCTAAAACTCTTTTTTTTTTTAATTAATAGAGTTTATTTTTTAGTGTAGTTTTAAGTTCACAGAGAAATGAGTAGAAAACACAGAGAGTTCCCATATACCCCTGCCCACCCTGGCAGTTTCCGCTGTGATTAACATCTTAGGTTAACGTGGTGCATCTGTTATCATTGACGAGCCAGGATTGATATGTTATTATTAACTAGAACCCACAGTTCACACCAGGGTTCACACTCTGTGTTGTTCATTCTACGGGTCTCGACAGCAATAAAATGAGAAGTACCCACGATCACAGCCTCAGACAGAACAGTTCCACTGCCCTAAAAATCCCCTCTGCTCTATCTACTCATCCCTCTCTCCCCTTGCATTCCTGGAAACCACTGATCTTTTTAATGTCTCCATGGTCTTGCCTGTTCCTATTCCAGAATGTCACATAGTTGTAATCATACAGCACACAGTCTTTTCATACCAGCCTCTTTCATTTATTAACATGCATTTAATATCCCTTCATGTCTCCTTGTGGCTTGATAACTCATTTATTTTTATCACTGAGTGATATTGAATTATATGGTCGTTCCACAGTTTGTTTATCCATTCCTTTTCTTTCTTCAATTAAATACCCCCATTTACATTCTACCTAGTTCGGTGAGGGATACCAAAAAAAAATCTAAAATAGCTTTATTTTCAAGGTTACTATAATTATGAAGATAAGATATATGTTAGGCAAAATAGTATTTTAATGCATCGAAGTATATAGTTGTCAGCCAACAAATGGGATCTAGAAAAGCAGTGTTTCCAGGGGAATATAAATCTCTCAAAATTAGGTATAGATGTTTTGTGTGTATGTGCTCAGGGCCCAAGGTATTCATCAGATCTTCAAAGGGACGTAATACACCTCCTCCCACTGTCATGAACCCCTGACATGAGGAGGGGTGTGAATCATCATCAGTTGCTTTCAGAGCTGGAAAAGAGCTCATGAAGATGGTAGGGGCTGATCTGAAAACCAAAGGGTGGGGGTAGGATATGGTTTGGTGAAGCAAAGGATGAGGAATAAGGCAGGCTAAGAAAGGGAAGTCTCTCAAAGTCAAGGAGATATTTAATTGGGGATTATAAACTGTGGAATGTCTTGCTCACCGCCAATAGAAAGTGTCCCATGCCACGTGTGAGTGGACACATAGGGCACAGGTGCACACACATGCATGACTTACAGAAGCAACACTACACACACACACACACACACACACACACACACACACACCACACACACACACCCTTTGCCAGCTCTGTATTGACAAATCCCTCTCTAAAAGGCTTTAGATTAGCAAGTCAATATGAAACCATGAACCCTGATCAGGAAAGAGGAAAGGGCAGAGGGGCAAGGAGGCATGATTACCTCTGCTCTTTCAGGCTGATCTCAGCAGTGGGCAAGCCTTGCTCATTTTCACCTCCACAGCGTGGGCGAGAGAGTGCCATGCAAACTGTAAGGCACTTTGTAAATGTCCCCATGATCATGCGGGCCCATCTCGTGTGAAATAAGTTTCCTTTTCTTCTCTGTCTTTCCCAGCCAAATCCATCCCTAGAATCTGGCTCAAAATTCAAGCTTTCCTTTGTTTGTTCATTTCTCCTGGTCTCTCTTTTGTCTTTTACTACAAGGCTGTGAGACAGAGCTACTCACTGAAGGACGCTCTACACTCTAATGGTGTCTGACACAGAGTAGGTGCTCAATACATACTTTCTAAACGTACTAATGACTGATAATAGAATTCCTGCTGGGATGTTTTATGCTGTTTTTCTTCCTCGTAAACTTTTAGTTTGTGCCATTCACGTAGTAGATAACTAGTTATGTATCTAGAAACTGTGATCCGATTTGAACATCTTACCTAATTGGCCTTGAATTAGGTAGGTTGCAGACAAATGACCCACATGGTCTAGGTCAGATAATGTCACCCCAAGTATTCGTATTTGCTCTTCTTTTCCTTTACCATCTGGACTTGTTTTCTATTAACATTCTCTATCCAAGCTTCAAATGATACTCAATGATTTTTACAACTCAAAAAATACATTCTCTAAGATGATCTCATGGAGAAGAATAAAAGCAACCACTTCTTTCCCCCTCATCTGCCCTCCCCAGCAGAGCGGCCTTCATAGCTAAAACCTTGCCTAGGAGCCAGCTCAGGCTCCTGCAATCATCTAAACCCATGAGCTGCCTCATCCCTGATGACTGATGGGGACTGGCAGCCAATCACCCACCTTCACTCGGTGGAATTCCTGAAGAATAACCACCCATGTCTCTATTACCCTTCAGTTGATTTGTTGGTTTTATTGTCACTAGACTGTAGGCAGATGTTGGGCCAAATTCTCTGCTAAATTTTACTTAAAAGACAAGGTCATCAACCTCTGGGAACTGCAGAAAGAATAGACAAGGGAGTGAGTGATAACACAGGTCAGAAACAAGCCACAGAATGATCATGGGTGAGGCCAGATGGGTCTTTCAATCTCAGAGGGATTGTATCTCTGTAGAGTCTTGTGGAGCCAGGGGTCCATGTCTCAGCTTTGTGGTTTTGGTAACTCCGTTTTATCAGTTTACCCAAGAGTTATCAGGAGCCAATGAGTTGATTCTTTCTAACCAAACCACAGACTGCCCTTGTTGTTTTCCCTATCCTCGGCCCCAGAGTATTGCTTTAGAGTGAGAGATATATCCTTCCAGGGCCCAAATATTTGGGCTCAGGACACCTACCTTCTGAAACCATGGAACTGATAAATTATATTTCTGAGGAGGAGAGAGCTTGCTAAGCATGGAATCAGAATCTTGGGGTATACTTCTACGAGGAATAGTGCAACTTAATATACACACAAGCCCTGCCCTGCTTTGGAAAAGATCTTCCCAGGGAAAAGAATCCTCCACTGTGGAGAAACACAGACACATCCTTCTTCTTCTTCTTCTTCGTCTTCGTCTTCGTCTTCGTCTTCGTCTTCTTCTTCGTCTTCTTCTTCGTCTTCTTCTTCTTCTTCTTCTTCTTTCTTCTTCTTCTTTCTTCTTCTTCTTCTTCTTCTTCTTCTTCTTCTTCTTCTTCTTCTTTCTTCTTTCTTCTTCTTCACTTCTCCTTTCTGTGTTTCATGAGGATTACCATCCATTCACCCATGTCATTAGAAAATGTCCTTTGTCAATATTTTAAAATTATACTTAAAATTCTTTTAATTGCAAACTATGTGATCATTGCAAGAAATTAAAAAAAAAAAACAACTTCACAGATGTGTAAAGAAAAAGTTAATCCTCTCACATTTCTACCATAGTCTCCATTCCCAACACAGTGGTCATAGGTGTGGAGAGAGACTGGGGGTGCAGCCTTCTGTACCTTTCACTTGGGCCAAACCAAGATACACAGCATAGTTAAGGATTTTTACATTTCTTTTGTAAATATGGAGTTATGCAATGCACTTGAATCTCAAACTTAATTCTTCTCATTTGATGCATCATGGTCACTCTTCCCAGGTCAATGGATAGAACTTAAACTCATTATTTTGAATAACTACATCATATTCCATGGAATGGGTGGATGTACCTGGTGTCTTACTTCTGGGCAATTCTAGTTTTTAGCCACTATACAAACAATCAAGTTTGAAAATACTGTTGTCAAGGTGCATGAATGCCTTTTCCAAAAGAAATGGTAATTCCAGTTCTATAAGCTGTTTTACACAAGTTACAGTGAATTTTGTTGACTATTTCCTAATGACAGAAAGATAAGGACTTTATTCTTATCAGAAACCTGCATCTCCTAATCACATGAAGGGGCTGTTAAACTCATGGGATATGCATTCTTATAAAATTCAGCCCCACTGGGAGAAGTCCCCTGATTTAAGCATTTTGCCCTATTCATAGCATGGGAGAATATTTGAGCTGGCCTAGCCCAGTGGGCACTTAATAAATATTTGTTGAGTGTTCAATACACAAAGGTCATCTGGTGTAAGTTTCTCATTTCACAGATGGGGAAATTGAAGCCCATAGGGTTAAATGAGGCACAATTAGGGTGTAAGGGAGGAAAAAGTCTGAGTGATCTAAGTTGCAAAGCAATCTGGGAGCTCAGAGTTGGGAGGTGAGGATTTGGGCAGGTAGAGCAGCCGTGTATATGGGATATACACATGAGAAGAGGCAGACGAGAGAAGACTTATAAAATTGGTGCACTAAGACTATAGTTCTTCTCTGAAGCTTTGTTGGATGAGGCATCCAGGGTTCCCATTGAAATTTCTCATTTTAATTATTTCTTGAGGCTGAACCTCTGTTTGAATGTGACCCAGGGCAGAACTCGGACCCCTGACAGCTTAGCTTTCTGCCGCAGGGGTGGGGACGGTGCGGCATTCACCAGAAAGTTCTCTGCCTTTGGACGCTCAGATAGACCCATTCCCCATCCTCCCTTTGTAGTTAGATGAGGCCACATGACTGAGTTTGGCCCTTGGACTGTGGATGGAAGACAGGATACCACTCCCTGCCTGGCCCATAAGAATCTCCCATGAGGGCTTCTCCATTCTCTCTGCCTGTCTGCCTGTCTGCCACCAGGAGGGAAGGACTCCGAGGTCCCATGTGCAGGTGGGGGAAGCATGGATCCCTGAATCACTGCGTGGAAGGCTGCCTGCTAAGCACCCATTCTGGACTGCTGTCAAGAGCGAGAAATCAATTTCCATTGTGTTAGGCCACTGTGAGCATTTCTCTGTTCCAGGAGTTTGTGCTACTTAAGTGTTCTATTTAATTAACTACAATAGTGTTTCTGCATTGTGTATGTATGTGTGTGTTTTTAATGAATGACCAGATATAAAATCCAGAACCAATATCAATTGATACTATTATTATATTTATTATTACACATATATATTAATACGTATTAACTATATTATAGTTATTATTACACACTTTCTTAATATTGACTAATTGATACAAATGTAATACAGAGTCCTAACCCACCTACCTTATCCATGAGACGAATACATAGGAGCAAGGGGGAAAAAAAGCTCTGACATTACAAATTTTCCTGCTTCCCGTGGAACTTAAGTTAGTTTGATTTCTTTTCTCCAAGAGTTTAAGGAATCATTTTTCTTCTGGAACCCTGTCCTTTTTTTTGTCAGTTCATGCTTGCCTGATGACTTGCACCGCAGAGGTTTCATTGTCTTGACGGGAATGGAAAGTTTGTGAATAATTTTTTCAGTTTTTCTCGCTTTAAAGGAGGATAAAAGATTTATAGGAAACAGTTGGGGAGAGTGAAAGAAAGGGGGATTAAAGGAAATTAACAGGACCTGGATTGTTCCGGTTTCCCAAAGCCATGCCAATACTGTTAGTAATGGTGGTAAGAGTGAGGAATAGTAAAAGTTTGAATGTTTCATTCAGACAAAGCCCAGAGGCTCCTCGTGGTCCCTGCTGGCATTTTAAGCTAAAGCAACTCTGACTTTATAGCTAAGAGGAACTGTTTAACGAGTCTGAGGTCTTGACGCAGCAGCGTGGGATAGACGGGTTCCGGCTTGGTCACAGGTATGTGGGATAAAGGGGAATTAGTGTGGACGGCTACGCATGCTTTGTGGCCAGGAGGAAATAATGGCAGGTGTAAACAGGTGACTTTGGCATGTCGTCCACAGGTCTCACTAACCGTATTCCTGAGGCTGCAAGGCAGCAGTGGGCTGATGGAAAAGTTGACCTAGGGGTACGTGAAAAGACGTAGACACAATCTAGAAAAAAAAAAAAATAATGCTCACAGGATTACAGTGATTTGAGACCATAGTAAAAAGACGATCAAATCCTCGCCACTGAATCACACATTTTACTAACAGAGATTAAAGGTATAGGCATTTTCTGTCATTTCTCAAATGACAACAAAGCAGAAAAAAAGTGAATATGTGTGACCAATGGGCGCCACTCTGGGTGGGAGTGATATGCCTTCACTCTAAGGACTCCTTCCGCACACAGGCAGGGGTCACATGGACAGAACTGGAGGGAAGTGTTCTATCTTCTTTCGGTAACAGTTTATAAGGTGGGTCCTTACCCAGACTTAAAACCTTACAGCTTTTGTTTTCCAGTCCTTCCTATTTCTCCCTCTCCACCATCTTGGACTCCTGCTCAGAAATATTCTGTGCTTCTCCACTGCTTGTGCAAATAGACTTGGTACCAAAGACCCTCCCCAACCCAGGTCCATCTAACCGGAGACACACTTTTTAATCCCCTGTTGCCCAACACCTACCCCCTGGTGGGACCGGGCAAGCTCCCTGCAGTGCTCCACGATCATTCCTTCTTTTCCAACCCTAAGCCTTTCCTCCTCGTCTCTCCTCCTCCCTCCACATGTCCAGTCCTGTGGTGCCCTGGGTGGAGGTTAGCATTCTGAGACCACGCAGGTCTGGCTCCCAGCCGAGGGCAGGGCAGCTTCATGGACTCAAGAGCACGGGACCACGATTAGAGCTTGGCTTGATCCATGACTGTCACTGTCTTGAAACTCTTTATTTTTTTTTAAAGATTTTATTTATTTATTTGACAGAGAGATCACAAGCAGGCAGAGAGGCAGAGAGAGAGAGAGGAGGAAGCAGGCTCCCCGCCGAGCAGAGAGCCCGATGCGGGGCCGATCCCAGGACCCTGAGATCATGACCTGAGCCGAAGGCAGCGGCTTAACCCACTGAGCCACCCAGGCGCCCCTGTCTTGAAACTCTTAATTTCTGAAGAAGGGCCCCCCATCTTCACTTAGTCCTGGGCTCCACAAATTACGTCGCCAGGCCTGTGGATGGAAACTATGCGTGTGGGCTACTCCAACACATGGCCTTGTGTTTTTATTTAATTAAAACGAAGATAAAGGTTGAACTTAACCTGGAGCCCTTTATGTGTGTGAAGCGATATTACGAGCATCGCCTCATCTAAAGCCGCCGGCCTACCTTGGGGGCGAGGAGGATGCTGAGTGCCCGCAGCCGTTGTGGGTTTTCAGGCATTTCGGAATCATTGAGATCGATTTTCTGGTTTTCCTTTCAATTTTTCTTTTATATTGTTTGTTCATCCCCAACCCTTCTTGCTCTAGTTCAGAGTATCCTAAATGTTCACTGTACCAGCGTGCTTCCTTAGCCGCTCTTACAAAGTACCATGAAATGAGTGGGCTTACACACCAGAACTTTCTTGTCGCACTGTCCCAAAGGCAAGAAGTCTGAAATCAAGGTGTCTGCAGAGCCACGCTCCCCTGAATGCTTCCTTGCCTCTTCCTAGCTTCCGGAGGTTGTGTGGCCTTCGCCGGCCCTCCTTGGCTTCTAGGCACAACTCTCCCATTCTGTCTTCACATGGCATTCTCCCTATGTCTCTGTCTTCACACGTTGTCCTCTTACAAAGATGCCACTTACATTGGATGAAGGCCCACCCGACTCCAGTACATTCTCCTCTTTTTTTTTTTAAGAGATATTTATTTATTTATAAGAGAGAGAGCAGGGGGAAGGGCGGAGGGAGAGGGAGATAATTAGATCCCCACTGAGCTTGGAACCCAACATGAGACTTGATCCCAGGATGCTGAGGTGATGACCTAAGCCAGAAGCTTAACTGACTGAACCACCCAGGTGCCCCCAGTACACCTTCATCTTAATTTAACAAATTCCATCTACAATGGCCCAATTTCCGGGGCGCCTGGGTGGCTCAGTGGGTTAAAGCCTCTGCCCTCGTCTCAGGTCATGATCCCAGGGTCCTGGGATCGAGCCCCGCATCGGGCTCTCTGCTCAGTGGGGAGCCTGTTTCCTCTCTCTCTCTCTCTCTCTCTCTCTATGCCTGCCTCTCTGCCTTCTTGTGATCTCTGTCAAATAAATAAATAATAATTTAAAAAATCTTAAAATGGCCCAATTTCCAAATAAAGTCATCTTGAGGTAATGGGGGTTAGGATCTCAAACATGTCTCTTTTTGGGGGGGTGGGCACGCTTTAACTCCTAACACTTCTCCTTCTCCCCTCTAATGAGTCATTAAGTCCTGCAGATTCCAACTCTGGAATGTGCCTTGAAGACAGACGTTCTCACTGTTGTCATCCCTGTACCCAGGCCTCCCTGTCTCCCAGTCTTGAGGCCCTCCAGCATATTCACACTCTGCAGCCAACAGGGGCTTCTAAAACCTTGATTGGATCTTGTCACTGCCTCACTTCCCGTTATCTCTTGAAATATTCCAACTCTTTGATGAGGTTTATAAGAACTTGCGTGACTTGGCCCCCCAACCCCCTGACCTCTCCCGTCCACCTTCCCCATCACTCTTCCTCTCGCCAGCCTCCTTATTCCTCCCTATGCTCCAGGCAGACTGAATTTCCCCCAGTTAAATGTTAAGAGCTCTTGTTTTCCAGACCTTTTCCGGAACTCTCCCCTTCCCTCTTCATTCTTCAGTGTGTGGCTTACATGCCACTACCTTCAGGATTTCCACCCCCCTGTGTGCTCCTGTTTCTGGGCAAAAGTAGTGCAAAGGGGGCCTACACAGCCCTCTCTTCTCTGCTGTCCGCCAAAGAGAACCCTGAAATATTCAGCCCTCGTATTTCTTTTTTTTTCCTTCTTTTTTAAAAAAAGATTATTTATTTATATGATGGAGAGAGAGAGAGAGAGAGCGAGAGAGGGAACACAAGCAGGGGGAGTGGGAGAGGGAGAAGCAGACTCCCCACTGAGCAGGGAACCTGATATGGGGCTCCATCCCAGGACCCTGGGATCATGACCTGAGCTGAAGGCAGACGCTCAACCATTGAGCCACCCAGGTGCCCCAGTCCTGGTATTTCTACCCTACCCCCTTCCTTCCACTCCAAAGGCAAGGTAAGAATTTAAATCAGTCCGCACAATCAAATCCTGGGGTGCCTGGAAGAAGAAAATGAAGTCTGGGTACAATAAGGGAAGATTTAATAATGCTTGTCATGCACTATGAACTTGAATTCCACTTAGTGTTTTTCCAGAAATGCAAAAAAAAAAAAAAAAAAAAAAAAAAAAAAGAACTGTCCTTGATTATGGCAGTGCACTATGGCCAGATTTCATAGAATTAAAGATATCATCAGGAGTTGCCCTCTTATAGCATTTGTCCTTTGTCCATCAGAGCACTTGTCATACCATTGTGTTGCCTTGTCTCTCTCCCCATTAGATTGCAAGTGCCTAGCACAATGCCAAGCACATAGTGAGCCGTCTAATGAATATTAGTGACCAAATGGTGTAAAAGAACTAAATCACCAAGAGGTTAAGAGATTTGCCCATGGTCAGAGAACAAGTACTATGTAGAAGCAGACATTGAACTTGTGTTGGCGTAATTCCAAAGGCCATGTTCTTAGCCATTGCCTGTTGGGTGATGAGCTCTAGGAGCCCCAGTCTGGGTCTCTCTTTTCCCAGTTGTATTCTCAGTAAATCCCTGTCAAATGAATTTCTTTATTTCTTTTTCTAAGATTTTATTTAATTAATCAATTAATTTATTTATTTAGAGCAGGGGGAGGGGCACAGGAAGAAAGAGAGAGAGAATCTCAAGCAGACTCAGGGCTGAGCACTGAGCCTGATATGGGGCTCAGTCTCACAACCCTGAGATTATCATCTGAGCCCAAATCAAGAGTCAGATGCTTAACCAACTGAGCCACCCAGTCGCTCCTTTGTCAAAAGAATTTCTTGAGTGAGAAACAGAAAGGTGATAATAAGAAATAAAGGAAAGGGGAGAGAGATTATGCAGATGAAATCAAGAGGATGGAAAACAGAGAAGGAAGAGAGGAGAAAGAAAAATGAGACAAGAGAACTCTTTGCCACCCAGCCCCAACTCAGAGGCTGGTGCATTCTGGTCTTACTCATTGGCCAGTGTTTTATGAAGCTTCCAGTATGTGCTGGGAACTGTTTAGCTACTCAGGACACATCAGTGAATAAAATAGACAAAGACTCCTGACTTTGTGGAAATTGCATTTTAATTGGGAGAATCAGACAATTTTAAAAAACGAACTTAAAAGATAAGTAAATCATATATGATGTTGGAAGATGTAAATACTATGCAGAAATAGCAGAACAGGATAAGGACAGGGGTTCTATCTTAGAGCCCTGTATCCACAAGGGGTTTGTGGCTAGAGTTCAGGTGGTCTGTGAATTTGAGTGGGAGAAAAATGACTTCTGGGGCGCCTGGGTGGCTCAGTGGGCTAAAGCCTCTGCTCCTCTGCTCGGCAGGGAGCCTGCTTCCTCCTCTCTCTCTCTCTCTGCCTGCCTCTCAGCCTACTTGTGATCTCTGTCTGTCAAATAAATAAATAAAATCTTTAAAAAAAAATGACTTCTTTATTCTCATTAACCTTAAACTTCAAATCTGACTGTAGGCAACCAGCCACCTGAGGGATTGCAGTGGTTCTGAGTTCGTTCCCAGTGGGTTACAGGTATTTTTTTACATTATATCCTTACCTTGAACTATTGTTTCTACTCCTCACTACTTTGTAGCTATTGGGCCTTCAGTTCCATCTAGTTATTTAATGTATCAATAAAGAAACATATATTTGGTAACTGTATCTCAGTGTCAGTAGTTTCTTTGGTAACTTTATGTATTTTTTAAATGCATTTAAAAACAGTGTTGCGGGGCACCTGGGTGGCTCAGTGGCACAGTGGGTTAAAGCCTCTGCCTTCGGCTCAGATCATGATCTCGGGGTCCTGGGATGGAGTCCCACATCGGGCTCTCTGCTCAGCAGGGAGCCTGCTTCCTCTCTCTCTGCCTGCCTCTCTGCCTACTTGTGATCTCTCTGTCAAATAAATAAATAAAAATCTTAAAAAAAAAAAACACAACAGTGTTGTGAGAAGGGGTCCCTAGGCTCCACTAGACTGCCAAACTAGTTCACAAACCAAAAAAGATTAGGACCACCAGGTAAGGGGAAGCAAGGTGCAGTGGAGGACGGTGGGGGAGGGGCGATAGGCTGCAATATGAATAGGGTGAGCAGGGTCAATCTCATAGCTAATGCCATGTTCAACGTCAGCCATCCTCAGCCGGCCCTGGCTTTGCCCTAAGCTCAGACTCGGGCTCCCGGCGATGCCAGCCTATTCCCTGATGTAAGAACTCTGGCCCTTCCCTGCTCACCACCTTACCCTCTTGGTGGTTACTTGCCACATGATTTAACATTCAGAAGTTTGGAATCAACAAAATAATGTCAAAAGAGCACAAGGAAATCCAAGAAAAAAAATAAATAATATACATATTTATGTAAGTATATATTTATTTTATTTTTTTAAAGATTTTATTTATTTATTTGACAGACAGAGATCACAAGTAGGCAGAGAGGCAGGCAGAGAGAGAGGGGAGGAAGCAGGCTCCCTACTGAGCAGAGAGCCCGATGCAGGGCTTGATCCCAGGACCCTGGGATCATGACCTGAGCCGAAGGCAGAGGCTTTAACCCACTGAGCCACCCAGGCGCCCAATAAGTATATATTTATTTTATATATTTTATATAATGTATAATTTATATAAAGTCTTTAATTTCTATAAATTTAAATATATGGATATATAATCATATAAATATTTAATTTGTATGAATTTAAATATATAAATACATGTTATAAAGTTATTTATATTATATATTATATATTTATAATGATTATTATACATAATAATTATATATGTGCATACATATATATATGTATGTATGTATGTATATGTACGTATATTTAAATCTCTGTTGTTCTGCCTTCTATTTAAACATCCAGCTCAGCCAGCCAAACTGGCTCAAATCAGGCAGGCAGTATATGTCTCCTACAGAAAAGATAAGCAAATCAGCAGTTTCTGAATGTTGATTAAATGTATCACCTAGGGCAAATGGAATGCGAGCTGAAGATACTGCCATATTTGTAGGGAAATTCTTTAAAAATTCAAATTCCTAAAAAAAAAAAAAAAAAAAAATTCAAATTCCTCTCACATGTACAATGAAAATCCTCAGAATTGTATGCCAAAGAGCTTTTGTTTCTTAAAAATTACACTTCAAGGCTGTTGAAATATTTTTAAAGAGCTACACGTGGACTATGATGAAACACTATCTGGAAATCACAAAATTAAATTCTTCTTTATATTAATTAAGATGCTGGTAGTGGCAAGTAGCAGGTGGCCCGGCTAGAGGTACTGAATAAAGACCTAGCTTCTCTCACATAACAAAAAGCCTGGAAGTCTGTGGCTCACCTCCACGATGTCAGGACTCTGGGCTGGCAACTCTAACCCTAGAGGAAACCACACCACCCCTAAATGGTTGGGTCTCTCCCTTCCAAGTGTCAGCCTTTTGCTTCTTAGCTTCCCACACCAGCGGGTGTCCATATTGGTGGCTGTTGAATACCTCTGTTTTGAGTACTTTTAAAATGCAGATTTCCAGGCACCCCCACCAGAGATTCCTGAGTCAGTTGGCCTGGGGTTCTACCCAAGGAGTATCTTTAGAAAGTCCCTTTGGGGTTTTGATATGGGTGACCCTAGGCCCACACTTTGAGATCTGACACCAAGTACCCTCTTCTGGTGTGATCTACTCGCTCCCATGAATTAGCTACCCCTGATAGACCGATGGCTCAAAAACATTTCTCTCTCTTATTGAAAACTCTTGGCTGGGCTCCAGCCTCCTACACTCACTTGGCAAATGAGCATCCCTATCTGCGTGTCTCACAGGCACCTTAAACTCAACAGGTTCAAAACTGAACTCGTTTTCTCCCCACACCTGGTGCATATAGAATAAAGGACAAATTCCTTGTCTTGGCAACACGAGACTCTGCCTTTTCTTCCAGCCACATTCCTGATCGCTGCCTGGGCCTCGTTCTTGGTGTGTAGCAATATTCTGACTTCTGACAGATCCCAGACACACATGGCTTTCTACATGCTTTCTCCCTGCCAGGATTCACGCTCTTGGGCACAGACAGGCCATCTCCTCGCTCCCTGTAAACACACTCTCTACCATTTGTCCCTCTGTGCTAGCTTTTGACAATGTGCATCCTTTTACTGCTGCATTCACTATAATGTATTATACTCTACCTGGCGGTTTTGAACTTGAGCTCCTTGAAAGCAGGGCCGGTGGCTTATTCCCTTTTATACTCCCAGCTCCTGCTCTAGAATCTAACACATGGTAAGCAGGCAGGCACTGACCATTTGATGAATTGAATTTCTTGGTGAAAAAAAAAGAAAGAGAGAAGGAATGGCCAGGGAGGTTGAAAGGAAATTTTAAAAGTGCACTGTTATGAGAAGTCAAGGGAGGGGATTGATTCAAGAAGGATGAAGGGATTAACAGTGGCTAACTATTGTTTGTTTAGAGATCAGGCAGGGGAGAGGTTGAGAAAGGGCCCTGAATTTGGCATGGGAGAGGTCACTGGCAGCCTCAGATGACAGGCAGTCCAAAAAGCCCTCTGCCACTGGGGCCATCCCCCTCCCCCCAAGGGTTGCCACATAGGGGCAAGCTCTTTCCTGCCCGTGGGCGGGAACTCTACCGTACAAAGTTGACACAGCCCAGAAATGCATGGGTCCACTGATTAATCAGTGAGTTAAGCTTAACTTGGCTTAACAGGATCCTCAGTCTTTTGAAAGAGCTCTCCTATGTCTACTCTCCTTTCTGTATCCACTTGAGCTAAAGGCTTCTCCCTATGCTCTTTTGGCCTAGTTTGTCCACATTCAGCCTAGACTTGATGTCAGGCAAACCAAGATATTACCCATCTCCTCTCATCATGGAAATTTCTCTGCAGGGCTGGGGTGCTTCTCTGAACTGCTTCTTACGTGCAAATCCATCCTAATCTGCCATTTCCAAAACCTCCAACAGAATCACCCCATCTTCTGTGCTCCATTCACACTTGTAGGCTCATGGCATTTATTCTTCTGACAATAACTCCTTTCTATCGAATACTGTTCCTGCCTCTCTTTGCCTTTCCTGTGTCCCCCAATCAGGTGTCTGATCTTTTTTTTTTTTTTTCTTCTTCTTCTAGGAGCAGAAGCAGAAAATGAATGATGTTTCTATATTCCCGATTTTGCCTACGCAATTTTTCCAGGATGGCCATTTCCACAGCTTCCCTTCACCCTGCCAAGTCTTGCTCTACCCTTTGCCCTTAAAGCTGTCATTCCGATAGTTCCTAATTTAAATGCAATGTCTACTATTTCATGTCTTCTGTCAGCATCCTGCCCTGCCAGTGAAGACTTTGTTTGGGGGAGTCATGCAGTTGTCCAACCCCAGTCTATTACAAAATATCCCATTTAAGCTAAGCAAAGGTGTAAAGCCAAAATATGATGTAATTTCTTTAGAATACCTAAAACAAATGTAGGTTGATATTACGACTTGCTAAGACGTGAATCATAAAAGGGAAAGAGAGAAAGAAGGAATTGTGTGTGGGATAGGAAAATGCACAGAAAAAGAAAACGAGGCAGATACATTGGCAAGAGAGAGAAAAACAGACATACACAGAGCCAGAGACCAAAAGAGAGGCAGGTTGTTAAAAGATCCTGAGAAAGCAAACCATCTCTTCCCAGGCATATCCTGCAAAGGCAAGACCAGAGGCTTCGACACAGAAAGAAGGACCAGGCAGAGAAACGAGAGCCTTGCCTATCAAGTCCAGATACGATACAACCTACACAGATATCACACTACAAATACCCAGAGAGTGATAACAAGACACAAATACCTGAAGATATACACCCCAAAAACAAACATCTACATCTTATGGTCTTCAAGGTAGTGGGATATTGCGCATTTTCACAATGGTAGGCATAAATGAGAAAAGATGTTTGTCATTTGCCCTATAAGCAAAATGAACTTGAAACCAGGTCAAAACTACCCCCCCCCCCATGTGTGGTCAGCCCCGAGAAAGATATGAGTCATACCATTTGTCGAAAGACACATTGAGGAGAGGTAACGTAGATGGCTACTAAGTCCTCTCCAGTTCTCTTGTGTTTGTTGCATTTCTCAAAAGGCACTAAAGTTACGTGGCCTTTCGGCAGCGTAGAGCTCCATGCAGTGCCAAAGGAAAAAAAGAAAAGGATTTATTAAATGGGCAAATATTTGTAAACTTCTAAGAATATGAAGTTCTAATGTGCTTATTAAATAAATGTAATGTGGGGCATACTAACCTAGCCAGATGCCCTAGCCCCTGGAGCCAGGTCCTTGTCTTACCCTGTGACGTGGGTCGCACGCTTTCTACCTGGAATGCTCTCTAGCGCCCTCTTCTGGAGCCTCGATAACCCTCCTCACCCTCTATTCTTGGCCTGTCAAAACACTGCACGTTCTTTTCCGGTTGAATTTAAGAACCCTCCATCTCCCCAATAACTAGTTTTACCAGAGTCACAAACGTAACCTTGTTGCTAAATCCAATGGCTGTCTCCCCCACCCATATGTCTCATGTGATCTCTCATTAGCATGGAGCACTGCTGACCACACCTCCCTTTGCGGTGGATGGTCTTGTCCTAGGATGTGGAGGTTGTCCTCCTGCTTCCCTGTCCTCTCCTCCACAGGGAGTTCTTTTTCCTCTTCCCTCACTTCAAATACTGGTGCTCCTTGGGGATGTGTCTCAGGTTCTGTCCCCTTCCTGCTCTCACACTCTCCTTCAGGGGCAGTTAGCTGTTAGGTTTGTATCCTGATGCCACATGAATGTAGTCACAGGAGGGTAGGGAGACAGATAGGTGTATCAATCTGCCCATTCATGAGAAGAAAATCTAAATAAATTCATTTAAATAACATTTCCCCACCTACATGATGCCATGTATGCTGGCTCAACGGAAAGTTTTTTTTTTTGCTGCAGTCAAGCATCACACAGGTAGAGTTTAGTCTTAGTGGTCTAAAGAGAGGGCGGCCATCTTACCTGCTTGTCTCCATCTTGTTCTCCTTTCATGGGACTCACTTTCCATGCCCAAGATGGGCCTGTGGGAAGGAGACCACCTTTAAGATGTTTTCAGGTGACACAAGTGATCTTTCTTCATTTTAATTCACCTTCTGTGGGGGGTTTCTTAGTTTCCTACCACAGACCATTTGTCCTTAAGAACCAAAATTTATTTTCTTGCAATTCTGGAGGATAGATGTCTGAGGTGAAGGGTCAGTAGGTTTAGTTTCTTCTAAGGCCTCTACCCTGGCTTGATGATGGCTGCCTTCTCCCCGTGTCTCACATGGTCTTCCCTCTGCATGTCCGTGTCTTAATCTCCTCTTCCCATAAGGACACCAGTCGTATTGGATTAGGGCCCACTCAAATGACCTCACTTTAACTGCATTACATCTTTCAAGACCTTATCTCTAAATACAGTCACATTCCAAGGCACAGGGGGTTTGGACTTCAACATCCGGATTTTGGAAGGACAGAGGGGATATTCCAGAGAGAACTACTGCCTAGAATCACTCATGGCTTGACAGCAACTGGGACAAGGTGAGAGGCAATTACTAAATACGAAGCAGGGCAAGCCCTAAGCTGAGGGACATCAACAAGTATACCATGGACTTTGCCCCAAGATGCGGCCAGCCCAGTTGTGGGGACAGGCCACTTCCACAGAAGAGGAGAGTCAGCCATCTAGGGTGGGGTATGCCATGTGACAGCAGAGCATGTGCGAGAGGAACTGTTATGGGAGCCTAGAAGAAGAGAGAAAAATCAGTTCGACTGGGGCATCTGGGTGACACAATCAGTTAAGTTTTAGACTCTTGATTTTGGCTCAGGTCATGACCTCAGGATTGTGAGATTGAGCCCCACATCAGGTTCTATGGTGGGCATGGAGCCTGCTTGGGATTCTCTCTCTCCCTGTCCCTCTGCCCTTCCCCACTTTCTCTCAAAAAGAAAAAAAAAATCAGTTACATTGGTCACATGGAGTTTTTCATAATAATAACAACAAACTTTTATTGAACCTCTGCTATCTGCCAGCACTCTGTACTAGCTCTATCTCCAACCCCACCTCAGGGGCTGTGGGGAGCACTATACAAAATAATTTAAATCCAGTTCTTAGCACTGTGAGTGCCACAAAGTTGCACACAATACATGGGGGCTGTCATCACTCCCCAGATATTTGGGCAGGACCTAGCCTATGCCAGGCAACATGCTCCTTGCTGAGGGATTAAGATCAATGTGGCTTTTGCCCTTGCTGAACGGGCAGTTTAGAGATCTCCATCCAATATGGTAGCTGCCAGCCACATGTGGCCGTGAAAATGAAAAATCCAGTTCCTCAGGCACATTAATCACATTCCATATGCTCAACAGCCACCAATGGTTAGGTTTCCATCCCTGCAGCTAGTTCTGTTAGGTAGCACTGGGAAGGGGAAGAGAGACAATACATGTATAGTAAATGTCATGATAGCCTCTTAAGGATACAAGGGATGAACACTGTTCTCCTTACGATCTCATGGTAATGCAGATGCAGAAACTGCAGCTCAGAGAGGTGAAGCAATTTGACCAAGTTCACACAGCTACAAAGTGGAGGAAAGGGGTTCTGAACCCAGATCTATCTTCATCTCATGCTACCTCTGGCTGTTTTGTGGAGGACCCAAGTCGGGCACAGGTAGAAAATCTGGTGAAAGAGAAAAGATAGAGAAGGCGCCGTTGGTGGGAAAGTCGCAGCTTGGGCAAAGGCACAGGTGGGCAAGGCTGGTGGAAGACCGCAAGGGAACCAGTCCTGCTGGAGACAGTGACTTGCTGAACTCGTGTACTTGGGATGGTAAGTCAGGCCTGCCTGCCTTGATTAAGAGCCAGGGAGCTGGGTACCTGTCAGCAGAGGTTGACTCCCTGAAGGATGTTAGCAGGAACACAGCAGGGTTAGAACTGTGTGTGTTAGGGAGGTGACAGCACTTAGGGTGAACTGGCCCGAGACCAATTAAGGACAGCAGGCGGGATAGAAAGGAAGGGGTGAATGAATGGTGTGAAGCAAAGAGCACCAAAGGCGCCAAAAGATGTTACCTTAAGAGTGAATGGTATGCAATACTGGGCAATGCACTTGGCTTCTACGGGCCTCCCTTTTTCAGTTCTAAAAGGGAGGGCTGCCCCAGATGGTGTTTCCAGCAGTGGTAATCTAGGATCCTGCAAATGTGAATAACCTTAGGCTAAGAAAAGCAGTAGGGAGCGTTGCACTGGATATAGGGGTGAAGAAACTGGCAGAGTCAAAGGTCACCCTGAGAGGAAGGGGGAACTATGCACTACCACCCAAACTAGCTAAGTGTATGAAAGGGCTTACTTTTTGGGGGGAGGGGGTGCCGTCACGGGAAATGGAGGTTGGGAAGGATATGAAGTAGTGAGAAAATCATGATTGTTTTTAAGAAAGTTACAGTGATCGTTACTGTACAGCTTCCAAGGTACAGATTTTAAACTTTTGACCCTTGACCCACAGTAGGACATAAAATTTACATCATGGTCTGTACAGTTGTCCAGTATATACAACTGAAACAAAAGGATTCTGAAACCATAGTGACCCTCACTAAAGGACAATGGATTCTAATATTGTCGATTCCACTGCATTGCATTTTTTTAAAGGGGTCGCCATCCACGGAACCAATTTTATGATCAGTTAATGTGTCGCGACCCACAGCTTCAAAAACACTGCCTAAGCGTGGACCCGAGTCTTCTTACGTGGGAGGCGACGGCGGGCATCCTTTCAAAGAATCCAGGACGGAGCTGAAGTGAACCGGGAGAGACTCCGGGCTGGGGAGTTTGGCGGATGTTTAGTTGAAGCCCCGATCCGAGCGCGAGGAGCAGGGCAGAGGCCTGGGAGCCACTGTCCAGGCGTCAGAGTCGTGGGCCCCGGCAGGACTCCGCGGCCGTGAGCGCGGCGTGCAAACCCGATTCCCGCAGGGATTCGGCCACCACCGGGGGCCGCCTGTCTGGGGCGTGCGCGGAATGGCTCCGCACCTCCGACCTCCCGGGGACGCCAGAAGCTCCTCCCCTCACTCGTCCTCCCCGGAGGCCGGCGAGCGCCCACTCCTCCCTCCATTCATTCCACACCTAGCTCGGAGCGAGGCGGCTGCACTCTCCGCCCGCGGCGCCCCCTGCGCGCCCCTACGCTCCCGCCCCGCTCGCGCGCGCACACAAACTTCGGGCTGCCCCCGCGCGGCCCGGCGGTCCTCTGCCGGTCGGAACTGCCCCGCGCGCACCTTGCCCGCGAGCCTCGCCGCGGCCCCGAGCCCCGCCCGCGCCCCCGGCCCCGCCCCGCCCGCGCCCCCGGCCCCGCCCCGCCCGCGCCCGCGCCCGCCCCGGCCCGCCGCTCCTGCCCTCGGCTCGGCCTTCTCCGCCTCGCATCCGTGCCATCGGCGCTCGATTGCGCGCGGACTCCGCGCTCCGCGGCTCGCTCGCTCGCGCTCGGCCCGCCGCCCCCGCCCCCGCCCCCCGCCCCCCGCCCCCGCCCCTCCTCCCGGCTCCGCCCGCCCCTCCTCCGCCTCCCGTGCAACTTTTGCCGAAGCCCCCACACACAGCCATGCTGAGCTGAGCTCCGGCCGGGCACTGGCCGCGCGCTGCCCGCCCCGGCTCCCGCCCCACCGCGGACCCGCTCGGGGGCCGCGGCCGCCCGGCCCCTCGGCCTCGGCCGCTGCGCCCGCCCGCCCGGCCGCCCGGAGCCCCGCGCAGGGCCCGGCCGCGGCGGCGGCGGCGGCGGCGCCCGGCCCCCTCCCCCGGCGCCGGCCAAGTGAGGCGGTGATGCGGGCGCTGGCGGCCCCGGCTGCGCCGAGAGCGGAGACACAGGCTCAAGATGGCAGATTCCGACTGAGGCTGGGGGGGCCGAGCTCGCGCGCCGCGTTCCCTTCTCCGTTGCCATGAATCGCGGACACCCCGGCCCCGATGGCCCCCGTGTACGAAGGTAAGGGGCGCCCGGCCCGCCGACCCCGCTCGCCCAACGCTGCCCGGCCGCCGCGGCCCCCGCAGCTTTGTTCTGCCCGCGGCCCCTCGCCGGGCAGCCCCCGGCCCGAAGCCCCCCGGGCGCCCGGCCTCCGGCGCCCCACCCCCGGGGCTTTAACCGGCTCCCGACCCCTCCCCGCCTCCCCCTCCCCTGCCCACGGAACGGCCGGGATCCGGAATTTAACAGGATCTTATTTCCAGGGTGGAGAAAGGGGCTGGGGGGGCGGTGTATGTGCGAGGGTGGGCTACTGCCCGAAGAAAAGAAATTGGGAGGGGGCGCCTGGGAAAAGACAGACCCGTGACTGTGCTTTTCATTTATTCGGAATAAATAAAGGTGATGTGGTTTAGCTTTCCTCCTCCCCCCCCCCACCCCCCAAGAAAATTACCTTTAGGGCGATCTTTCCACTCTGTCCTCACGGCTCCCCTTTCCACTGCTCTCCACTCCCTCCCCACACTCCTTTATTCTCCGCGAGCCTCTGATTTGGGGGGGCTGTCGAATGGGAATGTATGGGGCTAGGTGATGAGAGGGGGGTACGGAGGAAAAGTCCATTTCAGACCCAGGCAGAACAATGAAATTGGCTAAAATCTCCCCGCATTAGCGTGTGTAAGGGAAAATATAGTTTAGGTTTTCAAGTCGTGGGGGGGGGGGCGGCCGAGCGTTTTCCTCAGTCGGTCTGGGTAAACCTGTGTGGTGCACCTTCACCTGGCGTGGGATCATTTTTCTCATTTGACTCTTTAGGAAGAAAGAGAAGAACGGAGGGCAAAAGCACTCCACTTCCCCTTGCCCTCCCTCTCTCTCTCTTTCGTTTCTCTTCAGTCAGTTCTTGTCAGCTTCCAGCCAGAAATCAAACCAGAATCAACTAAGTTTTTACACTTCGGTGTGTTTTTGTGTGCTTGTAGTAGAAGGAATTTTAAACCGAAGGGTGCCCGATTTTTTTCAGTCATTTCATCGTGAAAATGTTTTTCTTATGAAATCATTGAAATAGCAGCCTTTACATACTTTTAGCTTTGGTCCATCTGGCTTTCTTTCGGTTTTGTTCCGATATTCTGTGGATGAAATGGCAAATGAGAGGGGAAAGGGTTTGTGTGGAGCAGAGAGGAGGGGCGGGGAGAGGAGGTTTTAATCCTTCTATAAATCCTGAGAACAGTGCTGGCGAGTGAGACAGGGAACGCATTAATAGTTTTATCTCTGTTACAAGAGGCAGATTAAAAAAAAAAAAAACTTATCTGAAAAGAAAATCTGTTATTAGTTCCAGGGCTCCAAATGAATTTGGTTTCTGGATGGAATAAAGTTACCAGTCAGGCCCTGGATAATGAGGCTGTAAATAACCTATGGACTGTAAATATTTTTTTTCAGACTCTCTTAGAAACAAAGGGGCTGTTTAGAAGGCAACAGAGAGATGTTATTCCAGGGGCTTTCCTCTTTGATTCTGAAGAACACAAGGTCCATTTAACCATTCGACAAAACAAAACGAAATTTCTGATCACTCCACCAGGCAGAATAGAACGAGCCGGTGGCTCTGTGAACAGGGCAGGAGAACCCATGTCGGGCAGTCATTGTTCATCTGTGTCTATGGGAGGGGGCTACAGTCAATGCTCCCACTGTCTATGGAGTGTTAAAATGAAACAATTTTCTCTTTATTAAGTACCTCCTTGAGACTCCCTCTGCTGGACACTCTGCGTGTGCATTAGGGAGGGAACTTGGCATTGAATTCAGAACTATAGTAAACGCTGCTTTCCGTTTTACAAGGGCCTGGGTACATGCGTTTGGGATGTATTTTGTCAACTTTATGAGAAGCCCGTCTCGGAAACTGTGCTGGTCCTCTCCCTTTCCTTTCGTTCTAAATCCATATGGAATGTAGGCCATACCCCCGAGGCTAAGACTTGGCACTCTCCTTCGACTACCGTGTTCTTTCGGTGCATTACACCAGATAAAGAATTGTGGGTGGGTAAGGTGTTAAGGTTTAAGCATAATCATGGATCTCAAAGGTTTCGGGAGCTCACTTGTTTTTCTTTGCAGGCTCCATTCCCTGTTCCAGATGACCTACCTGGTCACCTCTTTCCACCCTGGGTTTTGCTCAGTCTTGTCTGTGTGCTGTCTTAACTGTTCCTACACTTCATACCCTTTGACTCTGCTGGAGTTTCCCTGCTTCTTTATCCTTATTTCCCTAGGCTTCCTCCTCTCCCTTCTCAACCAGTCCAACCTCCTGGGGCACAAGCTCAGGCCTGGGTCTTTTGGAAGGAGACTGTTGGTCATGCTCTAAAACAGACAGGTGACCTCTATAAAGGATTGTGCTGCTGGAACCTACATTCATTTAGTGTGATGAGTGCATCTAAGACTCTGGTGACCTCCTTTTTCCCTCCTTGGCGAGATCCACTGGATTCAGTGAGCCTGATTTTTACCATATCCCAGTCAGAATGCATGGGCTCCCGCGGTGTATCCTGAAGGAGCAGGGCTTTTCCTGGGGAATTCGCCAAGAAGATTCCTAATCGTTTTAAAGCTGCCACAAAAATCGAACATGGGGTTCTTCTCAGGAGCAGTATAATGACAGGTAAGGCATTTCAGCTGGAATTCGGGAGTGCACTCATTCCTTGAATGGGGTGCACTTGCCCCAAGTTGGAATACTGGGTCAAGATCTGAATGCAGCAGTGGGGCCTTCTGAACTGCCCGCTGGTAAGGGAGAAACGGGGTCTTTGAAACAGGGTATGTTTGATAATACAGATTAATGGGTAACAAAGTGTTACCAGTCTCCTGCTACTTGCTTTTAAGGTTAGGTTTATAAATAGCACATTCGTTTTCAGTAACTTGGTACTGATTAAGTTAGACTTTTTAAAAAAGGTTTATTTTCTTTATAAAGTTAAACATTTGCCCTGCGATTGTGTTTACTCCATCAACTTGCTTAGCAAGGCTTTTTTTCAGTATGTAGTGCAAAGGCCAGCCACACAGAACCACAGGCCTGTATTGCCATGGGTTCTGAATTAGAGGACCCTAAATTCCAAGTTAATCATGTTCCACCATACCCGAGATGTGTCATGTCAATTAGTATTGACTTACACAGTCCCACTTCCCAAAACTAATACTGAAAGTTCTCGTCAGATGGGTCTGAAGACACCTACCAAAATGCCTACCAAGAAATGGGTTCTGAATCATCTTCCATTAAAAGAATTTGATGACACATGTTCTAAAATATCTTTTCCTGTGTTTGTGTTTTATATTTTTAAAATGAGTAAGTATAAATATTGTTTTCATTCTCACTACTTTTGAGCAGTGAATCAAGGCTCATTAATTTTACCCTCAGTTCCGGACAGTGTGGTCTAGTACTGGAATCAGAGAGACCTGGGTTTGAATCTAGCTGTGTGACTTTGGGCACGTTACTTAACTTCTCGGAGTTTTGTAGTGTTTTAAGCCTCATTGGGCTGTGCAAGGACTCCATCAGAAATGAGTGCCTGTGAAGTGCCTGGCTGTAGGAGCTATTTTGTTAGTTTGTTAGGCATGCATTAAATTCCTCTATTTTGAGGGTCTGCTTACAGGCATGATGACTCCAGGGAAGGACTAGTCCACAAATAGTTTAGAAAACCAATAATAGCAACATTTCAATTATTAATCTCCTGCTATTGCCCCTCCAGTTTGAGCACCAGCAACAATAAACCCCCTATGGCCACAGAAGAAAGAGCCTTTTTGACCCCCTCTGTGACCTTTCTAGATTTCTATTCCCGCTGAGTTTCTGCTGGTTTCAGGTAGAGAATTTCTCACATTCTGTGCCACTTTAAAAATGAGGAAACAAACCGTTAGAGCAGTTTCAGGAGCTGCAGCTGTGCCTCCGTGAAAGTATCCCGAAGTAGGAAAGATAACCTTCGCCCCTGACCCAGATCCATGCCCCCACCCCAGGCAGGCCCGGAGAGGGAGCAGCCAGAGGTGGCTCCCCCAGGACCTCCTCAGAGGAGCTGCAGCCGCTCAGTCCCAGGCCAGGGTCTGGCTCATCGTGTATTCAACATAGTTTTCCTAGAAGAAAAAATGTGGTGCCTTATGCAAGTTACAGCTGCTTCTAGTCTTCGTACTTAAATTTTTTTTTTTTTAAATGTTTCATTTCTCTTCCTTCCTCTGTAGAGACTAATCTTGGGGAACCACCTTTGAAGTTTATATGAAACAAAGTAGTGATGATCAAGAGGGTATACTATGTAACCATTTTGTATTGTTCTCTGAACGTGTAATTTGCCAGAGCTTTCTGGTAGTCTTATGGTGGCAATTCGGGCACTTCAGGCAGCTGTCAGAGATGGGACTCAGGATAATGCCAGCCGACTTTATATAACCACCGATAGAGTGTGAACCCGAAAGGCCCAAACTCGTAATAGTTCCATTTCATATGGCAGAACTCTAGTTGGGGGGGTGGGGGGGGTGGGGAAGAAAACTGAAAAGTTGGTATAGGGAGGTCTTTATTTTTCCTCTAAAAGAAATTGAGACGTGAAGTTCGCAGCACAAAGCATGACCGAGGCTCCACTTGGTCCGTGTTGCTCGCCCCAGTCCCGTGAACTCACGGTCCTAACAGGCCCCCGAGGTGAGTGCTGTCACCCCCGTCTTACAGACAGGGCACCTCTTTAATGACATCACCTGCGAGCATTTATGTAGGGTCCCTGTCTTCAAGGAGTTCAGGGGGCATGGGAAGTGAGAGTCAAAAGTACGTCTGGGCTCACTGGACAGTGGCCTGACTCAAGCTGGGATGTGTGTGTGTGTGTGTGTGTGCGTGTGCGTGTGCCTGCACGTGTGCCAGTTGTTTTTTTTTTTTTTTTGTAAGATTTTATTTATTTATTTGACAGACAGAGATCACAAGTAGGCAGAGAGGCAGGCAGAGAGAGGGGAGGAAGCAGGCCCCCTGCTGAGCAGAGAGCCCAACATGGGGCTTGATCCCAGGACCCTGGGATCATGACCCGAGCGGAAGGCAGAAGCTTTAACCCACTGAGCCACCCAGGCGCCCCACGTGCGCCAGTTTTTTAATTCTCAACATACTAGTGTTTCTTCAGGTGTAAAGGGAAGACCCCATTTCCCTATTTTCTCTGGAAACAATGTATATATTTTAATTTGGACCAAACAAGTATTTTGGAATGTTGGAAATTCCTATTACAAGTTTCCTTAGAAATCACCCTCTCTAATTACCATCTCTTCCTCTTTCATTACTCACATTTTGTATCCTTGTAAACGCAAATATGTTTCTTTTTTTTTTTTTTAAGATTTTATTTAGTTATTTGACAGACAGAGGTCACAAGTAGGCAGAGAGAGAGAGGAAGGGAAGCAGGCACCCTGCTGAGCAGAGAGCCCGATGTGGGGCTCGATCCCAGGACCCTGAGACCGTGACCTGAGCCGAAGGCAGAGGCTTAACCCACTGAGCCACCCAGGCGCCCCCGCAAATATGTTTCTAATTTGCACACACCACTGGGAGACTTCGTTTTTGGTATTTAGGGTCCTGCGTTCTGTTCTGAATGGACCCCTGTCTCATATGTGGGTATTGGAGAATTTTTTAATTCTTGGCTTTGCTGCCTAGCTGCTATCTTGTATTCCAGGTGGTTTTGTGGTGCTTATGAGAAGGGATCTAGATCCGGAGGGTCACTCAGCAGATCTCTCAGGGAGTTGTAGAAGAAAAGCCAGCTCGGCCTCTTGGGGGTCTGGGACCCAGGGCAGGAGAGGGCCTTGGGGGAAATGTAGTTGATCCTTCTGCCTTCAGGAAGGTGAACGTCCATGACTTGAAATCGCCAGTTCGCCAAAACAGTCCCCCGCCCCCAGAAAAGGCCACACTAGGAACCCCCTCAGTAACCAGTTCCAGGATTCTGGTAACCCGACTGCTGAGAAATTCCTGGGGCTGCCTGATTCTCACCTGCCTGCATTCAAACCTGTTTTCTTTTACTCAGTTCTTTCCCCTAGAACCTTTCGCGTATTTGGAGATAGTAAGTGGGTCTCTACAGCCGCTTCCTCGTGGAGCCTGATCTGTGTCCTCTTCCTCTGAACTGTCTCTTGTTTGTCCACATTAAAAAGAAATGGTGGTGGTCGAAACTGAATGCAGTTCTTTAATAATGGTCTCATTAGTACAGCGTACACAAGAAAAATGACTTCAGGGTTCTTGCATCAATGTGATCTCCTGGAGGGGAGAACCAAATCTGATTCATCTTTGTATCCCCCACAGTAGCTGGGCAGTGCGTTAAAGCTAGTAGGCCCTTCGTAAATATTTGCTGTATTGACTCTTCCTAATACATCTAAGTAATAATTTATATTACACCAGCCCTGGGTCGGTAACCGATAGTTGGCTTGCTCTCACTGCTGTCTCCATGCCTTCTGCACATGTCTGGCCCTCCTTCACCCCAACAGTGCCACCTTTTGCTTGACTCCGAATGTGCTTGGTCGCTTTGAAGTCACCCCTCTACCTCCAACTCTTTAGAATCTTACTTACTGTCTCCTACAGAGCTGACAGACAGAATGCAGAGGCCTCACGTGTATGAAGTTGAACAGCTCGTCGAAAGAAGAGAAGAGAACACACACAAGAATCTTGATTCTGTGTAATATCAGTTCGCCCAGGTTTAGAAAGGACAGTTTGTCAAATTCTTTGGAGACTCTGAGTCAGCTAAAGCCATACCTGTTTTTCCAGGTTCTCTGTGACAAGTAAGCTAAGTGTTCATGAGAGTGGCTACAAGTCAGCCTTAACAGCCAGGATTCCTCCCTGTCTTTGGTCTAAAGCCAACAGAAAAGGCAGAAGATACTGATGGACAAGGCCATTCAGCCTATGGCTTTCTGACGAGGGACTTTAGCATTAGGAAGTAAGCTAGTGAAATAGTTGCCAGTTTAAAAAAAAAAAAAAGAAAGAAAGAAAAGGCAAACCTTGAAAAGGGCCAAATAATTTTGTGGTTTTTACAGCCACTTTATTTCTGCACATGGCATTGAAGAGATTTGTAGGGTTTTGAAAGTGGTCTGTTTTAGCAATCCTTGCCTAACTTCTTTTGCTCTCGTTTGTTCTGATTAATTAAATGCCACTTTGTTTAAGCAGAATGAAGATGGATTGACTCTTTGATGTGCTAATGCTATAGACTTTCTAAAACATTCTCCGCCAAAGAAAGCCTGGGTGAGCCCATGAGGGCCTTCTCCTTCAGGTTGTGCCTCCGCCGCCGTCCTCGGGGAAAGAGCACCATAGAAACGGCCCTAACTTTGGGTAAAAAAGCACTTTGGGGTCACGCACTTTCCAGATTGAATCTGCATCCTGATGCAATCTGGTCGCCTTCTGTATCTTTACCGTTTTCCTCCTTATCAGTATCTCCTCAGGGATTCAGCCTGTGGAGTTGTGATTCACAACATAAAAGGATTTTTCCCGTCGCTGGGTGGCTCAGTGGGTTAAGCCTCTGCCTTCGGCTCAGGTCATGGTCTCAGGGATCTGGGATCGAGCCCCGCATCTGGCTCTCTGCTCAGTAGGGAGCCTGCTTCCCCCCACCATCTTCTCTGCCTGCTTCTCTGCCTACTTGTGATTTCTCTCTCTCTCTGTCAAATGAATAAATAAAATCTTTAAAAAAAAAAAGTATTTTTCCAAGAGCTTGTGATAAGCAAAGGGATCCATCATGCCAGTTCTGTGTGAAACTTCTGGTTGCACAAGGCATTAAAGAACAAATTTTAATGGCAAGTGGCCCTGCAGTCCTGTGAAAAGTCTTCTGGTAAGGAGATTTGGAAAACCCTGGTTTATTGCTGGTTGTGGAAGTCTATGCTTTTTTTTTTTTCCCCTCCTCTCTCTCTCCCTGATGAAGAATTTACAGAGCTCTGACAAAAAGCAGCATGTAAATTCCTGAAATTGTGCGGAAAGGCAGCACATTACACCCTCCTGGGTTCTGTGACTGCACTTCCTCCCCAGAATCCAGGCTGAGAGCAGCCTGGTGCAGGAAAGTAAATTTCAGGGGAGCTCGTTACAGGCAGAGAGTGCGAGCACGCTGCAGGCGCGCTCAGCTTCAGCCCTGAGCCACTTAGACTTGCAGCCCCGGTGCTGTGCCTAGGGTTACTCATCAAGTGTGACCTGCACCATCATGGAAGATCAATCGATATTCATTATGTTCCGTTAACCAAGACTGGGAGGTTCTCTAATACATTACAGAAATCTTTCCTTTAGAAAATAGTTAAAGAAACTCTCGTTTAATTATAGCACGACTTCAAAAAGGATTTAGGGCCGCCTAAAGGGTTAAACTTCTGGAAGATGGGAAATTAATTTATGTAGATCGGTTTTGTGGATCAGCTCATTGCCGCTGCGGATGTCGGATAAGCGAGGTATTCCCGTAGGAAGAGACAACAGAACCAGTCAAAACTCTTGTGCTGGCTTAACAAGGTGAATAAGCAGGGTGCATAATGGAATTCATTTGCAAAGTAATTTTTGCTTGGCTGGAGTGGTAAGCACAAAATAGAGCAGCAGACGAGAATGGTAAGTGTTTGGGACCAGTTGTTGAAAGGTTTAAAAGGGGTTCTAATTCAAGAGACATTTTATGGTGAGGAGAAGGGGACCAATATAATCAAAATGATACTTGAACAAGGTAATTTTTCCTGGCTTGGCTGTAATAGTGGAACGAGGCAGCCAGAGGGTGAGCCATGCCGGGAGGCCGTGTGCTGCCTTGGGAGTTGTGAGCACTGTGAGATGGAATGGGGGGTCTGGTTGGGGTCACACAGGAGAACGTGCCTAGAGCCTTTCTCAGCAGGCCTGACCCAAGGGTTCAGTATGTATTTGTTCCTTTTCACTTCTCCTCCCCACACGTTGTGGCCATCAGGAAAGCTTGCAGGGATTGGCAATATCATGCTATTTATCCTGTTTTTCTGAAGAATCTCTTCTTTTTAGAGGGTCTCTCACATTCAACATTGAGATTAGAGTATCTCAGGATCTTACTGGGCACGGTGTATACCCGGTGGGATCATCACATGCTAGTATCAACCTTTGACACGGGGAAACTGAGGCCCAGAGCAGTGAAGAGACTGCCCTGATGTTGCCTGGAGAGAAGAGAGGAGGCAGAGCTGGGGTTCTCAGCCCCCAGGGTGCTGTGCATAAAAGGCTCAGAACACCGAAGTCGGGGGGGGG
>NW_019154111.1:4416503-4546885 GCF_002288905.1 Enhydra lutris kenyoni
GGGGGGGGCTTTCCTGGGCCGTGCTACCAGTGGGAGGTCCAGGGCGTGTGGTTCCTGCAAGCCTCTCAGAGCTCTCACCTTGTCCCCCAGACCTGCCTGTAAGGGGGCTGATGCTGGGGCTTCTCCTGGGTCCCTGTGCAGCCCACAATACCTCCCGCCGTCCCCCTTTCCCGAGGGAGTATTTCCCCCTATCAGGAGGAAAGCAGGGTTACCTGCTGTCAGCTCCATCGCTTCCAGTCCTCTCCTAGGAAGCTCTTCTTCCTGTTTCTCTGAGAAAGTTTGCAGCTTGTCATCATGAGCTACTTACTAACAAAAACAGAAAAATCACAGAAGAGAAACCAGTGGAACCATAATGAGTTTCAGAGGACCTCAGAGTCCCTTCCAGCTATTAAGCAGCTTTTTTTTTTTTTTTTAATTCTAATCTTCCAGGTACAGTTTAATTTTTTTCTCAGAAAACCAAAACTTGCACCCAGGGCTCTGGGGAAGTCCTGGGTGCCAGGGACCTAGGGCATGATCAGAAGAGCGTGGTGCTCAAACCTGTGCCCCCTCCATGCCCTCCGTGAGGGGGTGCACCTCTTGACCTTGGGAGCACAGGGCTGGGACCTTGAAAGTATGGGGTCTTTCATACTTTCTGCAGCTGGAGCTCTGCCCCTCCCCCATTCTAAGGGCAGTGCTGATAAGGGGACTTCTTGCTGTAAAATCTGGAGCAACGAAGGCAACTTGAAATGTTTCCTGTTTATACAAGTCATGGCTGGTGATTGCTTCACTGGATGTTCAGCTTTCCTTTCTTTCCCTCCTTGACCTTGATCTCAGACTCTGGTTGCTCCATAAAGCAGAGTTGATGAAACTGACCCATTTCCTGTTGCTTGCTCAGGTAGCTCCGTAACCAGCGTGTCTGTCCCTCCCACAGCGAAACTTGACGGAGAGCCTAGTAAATCCTACGGCTTTTCTGTTCCGTCTGTTTGAGCCCTTGAGGTGCACGGCCTCTCCTCCTCTCTTTCCTTGATGTCATCTCACGTCTCTGCTTCCACCTACTTACTACTTCCCACTCATCAGCCCACAGCCAGGCTCCTCAACCTGCCCGTTTGTTCTTTGACTTTGTGTATCTTGGCTGTGTTTTCACCTCGACGTACTTGTAGGTGTGAGGGTCTAAGTGGAGGGACCCTTGAAACCCTCGTCTGGGGCCGTTTGTGGCTGGCCCTGTTGGGAGAGGCGTTTCTGCGACTCTGGCACCATCCTGGCACCATCCGTCACCTGGAGGGCTTGTTAAAACTCATCAGGGGGCCCGCCCTCAGTTTCTGTTTCAGTAGGTCTGGGGTGGGGCTCAAGAATTTGCATTTCTAATTGAGAACCCTGGTTTTAGAATGAATGCATTCAGAATGAAAAATCAGTACCTGTTTCAAACAAGACGGTAGCTGTTTTGATTAGAGCTTCCCTTGAAGGAGTGAGAGTCAGAGACCTGACATTAGCATTATTTTTAGTTCTCTTGCCCTTTTGTGACCGAAGCTTCCCAAAGCTGTAGGACAACGTACAGATCCGGCCCCTGGCCTTCTTGCCTCTGGCTCGGGAGAGCGGAGGCCCCATCTTCTCCAGGGCCTGAGCAGTATACTGCCTCTTGGTCCAGCAAACTCAGCCAGTCTGTAGCTCATCTAGTTTGGCCCTGGGGTCCCAGAGTGTACTGGGCAGCTGTCATTCTCACGATAATGATACACCTCCGTTAACTAACATAAAGAGCTCTGTGATCTTCCCTGTTTGAGAGGACTGTGAGGCTTAAAGATATTAGATAATGTGTCTTGGGTCTCCCAAGCAGCAGCTGGTAGAGGCAGGGGCTTGTGCCCCAGCTGATGCCAGAACGTGCCTTTGTCTTGTCCTCACAGGTGAGTCGGAGAGGTCCGTGCACCACGCGACAGGGAGATATGCGATCACGATCCCGGGAGAAGGGGCGGATGGTTCTAGAGTGTTAATGTCGCACACACCTCCCCGAGGCTCTGCTGTCCCATTTGCCTCGTCTTCATCAAGCAGGATCATGTTGACCTGATGATCTAGCACTTAGGCTGGTGGCTGGCCCACAGGATGGATATAGTAACAGGCAGCTGAGACGTGAACCTGTTTTGAGTAGCAGAACAGATTAAAACATCTGAGAATAGGGACGCCTGGGTGGCTCAGTTGGTTAAGCAGCTGCCTTCGGCTCAGGTCATGATCCCAGCATCCTGGGATCAAGTCCCGCGTCGGGCTCCTTGCTCGTCAGGGAGCCTGCTTCTCCCTCTGCCTCTGCCTGCCATTCTGTCTGCCTGTGCTCACTCTCTCTCCCTCTCTCTCTCTGACAAATAAATAAAAAAAAAAAAAAATCTTTAAAACATCTGAGAATAATCTTGCTGAGACCTCTAAGGAAGAAAATGCATCATAAAAAGATGAAAACGACAGCTAATGCCTGTCGGGCCCTGGGTGCTGCTGCTTCTGCTATAAGGTTTCACCTGCATTAATTCCCTGAATCCTCAAAGCCTTGCTGTAGGGTAGGTCATGCTACCGTCGCGTTACATGGAAGCTCAGGAAGGCTCCACGGCTTGAGAGTGGCGGCGCTGACCCCGATGCCAGGCCACCCGGATCTGGAGCTGGTGCCCTGGACCGCCAGGCTAGAGTCCCAATCCTCAGTGAGGGCCTAAAATATGGAATGTGCTCTTTGTTTTTTCGCCTAATATAGATGTTCTTCGTTCCAATCAAAACCTATATAACGGTCTTAAAATTTGAGAAGCTAACTTCTTTTTTTTTTTTTTTTGTAAAGATTTTATGTATTTATCTGAGAGAGAGACAGTGAGAGAGAGCATGAAAGGGAAGAAGGTCAGAGGGAGAAGCAGACTCCCCGTGGAGCTGGGAGAGAGGCTGCCTTCTGTGGGTCTTCTTGAAAGATGAGGTGGTGCAGGCCTGAAAGAGGAGTTAGGAGCAAAGGGGCTAGCTCTGTGTGCGTGAAAAGAAGCCATAAAGCATCAGATTTGGCACGAAGCTTGACAGACCCATCCGTGGGGCAGAATGCGTGAGCCAGATTTAAGATTTAAGATGTCTGTGAGCATCTAATAGATGACGAAGGAGGTGCCACGAGGCAGTGGGCGAAAGGAAACCCGATTGAACGATGGGAGTGGGACCATATGATAGCAGTTTGAAAACTCCCAATGGGTATTCTCACCTCACATCATTATACCAGCATCAATTCTACGTGATTAAAGTGTTAAATTCAGCAAAAGTCTGCAGAGCACATTCAACATGCCAGGTGCCGTTCTCGGTGCTGGGTGCCCCACGGTGGACAAAACGGGCCAAGACCCTGGCCCCGAAGCCATGTGCGTTTCAGTAGGTCAGGGGAAAGAATCCGTTTTTGGTTTTGGTTTTTGTTTTTTGCTTGTTTATTTTGTTTAAAGCTTGAAAGAAATGGAAGTGGATATTTATTAAACCTCTGGAGAAGTTGAAATTTCTAAGCTTAGAATCTGTAGAAGAAATTATAGAGGGAAACATCAGTAGTGTTGTCAGCGTAACGGTCCCCAAATGTTAAGGTTATTTCTGGTTTTACTATCATGAGATGTTTCTCAGCGTTACTCAGCATAACAAGGTGTGGCCAAAATTTAGGATAGATTCTCCAAAGTAGAATTAGTAAGTCAAGGGGTATTTATCATGTTCTAGATATGTGCCACCAAGATTACATTCCTCCCCAAAGTATTTTTATATTAAACAAATCGAGCCACCTAATGCCTTAAGTTCACCCACCCCTTCATTCAGGAAGGAAGAGTTTCTCACGGCTCCGGGGGCTCAGCCCTCCTCATTCCCAAGGGCTTTCGACACCATATGTGTGTGTCAGGAGCTCCCAAACTTCTGTCTCTCCCTGGATTTATATTTTGAGTTCCAAAGTCATAGAGCCAACAATCTATTTGCCATTGCTACTTGGATGTCCCACAGGTATCACGTTTAACATGTACGAAGAAAACCTTTGGGTCAGTCCTCTGAAATACATGCCTTTTCCAGAATTCCTTATTTCCATAAATGGCATCATCTTCCCTACAGTGGTTGACATCAGAAACCTGGGAGTCATTCTTGACTTCATTTTACTTCACATTTAATCCATCCCCAAATTGTATTGATTTTTGCCTCCCAAATATAGCCATTCTTGTTTCTTGCCAGAGTTATGTTCTATAAAGCTGCCACAAACACTGAATTAGCAAATACTGAAACAATGCTCCTAGGTTAGCTTCCTGCAAGCCTCTGGTCATATTTTTGTCAGCCGATCAATACATAACCTTGTCTATGTGTGCTTCTGTTTAAGGACACCTTCTTTAATACATATCGTTAATTCATTAACACTGAGCTCACAGGCTGTAGGGCTATTAGCTCGTGCTTGAATGAAGCTTACCAGCACAAGTATTTTCTCCGTAAGGTATATCATAGCCTTTTTGCATTGAAAAACACTAGGCAGTCCTTCAGTACTGTGCTTGGGGGTCATTTTAAATCCCCAACAAAAGCCACCAAAAAAAGCAAGCAACATGGTGCTAACGAGACAGTGGAAAGTATTACTTGCCTGTAGTACAAAACAACCCAGAAGGCAGAGCATGGCCTGGTGCGGCCTCCGCTGGGAACAGGTGCATCAGGCGTGGCTGGGAATGACTGAAAGCACCCTCTGGCTACTGTTTGTGGGATTACAAATAAATTCTCACGAGTTGTCAAGTTTGCAAGTATGGAATCTGTGAATAATGAAGGACCACTTGTATATGGTAAACCTGTCCACTTCTCTCTACCCTGCCATCCTCTGGCCCAGTGGTCAGCGGACTCTTTCTGGAGAGGGCCAGACAGTAGGTACAGTTGACCCTTGAGCAGCATGGGGTTAGGTGCATCAAAACACAGCGCTAAGAATCCATGTATGAATTGTGACCCCCCCCAAAACTGGATTAATAGCCTACTATTGATGGGAGGCCTTACTGATAACATAGATGATTGACATATATTTTGTATGTGCATTATATGCTGTATTCTTACAGTAGATTAAGCTAGAGAAGAGAAAATGTTATTAAGAATAATCATAAGGAAGAGAAAATACATTTTTGGGACTCTGTTGTAAAAAAAAAAAAAAAGACCTCGCATATTAGTGAACTTCTATGATTCAAACCCACGTTGTTCAAGGGTCAGCGGTAGTTCAGGCTTTGCGGGCCAGCTGGTCTGTGTGGTAGCCGCTCAGCTCTGTGCTGGTGAGAGCAGCTGTAGACAGCATGACCCTGCGTGGCTGGGACTGGGTTCCAGAACAGGCTTGGCTGGATCGGTCCTTAGGCTGCGGCTCCGACGCTGCTAGCCCAGTCTAACCCACCCCGGTGTCTTACCTGGAGGGTCTTCCTGACCTGCTCATCCCCCGTGTCCCTTCCCAAGCCTCCAGCCTACGTCCGTGGTGATCTTACGTGCACATTCAATCTGATCCCTCTCCCACGTCAGATGGACAACCGCCTCCACCGCACCCTTCAGATGCAACCCCAGCTCTTGCATATCACGGCTCTGGCATGGTCCCTTGCTGAGTCGCTCCCCCTCTCGGCGCTGTCCCGGCCTCTCCGGGCCTGTGCCCATTCCCAGCTGTTCCCTGCCCCAGCACTGTGGCCACCAGTCTGCCTGCCCGGAATCCCCATCCGCCTCCTGCCTGACTCCCTGCCGCTCACCCCGCAGTCCTAACCAAACTGTCACTGCCTCCTGTGTGAATTAGACGCCCGCTTCTCATCTCGAGGCACCCTGTTCTCCTTCACAGCACTTAGGGTTTGTCTGGCACCTGCCTCCCCCCTCTAGACTGCGGGCTCCATGAGGGTGAGATCACGCCCATGGTGTGTCCATTCTTTGCCCCAGGTGCCTTCTTCATACACGTTGCACACCCTTCCAGAGACTTGCTAACTCCACGACGGAGCGAACAGCCCAGTCTTGTTCGTACGGATTTTTGTATGAAGCTACAACACAGAGACCTGAAAAAGTCCTCCGTTTAGAGCGCACAGCGTATCTTCTAAAATTGAGAGGAGTGGTTGAAAAGTCATCCTGAGAAGTGGATTTGTAAATGGGTGTGAAGGTGTCTTTATTGTTCTGCCAACAGGTATATGCAGTCCCATGTTTTCTCCCTGGGACTTGAGCGCTGTGTTAAATCCTGTTAGGCTGCCTTTGCTCCTGGAGAGTTTTTGAACTCTGCCGGTCTTCTCATGGGGAAGTGGGGGTCAAGTGTGCTCGAGGAGGCATTTGGCCACCTCTTTTAAAGACTGCCTACAGTATTAGTCTGGGGAGATCTTTGATTTGTCAGAGAATCATTTTAGCAGTGAATTCCACATTAAAGATTGTTCCCGGGTTGTCCCACCGATCCCACATGCTAGAGATGGGCAGACAGTATATTTTGGAAGGATAATACATCGTTTCTTAGATGGCCTTTTGTAGATTAGCATGGTGAGATTTTTTTTAATTTTTTTAAGATTTTATTTATTTATTTGACAGACAGAGAGCACAAGTAGGCAGAAAGGCAGGCAGAGAGAGAGGAAGGGAAGCAGTCTCCCTGGTGAGCAGAGAGCCCAGTGTGGGGCTCGATCCCAGGACCCTGAGATCATGACCTGAGTTGAGGGCAGAGGCCTTAACCCCCTGAGCCACCCAGGCGCTCCTAGCATGGTGAGATTTAAAGCCCATTTAATTTCTTTTCTTCTAATGTATTGGTATAGAAAAAATACTTCTGCATTATAAGAAGTTAGAAAATAAAGGCGCGCAGAGCACAACAAATGCACATGCGTCTGCCTACCAAGATGCTACTGTTCTACCTTGCGGGTCTTTCTGGTGCGTATATATGTACAAATACTTTTTTAGAAAAGCCAAGTGCTATTTTATAATAGTGCTATTTTATAATCGCTTTTTTCAATGACTAGTGTCCAGCCTTGTATTTCAGCAAAGTTCCTTTCATTTAAGTCCTTGTCGTTTCTCCTTTTGACACCAAAAGGGACCTGTGTGGTGTAACTTTGGTATATAGACTTACCAAATGGTTGTACCACATAAGTACTGCCTATCATCAT
Organism: Enhydra lutris kenyoni; assembly: GCF_002288905.1. Classification (NCBI taxonomy): domain Eukaryota; kingdom Metazoa; phylum Chordata; class Mammalia; order Carnivora; family Mustelidae; genus Enhydra; species Enhydra lutris. The sequence goes on from NW_019154111.1 coordinate 4,423,553, forward strand.
ACATTCATTAGGTTTTGTGAAATGATACTTTTTGTAATTCTTTCACTTCTTGGATAAAGTAGCGTTTGCTCTCATCTTCAGGGGCTGTCTGGTTGCCCTGAAATAGTGGTTCCAGTGGGAAAGGCAGGATCTTTGCTAATCTTCTCTCCCCCGATCATTAATTTTCAAGGAAAGGAGTTGTGTAATAGCCTTTTCAGATAGTGAGGAATGAGGTTTTTTTCTGTCTTTATCATTGTACAGGTGTGGGTTCTCGTTGATTTGGTGCGTTTTAATTGTTCATCTTTTTGTTACATCTTCAGGCGGTGAGACCCCATCAGCTAGCTGCTGTGATGTTTTGACAGGACCTCCATAAACCCGAAAAGCTTTCTTTTTTTTTTTTTTAAAGATTTTATTTATTTGACAGAGAGAAATCACAAGTAGGCAGAGAGGCAGGCAGAGAGAGGGGGAAGCAGGCTCCCTGCTGAGCAGAGAGCCCGATGCGGGGCTCGATCCCAGGACCCTGAGATCATGACCTGAGCCGAAGGCAGAGGCTTAACCCACTGAGCCACCCAGGCGCCCCCCGAAAAGCTTTCTTACTAAGTGGCACAAGATGCCTCAGGCTCTTCTTGGACTTTTTGGTGGTCTCAGACAGTGGTGTTAGAGACCACAGTCCGTGCATTAGGGGTGGTTATTGCTACAGAGATGACTTGTTTCTAGGGAATTCCAGTGGATGGAACTAAAAAATACATATTGTCAAAAAAGTTAGAGTTTTGGGCCCCTGGGTGGCTCAGGTCACGATCCCAGGGTCCTGGGATGGAGTACCATGGGCGGAGAGCCTGCTTCTCCCTCTCCCTCTGCTGCTCCCTCTGCTTGTGCTCTCTCTATCAAAGAAATAAATAAAATATTTTTAAAAAGTTTTGACTGACATTTCCCGGTGTTTTCAGTTTCTTCAGTTTTATCATTGTAAGTCCTTTATGTTCTACAGAAAGTCTTTATTTTTTGTTTCACTCACAAGAATAAAGTTTTGAAATACCAATACATACTATTATTATAAATAACCAAAAACTATAGAGGAAGGTTTAAGACATCTTTATGATTTTTTGTTGTCCTGAGAATATGTCCAACTAAGGATGTATAATTAAAAAACTGTGTTCTAAAGCACCTAAAAATAAATACTTCCTCAGGATGATGGTGTCACCAGTTTGACATACGTTAGGTTCATTTCTTTTCGTTTCTTTTCAGTTTAAGAAATTTTTGAATTTAGCTTTTTTTGGGATAGGGAATGCATTTGTATGACTGAAAGGATGACACTATGTAGGTATTAAATCTTGATGAAAGGTAGATAGGGATTTGTTATTTTCTCTACATTTCTTTATGTTTGAAAGTTGAAATAATTAAATTTAAAGTACAGCAGTCTCCCCGTATCTGTGGGTGACACGTTCCCAGACCCCCAGTGGATGCCTGAAACTGTGAAGAGTGCTGAACCCTAAGATGTCCTCCATTTTATGATGTTTCCCTGTCATAAAGTTTCATTTATAAATTAGGCACATTAAAGAGTGACAGCGGTCACCAATAGTAAAATAGAACAATTGTAACAACGTACTATAACAAACGTTACGGAGTGTGGTCTCCCTTTCCCAACATATCTTATTGTACTGTGCTCACCCTTCTTGGGATGATGTGAGATGGTAAAATGCCTGCGAGGTGGGGGTTGTAGATGTTGCTGCGTAGCTGTTGCTGACCTTCTGACCGTATGTCAGAAGGAAGATTATTGGCTTCTCCACCACAGTTGACCTTGGGTAACTAAAACTAGAAAAAGTGAAATCGTGGTTGGGGGAGGAGGTAACTGCATATAGAAAGATATGCACAATGAGCTCTTGCTTTGTCCCCTCACAGATGGCCATTTTTGTTAGTGTCTTGTTCATTAACCCTTTCATTTTGCAGGTTCAGGTTATATGTGTGTGTGTGTGTGTGTGTGTGTGTGTATGTATATATTCTTATTCTCCTTTGTTTACAGAAAAGGTGATATATCTTATATATGGTTCTACATACTAACTTTTCTCTCTTAATATGTTCTAGCACTCTCCCTGTTAGTACACAGAGATTATCTTCAGTCTTTTTATGGTCACAAAGTACTCAATTTTGTTGACATACTATGGATTATGGAACATTAACACAATCTTGGATTGAATCCACTCCTCTGCTGTTTACAAACCACCTATAAAGGGTAAACCTTATATTCGTGTCATTTCGTACTCATGCAGGTGTATCTGGGGCAAAGAGTCCTCTAAGTGGGATTGTCTGATCAAAGGGTGAGTGAGTACATCTAATTTTTTTTTTTTTTTTACTTCTGTAATTTTTTTAAAGATAACGACAAATTCCTCCTGTTAGGATTTGTACTGTTTTTCACTCACGCAAGCAACAGGAAAACACACCTATTTCCCTAGAGTTTTACCTACAGAATCTGTTGTCAGACTTCTGGATTTTTGCTGATAGGTAAAAAATGATATTTTGATGTAGTTTTAATTTATATTTCTTTTATCAGTGAGGTGGAACATCTTTTCATTTAAATGTCATTTTATATATTTTTTTGTGTACTGGGTTTTGAAATTTATACATTTTCCTACCTTGTTGTTGGTTTTCTTTATTTCTGAGAGCTCTTTATATAGTGCCTGTGATATGAGTTAAAATATTTTTTCCCAGTTGGCTGTGTGTGTGTTTTGATTCCTTACGGTGGTGACTTTGCCCTTTGAAAGTCTTTTTAACTTTATGTAATCGAATTTATCTTTCTGTTTACAGCTTTTGTATTTTGAGTCAGAATTGGAAAGACATTTCCTATTTCAGGTTTTTAAGTCCTTCTAGCACTTTGTCATTTCATCTTTCCTACTTACATCTTGGTTCATGTGGTGTTTATGTGGTGTTTACTCGGGTATGTTCTGAGATTTGGAGCCAACTTTATGTTTTTTCAATACTCAGTTGTCCCAACACCATTTATTGAAAAGCTTATATTTTCCCCAGAGTATCGTAATATCTACTTTATCGTGTACTAAATTCCTATAGCATGGGGTCTGTTTCTAGACTAGACTTTTCCATTGATCCATCTGTTGTCTGTTATTGAGGTGTATGCTGTCTTTTATTTAATATCTGAAAGATACGAAGTTCTTCCCCATTGCTCTTTCTTTTCAGAGTGTTCCTGGTTATCCTCCTTGTTTGTTTTTCCATATGACTTTGAGAATCTACATGTCTTGATTTCAGAAAAACCTGTTGGCATTTCTGTTGGGATGGCGTTGAATTTACAAATGACAAGGTCGAGTCTTCTCATCTAAGATCATGTTTTCTTTCAATGTGTTCTTTTTGTTTGCACTTTCCTAATGTTTGAAGTTATTTGTGTAGAGCTTATGCAGAGATCTTAACTTTATTCTTATAAACAAAGTCATTGTCTTCTAACTGGTTGTTTGTGTCTATGAGGACTATTGATTTCCATGCGTTTTTTTTTTTTTTAAGCAGTTTTATTGAGACATAATTCACATAACTCACTCACTTGAAATGTAAAGTTCAGTAGTTTTTAGGACATTCACAGAATTGTGCAGTCCTCATCACTATCCAACTTTATAACATTTTCACACCCCAGAAGGAAATCCTGCACCCATTCGTAGTCATTCCCCTGCCCCACCCTCCCTTCATTCCCTGGAAACCACTAATCTTCTTTCTGTTCTGGAATTCCTTATAAATGGCATCACGCAGCACATGGGGTTTTTTGTTGTTGTTGTTGTTGTTGTTTGGCAACTGGCTGCTTTCACTTAGCGTGATGTTTTCAAGGTTCATCCATGTTGTTTCAGGTGTGTCTGTCTTTTTTATCATAGCCCTCCTTGTTGGTGTGAAGTGATATTTCATTGTGGCTCTAATTTGCCGGTTTCTTTATGTATTTCGTTTCCTTTTGCCACCCCCCACCCCTCAGGGAGACATCTTGAGGGCAGGGTTCTGATTCTAAATCCCAAGTGCCTACCATAATGCCTGGTAAATATTTGATAAAGTCTTATTTAATGAATGACTGGCTCTGTTATATTTCTGGGCCATTTAAAGTTAAAATGTGATTTAGCACATATAAATTAATTTTTATTTTACCCTGGGCAGAACAGTTAGAAGGTGTTTCCCCTCCTCCTCTGGGAAAGTCATGTGTTAATCTAACAGCCCAGTAAAGGCAATTCTGTATGCTCTATGGTATAGTATCAGCACTATTTTTTCTTGCATTAGAATGAACGAGTGACAGTTGCTGGTACATATGTCTAGGAGACTTACTCTCTTTTCAGGAGGCTGATTTTAAGCTGTAGATTCAGTTGTTTTGGGGGACTACTTGGCAACACATAAAAAATAGAGATGAGAAATTAGGAAAAGGTGTTCTGGGCCTGGGCGTTTCGAATTAAATCGATCAGTTTACATTTTTTGAGAAGCCCCAAGTTTACCAAGGGCTGTGTTCCAGAATTTCCTTCGTAAGGTAGCTGCATAGACACGGATTGCTTTTAACAATAGAAAAAAGTGGCATCAAATAAGATTAAGGTCTCATGCTAGCCTTAAAGACTATTGGACAGCATAGCGTGCCTGGGTGGCTCAGTCCATTGAGCACCCGAACTCCTGGTTTAGTCTCAGGGCATGATTTCAGGGTCTTGGTACCAAGCTCTCCCTTGGGCTCCTCGCTCAGCGGGGAGTCTGCTGGAGATCTTTCTCTCCCTCTCTGGTTGCTCTCTCTCTCTCTCAAATAAATCTTAAAAAAACAAAAAAACAAAAAGAATATTCAACAACACAGTTGATGCATGTGTGGGGGCAAGGGGTATGGGGGAAATCTTTGTACCTTCTGCTCATTTTTGCTTTGAACCTAATGTCTATGTTAAGTTTTTTTTTTTTTAAGAATACAGCCAAAATACCTATTTTTATAGGAAATAATTAAATGGCAGAAAAATAATCTTGAATAAGAAATGATTACTTTTCCTTAATGTTAGTGTATGAAGAAAGATGTTTTAATTATAAAAATAGATGAGAGAGTTAGAGTATGTGTGTGTTTGCAGGAGACTTTGGGACACTGTCCAAAGATTTATTTAGCGGCCGAGAATCCTGGATTTTTATATTGCCGCAGTTTTCTCCGAAATATGTGACTTTGTACGTAATTGTTACCCGTATACTGTTAGGCATGTTTGGGTTGGGGATAAGAGGGAGAGAAAGATTGATTAATTCACTGATTTATTTCTTCATTCATTGACTGAGACGGATTGATTTCCCTGAAGTGTGTGGGCCTGAGAGATGGGGAAGGTAGGACGCGGGTCAGAAGCACGTGTTTGCCGTGAGGAAGCATTTGCCCGAAAGGAGCCGAGAATGGAACTGTATGAGACAGAAGCAATCCCTGAAAGGTGATGGGTTAGGAACAAGAGAGGTAGCTGTGGATCCAACCTGAGCCAATGATCTGAAAGCCGCAGGGAGTAGATTTAATCAGATTGGCAGGAAGAACATTATGATGCTGAAATTTCCCCACAAATGGACAGTTCTGGAGGAGAGTGATTCCTTGGGAGGAATTCAAGATGAGCATCTTTTGCTGGGCCTGCTAGAGGGTAGGGTCCAGTATAAGATGGATGATTGGACTAGATGACCTTTAAAATTCCTTCTGAGAGTGAAGATAGTCGTCCTGATAGTCTAGAATGTGTCTGAAGGTTGTTGTTCCATCTCTGTTCCTCACGCCGTCCACAAAAAGGTCTTGGTATGCCCGGTTCTATATTCTAGAAACACAAAATGAAGCTTCGGTCAGGTGTTTCTTTGACCCAAATCCAGGTGACAGCCTTTCCTGAGCACCTAGCCCATGTGCTCCTTCTGCTGTGGGAGACTTAGAGAAAGGAGCTCTTGTTGAAATGGTTCTGGTGTCAACAGACCAGGGCCTGATGGGCCCTAGCTCCTCTTCCCAGCCCTTGAATTGAGGCCTGATTAGCAGCAGTCCCCCACTTCTGAAGGGCACCTCCCAGGGAGAAGTGCACTCAGACGACAGGCCTCGACCCTCACCTGGAGCAGGTCGCAGCCACGGCCTGTGCGTCTGGCTCCCGTCTTTGAAGTCAGGCTGCAGCCCAACGGGTTCAGTGCTGGTACCTCCTGCTCCTTGGTTGCTCAGCGCAAGCGCTAGTCTAGGAAGAGTGCCAGTCTTCACTTCCAGGAATCCTCTCTCCCTAAACGGGGCAATCTGCTTTAAATGCCTTCTCAACTGGCGCCTTCCCTACCTCACGATCGGCATCATTAAAGGAACTGGTTCACCTTTTTAACTGCTTGCACAGTGCTTGATCGAGGTGGGTGGCTGGGGCCCGTGGTGGGTGTGTGCGTGTGTTAATGTGGATGCGAGTGGACATGTGCACAAATACCCTGTCCTTCGGTCCTTGAAGTGGTCGTTTTCAGCAGCGTGAATAGTCCTAGACCTGGGACCTGGCTGGCTCAGTCGGTAGAGCATGCGACTCTTGAGCTCGGGGTTGTGAGTTCGAGCCCCACAGCGGGTGTAGAGGTGACTTAAAAATAAAATCGTTAAAAAAAAAAAGTCATTGATATATATGTTTTACTTTTGTATTTCCTCTATGTGCTCAACCTAAAAAAAGCCAAAAACACATGTTTTTTAAAGCAAGCTTGCTACTGTATGCACACAGCTTTTTGTATCTTGCTGGAACGAGTGCATGCTGGGCGGAGAGATACTCCTCTCTCTGCGTGGCCCCAAGTCCGAATTTGCTTTATCACTCGTGGCATGTGGTATCTTTCTCTGCTGATCTTTCCCCTTCTGGTCTTGACCTCCTGGCCTCGGGCGCGCCATGGTGTTCCCCATCTACTGAGCTGCGGCTGGGCTCAGAGGACAGAGTGAGATGTGGGGGGCCTCCCGGGGTTGCTCATCCTCTGATTTCCAGTCCAGTGACGAGCTGGCCCCTTCGGTTGAGCTTGTTTGGAACCTGGGTTTTTATTACCTGCCACGTGGCGTAAACCAGAGGCTTCTCTCCGGGCGCACCTGTGACTGCCGCTGCCCTCTGTTCCATGAAGGCAGCCACGGTCCCCAGGCCGTGGCTCAGAAGTCAGACCTCCAGCGACATTGGAGGCCAGCATGTGTGAAGCCGTGCGCTAGGTGGTGTAGTGGAAAGCAGAAGAAAAAACATAACCGTGCCTCGGGGGCACTTGAAGGACCGACAAGGAGCCTTGGGACAGAGAGAGGCCCACCTGGGCTCTCCTGAGCGTGGGGACAGACGCCGTCTGGGGGAGCGCGCACTGGCGGGATGCAGTGATTTCCCGGCAGTGGGGATGTATGTGTGCGCACGTCTGCCTCGTTGGTCACCCAGCCCCCCTCGGTGATGAAACGTGATGTGTCCAAGTGTAGGCCCCAGCGGTAGCAGACTAGGGGTCTCGGTGGGCTGGAGAGGCGGCAGAGGAAGCCCCGTCGTCCCCCCGCGGAGCAGGTGCAGCAGGTTCTCTGCGAGCCTCGGCGGGCGGTGTGTGTTTCTTCTGTGAGAACGGGGATCTGCTTGATCAGAGGTGGCTTTGGAGAACCACGTCCTGAAAAGCGAAAGAAGCCTAAAGGTAGGAGGCCTGGGGGGATAGTGCGTGAAGTGGTCCTGACCTCAGGAAGTTCACTGCACTCAGGAAGACTGGGTTTCCCGCAGGTCGGGAGTGAGACGGCTGTGATTTGGTGCCGAAGGGAGAGGTGAGTGCGGAAGCGGGAAATCACACGCAGATGCCTCGAGTGACCAGACCGAATTCACGCGCCCGGGGAGGCCTTGCAGAGTCTGGCCGTTGGAGGTGACTGGAATCTGAGAGAACTTTCTTTTATGTGGCCACGTGCAAGACGGTTGTGGGCGTGGAGAAGAGCTGTGCGATGCATTCCATTTCGGGTGTCCCCGAGACTGCGGGAGGGGCAAGGACTAGGCCGGGAGCCTCAGATATCTGGGGGGCGCAGCAGCAGTGGGGCGGCGGGGAGGGAGAGACAGAGAGCACTTGGACTTCAGTCCCTGGCTCCCCCAGAAGAAGATGCTTCTGTGTGTGGGAGGGGGCAGCAGAGTGGGTGGGTCGGAGAACATTTAAAATAGTTCTGCAGCATGTGGGGGTGCCCACGTGTTTCTGGGGTCTCAGAGAGAGAAAGCAGATGGCCGGTGCCCCCAGCGCAGTCACACTTCGGTGTGGAAGCACCATTCCCTGGTCTCGAGAAAGCGCAGTTGTCTTTGAAACGGACAGCAAGCCTCTCCGGGATCCTCCCTCCTCCCCTCCCTCCTCCTCTCTTCTGAGGAAGAGCAAGAGCTGCGCCTAGACAGTGGTGCAGGATTTTTACTTAGGGGGAGTTCCTCAAAGCATTGATCCGAGATGAACCTTCTAGCCTTCCTGTGGTTCGGGGGAGCACGCGTGAGCTGCTTCGGAGGAGTGTTCCTGGGAGTGGTGTGGTTCTGGGACCCACCTCGTCCAGCCTCTGTCATTTCTCATCTATCCTTCCATCTCCCAAACTTGGGGTTAGTGCCTAGCACTTAATGATGGTAAAGATTGGTGTGTGGGTTGGACCTGCAGAAATTCATGTTTGTCTGTCCATCTGTCCATCCATCCATCCGCCCGTCCGTCCATCCAAATAAACCATTCATCAAACAAGGAAACCTTCCCTAAAGGCCCCCAGCTGTCTCTTCTCCCTTCTCTTGGGTAGAACTGGTAACAGCCCATTCCACTTCAGTGCCCCCCAGGCACAGGAAATGCTTAGCTTACACTGATCAAGACAGGCTCCTGAGCCACTAGAGGAAAGGTGATTGAAGGTGGTGGTGATGTTGGGGGTGACATTTGAACCAAATCAGGATTCCACCAGAGGAGAAAGCAGGAATGGCTGTTAGGAAGGCAACTTACAGTGTCTGGTTCAACATATTAATTATTTTCCTTTTTTTTTCTGATTACATTGAATTTTTTTAAACTATGGGCAGTCTCTAAATTTGGCTCTATTTATTCTGGTCATTATTTTCATTGAGTTCAATTCAACTAAGTATACCTCACTTTATTCTACAAATTATGCTTTGTCTTATAGTATGAACACATATACTATAATAACCAGTACACTACAAAAAAGAATTTAAGAACAGGAACAGGAAAAATACAGATATTATAAAAGTTCAAAACCAGGAGGAAGAGTATCACAGGTCTGCAGTCAGCGAGCGGTCCTCTGCCTTGCTCTAGCTGAGCCCCCGATTGTCCCCGAGCTTTCACAGGGTCAAACAGAAGGGGGGCATGTGATCAGTTCAGTAATTCTTGCTGCCAGAGAAGGAAGATATATTGAATCACTAAGAGAAGCAGAGTATTTGTTAACCTTTCCTACAACTTGGGGCTTGAACTCATCACCATGCGATCAAGAGTCACATGTTCTGCCACGTGAGGCTGGAGCCAGGTGCACACCCCGACCCTTTCTTTGAGAGGGGGAGAATCTTAAGCAGGCTCCAGGCCCAGTGCAGAGCCCAACATGGGGCTCAGTCCCACAGCGCTGAGATCAGGACCTGAGCCGGAATCAGGAGTTGCGTGCTCTACCCACTGAGCTACCCAGGGGCCCTGTAGGCGCCCCATTTTTAAACTAAATTTTGCTTGTGGGTTTTTTTTATCTAGAAGAACCTGGTGGCCTCATGAACAGGGTGTAACATTCCCAGAGCCGATGGACAGCTGGGTTCTCATAGCTCTTTCTCACAGTTGTCCTCATTGGAAGATCAAAGCAGATCTTCAGATGCAGCTGGGCAAAAGAAGTTCTAGCCTTCAGCAGGTGTGTTTCGGTGCAGTGCGAGAACCCGAAACTCCCAGCAGAACTGCTGGTCTCCATATCCAGCAGACAGCCTTCATAAGCATTACTTCTTTTAATTTATAGATGTGTGTATCTATGTATACTCAGATAATACTGTGTGTGTGTGTGTGTGTGTGTGTGTGTATGAATGAATGTATGTATATATGGAGAGACGGCTCAGGGATATATTCTGTTGCGGACCATGCTGTATTCTTGCTCACTGATTGAGGCTTTAGGCATCGACCTGGTAAGATTGACATCTTCTGTAGAAATTAAGGACTCTATTTGAAACACTCACAGAGGAGAGTTCTATTTTTGTAAATAGGATAATTGGGTGGAAAACTGTGCTAATATCTATCTTTATTTAACCACTCCCAGGGACAAAGCCTAACTGTTAAAACCATGAGTCCATAACCAAGAAATTTACCCAGGGACAGTGTCCTCCCTATACAGGCTGGCAGTTAAAAAGAATGGGGAAGTCACAAAGCCAGACCAGTCCATTGCCTCAAGCGTATAGACAGAAGGTGGGAATGAGCAGGTACACTGATGCAGGGCAGCGGGGTGGGGGGGAGTGGTAAGTGACACCACCTGCTACAGGAATGTTATATAGTAAAAAGGTTATGGAAGAGGGTTTGGAGAAGTGTCACGTGAGATAATAATTCTGTCCTGACCCAGGTGATATTTGTTTCAAGTGACTTTGATGACCTGTGCTTGTACAGATTTGAGTGGTCAGTGGTAGTACACAGCCTAGTACAGCCTGCATTGCTGCACACAGCACAGTGCCAGAGGGAGGGGTAGGGGTGGAAAGCAGAGAGAACAAGCCTTTATAGAGCTCCTGCTGTGTACCAGGCATATCATAACATGGTTAGGAGGGTGGCTTTGCCATCACAGGGACCCAGCTCCAGGCTCTAAGCCCAAGTTCTTTCATTCGAAAAATCGGGGCAGATGGTGCTTTACCTCACAGACTTGTTGAGAGGTGTTGCAGATATACCACCAACACTCAGTAAAGGGTAGTTACTAGTTTCTTTACATCATGTGAGGTGGATCTCATGCTCCCCATTTTACAGATGGGCAGACTGAGCCTCAGGGATGTTAACTGCCTTGTCCAAGATTTTTCATCTAGAAGTCTCAAAGCTAGGATTCAAACCAGGTTTTCTAGCCCTGGAAGCTGTTGGTTTTTCTTTGATCCTTGCTACCCGAATTTATGACTAGCTCTCCTCTCCCACCCCGAGATGTTTAGGCAGTGAACTCAAGCACATTTCTGGGCACTCCATGCTGGTGAATGACTTTCTGTTCTTTATGCTCACGTCTGACAAGCTCAGGCAGTGGTTTGTGTGATGATTGTGGCGACTGAGCGCCCCGTTAAGGGGTCTGGCCCAGGACAGGTTTTCCCGTTTGGGGTTGGCCACGCCCCCTGGAAAACAGACCTGTGCAGTCAGGTCCTGCGGCCAAGGGACACGGCTGAGCTTAGCACTGTGTTTCGTGACCGTGACAGTTGTCATAGTTTCCTTCTGTGCTTCTGCCAAAGTCTGTGTTTCTGTCTTTGTCTTTGGCCGTTAAATCCAGTATGGTGGGCTTGAACTGACTTTATGTATAATGAAGATAGCTGTAAGTGGTACGAGCTCCTGACTGGGGTCACCACCTGCGCCTACAAAGCTGAGTAGCTGGTGACTTCTTACTGATCTTTTCGCATTAATAGAATAATGGGGAACAGATGGCGTGCTAGGAGGAGTGCTTTTTCTTGGAGGCTTTGAGGGCCTATTATGGGTTGAACTGTGTCCCCCTCACCCCCCCCCAATTTATATTTGCAGTCCTAACCTCCAGGACCACAGAATGTGAGCTTATTTGGATATAGGGTCATTGCAGATGTAATTAAAGATGACTTCATACTGGGATGAAATAATCCTATATGACTGGTGCCCTTATAAAAAAGGGGAGTCTTGGACACGGACAAACACACAGGGAGAACGGCATGAGAGCACAAAGGTGGAAATGGGGGCAGTGCTCCTATGATCCAGGTAACACCGAAGATCGCCAGAGACCGCCAGAAGCTAGGAGAGATTCTCCTCCACAGCCTCAGAAGAAACCAACCCTGCTGATGCCTTGATCTTGAACTTCCAGCCCCCAGAGCTGGGAGAGACAGCTGAACCAGGGCTGGGTAAGCCAGCCAGTCTCCAGTTCAGGGTCACAGCAGCCCTGGCGAATGCAAACATGGCCAGCCCGTGGAGAGGTGGTGACTTCCCAACCCCGGAGAGAAACGAGAGTCACTCATATGCTTCAGTTACAGTTTCCGTCAGAGTGTGGGGTCGGACGGAAGGCAGAGAGTCGGGAAACAGAAGGAAGACAAGCGGTACAGACAAGCAGACCGAGGTCTGAAGAATGTGAGTGCTTGTTGCGTGAAGGGCCTGGCTCACTGGGTGTTTTAGGTGAAGCAGTTTGCCCCTGGGGGTTGGAAATCTGTTTTCCTCAAGAGTACAAGGTGACGGTTTATTAAAAAACTGCCTGCCTACAAGTGTCAATTTCACCGTCTAGAACAGTGCTGTCTGATAGAGCGCTCTGCACTATGTTGTAGATCCACACTCACGAACACGGTAGCCACTTGCTCCCTGTGGCTTTTTAACACTTGAAACCTGGCTGGTGTAGCTGAGGAACTTAGTTTTAAATTCTATTTAATTTTAAGTTAAATTGCCACTGTGGCTGGCAGCCATTGCATCGGACAGTGTGGAAGTGTGGATCTAGAACAGAAGCAGAGCATTGCCAGAGGAACCCAAGAAGAAACAGCCTCAGCAAGGTTCCAGGGAAGGATGGGCCAACTGATCACCCTCACGTGTGGTCTTGTCCTCAGCTGACGGGGCTCTGGTGTGAGAGAAAGTGAAGAACACGGCAGAATCTTCTAGATGCTTTACTGAAAAGATGCTTAATACAGGGCTTTGTTTGATGTTACTCCTCAGAGCCCAGATACAATATTTAGTGCTGGGGCGGGGGTGCAGATTAACGATGTGGGAAGGACATGGGGAAGCTGGGTCTGTGGTCCAGGTAGACTGAGCTTGTTTTCCGGCCATGTGTGTGGGCCCTGAGGTGCCCCGAGGGACCAGTAGTCCCAGTGTCAGGACTGCAGTGATTTCCAGATGAGACTACCTCCTCCTGAGGCAGGGGGGCCTCCCTTGGAGTCTTTGGTATTAGACTGGTTGGCTGCAGAGGCCCGGTACAAGGTCCTAGGGCCCCCTGGCCCCACCCCTGCACTGGCAGCCCCCGCACAGGATGTGTGACCCCAGGGTGCTGTTGTGGAGGGAGTGCACAGGGGATATTTTGGGATCAAAAAGGGAACCCCAGTCCACTCATTATTAGGAGAAAAAGAGCTCACCCCCTGAATGTTTTTGGCCAGCCCTGGACAAATGATTGTCATTGTGTCACCACTGGCTTTGGCTCAGTGCCCAGTATAGTTTAAAAATCGCTTCTTTTCCCAATTCTACATAGTTATCATTTTGATTTCACAGAGAAGTAAGGGTCCATCAGTCTTGGATTTTTCTAACCCCTGAGACAAATGATGGGTGCACGCAGAGATAGTGTGTGGCAGGACAGTGCCTGCCTCTCCCCACACTCCCCCTTCACTCTGGGGGACCGGTCTCAGAGCAGGGCAGGGGGAGTGATGGAAGGAAGGGGCGGTATGCTTGACTGAATGGGGAGCAGGTGGATGTTCAGCGGGAATTTCTGGGTCTTGGAGGGCAGGGGTTTCGTTTGAGCAGAAGCTGAGGAAAAACTTCTCGTCAGCTTTCAGCACGTTTGGCAGCTGGTGTCACGTGCCCAGGACGTGGGGGACATCAGTGAGCAATGAAGGCTAGTAGCACTTATGCCCGTACGGTGCCCCCAATGGACTAGCCCACTTGAGCACCAGCTCTCTCTTCTCCAAGAACTTGCAAACTCATTGTAGCCAGGATTAGACAAAGCAACGAAAGAGACCAAGTGATGCAAGGTAATTTGCGATGAGCCCCATCAGGAGAAAACCCCGAGGGTCCCAAGTGACCAGGGATGCCTTATTGGATCTGGTTTTTGAAGGATGGCCTTGATTTGGATGGGCACCCGGGAGCCCAGGGCTGCTCCAGGCAGTGGTGCCCAAGGCACAGCTGGGGGACTGTGGGTGTCTTGGTGAGACCAGAGCAAGTCACAGGTCACAGGTTTTTCCATTTGAACGTACTTACTTGACTGTAGTTGCCATTGGCAGATGGAGAGTTCAGAGGGACTACCCCGAAATCATTAATAATTTGCAGATGTAGTCCGTAGCCATGGTGCGTCGGTGTGCTTCTCGGTTCCAGCAGAATCCATGCAAGGAGCGGCTTGCGGCCTCATCTGCTCTGCTCTTCCTGGCTCTTTTATTTAATAACCTCTCTATCACCTATTCGTGTGAGGTCATTCAGCTCTTCTTTTTCTGTGTTTAAATAGTCTTGGCTGCTACTTACTGTGAAGGACTTGACTGGTTCGTGGGCGGGATCGACCTCAGTGCGGTAAACGCACGGAATCTAGGACCCAGCCCGCCGCGCATGCGCACAGGAAGCGGACTCCAGTCCTGGAGCGCAGGAGGAGTTAGGGCGGGAGGAGGGGAAGGACCGGATGGGCGAGCTGGGTGCTTCACCCCTGCCGCTTCGGGGATGCCAAGACAGTATAGTTGCCCGAGACAGGGATACAAGAGAAGAGTCGGTCTGTGGGGTGAGAATAGAGTAATGACCTTGATTTGGGGCATTTTAAGTAGGAGACAGGACATCCGGGTGGAAACATTTAGGAGGCATTAAAACCCCACAGTTTGGGAATACTCAGGGCCCCATAATACAGTGGGAGTTCATGTGGCTCCAGCTCTCCTCGCCTTACCTTGGTAGGTGGCTCCCCTTAGAGTCACTGCAGATTGACGGGGGAACATTGCTCAAGTCTCCCGCACCTTTATCCTCACACTTGAATGCTAAATCCAGAACTCCCCATTCCTGCCAAGTAGTTCAAAAGCTCTGAGGGATCCTTGGAACAGTCGCACCCTGGTGGGACTTTTCAGAGCACTCCTGGGGTTGGGAGAGAAATTTCAGGGTAACTGCAGAATAGTGTGAGCTATAACCGGCCTGAGTGATCTTCTGGCTGGGATCTGGATGTGAGACGGGCGTGTTTGAAGGCTGCCGAATACCTGTTGACCCGCGTGCCCCAACTGGGTGAACTCCGTCTACCTTTTGATTCCTGACTAATCGCAGTGAACAATACACCAGCTTGTCTCCTGTAAGACGAGAGGGGTGCACGTTCCCACCAGCCTTGCCGCCTTGGTCGGACAGGTCAGTGAACTGCCTTGAAGCTCTGCTCATTCATCTGTAAATTGAAGGGATTTGGCGAGGTGCCCTTTAACACGACTTCCCACACTAGTGCTTTATGTCGGTCAGTGCCTGCCTTTGTCCAGGGAGTGCTATTTTTTTCCATAGGAACCGTTCTGCAGTTACTAGTTAGCTGATCACCTTGGTGAGAAACAGCGTGGAGAGGTGGTCGGAACGTGGCCTTTGGAGTCAGTGACCCAAGCTTAAAACCCCTCTGTCACACAGCTGGCTGTGCGACTCTCGGCGACTCCCATTCCTTGCCAGTCCTCAAGTTTTCTCGCTGGTAAAAGAGGGATGATAATACCCCTTTCAGGGTCATTGGGTCATACTCTGCATCAAGGGTCTGTGCCTGTGCCCTGTTTTCAACAGTTTTGTGAGATATTATTCATATGCCATAAGGTCACCCCTTTTGAAATGTCTTGATTTGTACCCTGAACTCATTGGGTTTTAGTATATTCCCAAAGTTGTGCATTGGTCACGTCTACCTAATTCCAGAATATTCTCCTCACCCCAGAAAGAAAGTTTACACCCATTAGCAGTCCCTCCCCATCCTCCCTCCCCTTACCTAGTCCCTGGTAACCACTCACTACCTCTTGTCTCTGTGGACTTGCCTGTCCTGGACATTCTGTATAAATGGAATCATATAATAGATGGTCTTTTATGTCCGGCTTTTACTTGGTGTAATGTTTTCCCACTTTTTTTCCTGTGATCAGCACTTTGTTCCTTTTTATGGCCAAGTAGTACTCCACTGTAATGTATATACCACATTTTGTCTCTCCATTCGTCACTTGATGGGCATTTGGGCTGTTTCCACTTTCTGGCTGTTACGAATAATCCTGTGAACAATTGTGTACAAGTTTCTGTATGGACATATGTTTTCAGTTCTCTTGGTACCTCATTGTAGTTTTGATTTGCATTTTTCTAACAGCTAATAATGATGAGCATTTTTCATGTGCTTGTTGGTATGTGTATTTAGAGAAAGGTCTACTCAAATTCTTTGCCCACTTTTTAAAAATGGGTTATTTGTCTTTTTATTGTTGAGCTCTGAGAGCTCTGAATATATTCTGGGTACGGTGCCTGACATGCACTTTTAAATAGGCATGCAGTCATTGTCACTTCCTCTCTCCAGGCTTCTCACAGAAGCCTGTAACCTATGAGGTGACATTTAGAACTAATTGCTCAGATGCTGAAGCCCCAGTATCCTGAGTCTAAACCCCACCATTTTGTCTTCACCAGAGCTCTTCTTAGCATCGAGCCAGTCTGATGAGCCGTTCTGATCCTGGAGCCCAAATCCGGAACCTGGAACAGCCATGGGTAGCTAGGGTCTGGAAATGAGCTCTGGGTGAATCTATGGGGATAGTGGCTATTTCTATCTCTAACTCTTGGGCTTTTTTTCTAGATGGAGGCCTTAGGGGGGTAATTGTGCAGTGTTTTTTTGTTTTTTGCTTTTGGGTTTTTTTGTTTGTTTGGGGTGTGTGTGTGTGTGTGTGTATGTGTGTGTGTGTGTGTGTTTTGTTTGGTTTCTTGCTGCTACTGTACCAGGTTATCCTCTGTTCTGTGCCGTGGGCATCTGGAAGTGGGGGCTGAGGACCACGTGGAGCTGTATCTGAGAACATTAGCCTCTTCCCACAGTGCCACCACCAAGATGAGTAGCATATTTTCCAAGAGTGATCTGGCAATTTTAAGTCATATATAAAAATGTCCCGAGGAAAATCATGGGTCTGCTATAAAAAGAAGGGAGTTTTATGGGAAATCTTTGAAGACTGGAAATTGTTCTCTGTTCTGAGAACTGTACTTGGTGTCTCAAGACATATTCTAGACTTTGCTGCCCCTTCACCTTTGTACCTATCATCCTCCTTCTCCATCCCTCTAGCCTGGCCTGTATAACCATCCCTCAATGCCCAGCAGGGTCTCTTCAGTTAGGACCCTCTCTTCCTGAGCTCCAGGGGGAACGGTGCCTGCCAAGCAGTGAAGGCCTGGATCGCACCCCCTCCCCTGCTCCCACTCCAGAGAGCCATCTCCACCAATCTGTGAAACTGCCAACCCACAGATTTTCTGTAAAGACTCAGGTGTGGCTTCAAAGGATCACAGACAGAAGATATTGATCCCTCCTCTTAAGTCCGTCAAGACAGGTTGAAATCTCTTTAATGCCCAGAAAATTTGCTTTGGGGGAACAAAGCCAGCCCAGTTGCATTTGGCTGTTGCTTACTTACATTCAAAAGTCAGAAAGGGATGGGAGGTACCTCTTGGTATGCTCGTCCTTTATAGGAACGACTGTCCACAGGGGGCTGTCTCTGGCTCCTTTGCTCCTCTGAACATTTATTTGGACCTGCCTCTACCTGGCCACCCTCCTGATGATTTCACAGAGAAGCGAAAGCACACCCTGCCCTCAAAAAGTGTGCCATCTAGTTGGAAGGAGGAGATGAATCAGATAATTACTCACTGTTAGAGCTGGGAGGGTCCTTGGGGATTATCCAGTTCAGTATTTGCTAATCTCCTTTCTTGACCAAGAATACTTTGTGTGGAGAAAAAACCTGTTTTCCTTTGGTAAAGACATTTGGGTCACAGAGTATGTTGTATGGCCCCCTCGTGGAGATGCACAGTGCTCACTAGTGGATTAAAGGCTCTGAGGAGTCCTGCAGTAAAGCAGCTCAGTTGGATTGGGCCCAGCATTTCTTCCAACTCTTTGAATCTCATTTTTTTCTTCTTTTTCCATAATAAGTATTAATAGCTCACAGGACGCTGCGCATACTTCGGGAAACATTGTGTCTTTCACAGACAAGGAAACCTGTGTTCAGAAATACTAAGTGACTCGCTCAACACAGAGCCAGACTTGAAACCAAGTTTTCTAACTCTTGATCCATTGCACTTTTTACAATTAATAATCTTGTCACGCTTGAATGAGGGTGTGTGGCATTGGAAATGTCATTTATACTACTAATGACAAAAAGGCAGGCTTCAGAGTAACGCTGCGGTGCATAGGAACCCGGTTCGCCATTTGACTAGCATGTGACTGAGGGCGGCGGAGCCTGTTTGTCTCCCCCAGTGTCTTGCTTCTTCTGTAACGTGTGGATAACAGTAGTGACCTTGAGGGGCAGTTGTGGGGATTCGTTGAGACAGTAAGCGTGAAGATCAAGTCTGTGTTTCTTTGCCTGCTCTCAGCAGCGCAGGCGCTGCTGGGCCCCGTTACCTAGGACTTTTGTAAGGCTGAGCATATTAGACATCAAGAGTGAATATAGATCACAACTGATATTTATTGAATGATGGCAGGAAGAATGATTGAGCAGGAGTTAGGAGTAATTACTTGGGAACATTCAGAGCTATAGGGAACCACTGTTCGTGGAACCGAGGAAGAAATGATGGAGAGATGGGCTAGAATGTGTATAGATCGACAGGGGCCCTGGGGACAGACTGTGGCCAAGGTAGGACATATCCAGCATCTCAGGCCGGCTGCCTTCCTTTTCTCCACCCCCACGACACAAAGCCGCGGCCGAGGTCTCGTTATGAAACCAGTAGCCATTGGCCTTTGGAATAGAATTTATTTTAAAAGGTTTGGCAACAGAGTTGGTCCTGAGGCGGGAACAGTGACGGACGGTGGACCACGGCAAATGGACGGACAGTGCAGAGCACAGGGCTCTCTCTGGCTCCTGGGGGCTCCCCCAGTTCTCACGGGAGCAAAGTGGGGAGCCGGCCATTCCAGGACATCTCTCTTTCCCTTCTCCATAGAAATCATCCCTACCTCCCCAGCCCATCTTCCCAGCCTCAAAACTTGCTTAGGTAGCTTTGGAATTCGGACTTCTGCCTAGCGGTTCGGTCCGGTGCCCCAACATGAAGCTCAGGCGTCTGCTCACCACCAGCTTGGAGGGGCCACGTGCCCGGTGGGGTATCCCAGTTACATCGGG
This sequence comes from Enhydra lutris kenyoni, assembly GCF_002288905.1. Classification (NCBI taxonomy): domain Eukaryota; kingdom Metazoa; phylum Chordata; class Mammalia; order Carnivora; family Mustelidae; genus Enhydra; species Enhydra lutris. The sequence goes on from NW_019154111.1 coordinate 4,442,569, forward strand.
ACTGGGCCTGGCTGCCTTCCCGGGCTCCCATCTCGGGGGACTGGTCCCTGCCCTCGTTCTGGGAGGTCCCAGGGCTAACAGGCGGCAGGCCCCGAAGGGCTGGCCTTTTCGATGTCTGGATTTCTCATGGCCCTCGCCCCCGGCTCCAGGCCCCTACCCTGCCGGGGTGTCACCAGGCGGTTCTAGGAGCACCATCTGGGGGTAAATAACTCCCCCCGAGGCTCCAACCGGGAGCACCAACAGCTTTGCCACGGCGAGGGGACAGCCAGCGAGCACCAGCTCGCCCCCCGCCGCAGCTGCCCCCGCACAGAGAGCCTCTTCATCGGCGGCCGCGCCATGTGCCGGCTCCTGCTCCGCGCTGGGATGACCGAGCCCGAGGCTGGTGGCCAGCAAGGCCCGGCTTCCCTCGCTTATGTCCCGCGAGTCCAGCAGAGCCTGCCTCCTGCTTCGGATGCAGACTGCGGTAGCCCACAGCTGACAGGAGGGCGGCCGTGTCTGTGGAGTGGCCATCTGCGGGCTTTCACGGGGACCGCTGTGTGGCACAGCTCCTGGGGACGTCGGGATGCCGCGTCAGAGGCCAGGGTGGCAGCTCCTCCAGCGGTCGAGCCTGGAGGGGCCACACGACCCAGCAGCTCCACTGGGAGCTTATGCCCCAGCGAGCGGCAGACATTGTCCCCGCAGACTCCGGTCCACGGGCTCACAGCGCTGTGCACGGCCGCAGCCCAGGTGGCCCTCAGCTGAGGGGCGGGTGAACGAACGAGCCCTGTCCACTCGGAATATTATTTGGCAATAAAAAGGCAGGCAGTGCTGACTCATGCGATGACACATGTGAACCCTGAAAAAATTATGTTAAGTGAGAGAAAACAGACACAATATGCCACTTGTCGTGCAGTACCATTTGTATGAAATGTCCCAAATAGGCCAATCCGTGGAGACGGAGAGGAGGGGAGAGCTTGCCAGGGGCTTGGCGGTGGGGGAGAGCGGGGAGCGGCTGCTGACGGGCAGGGGGTCCGGCGTGAGAACGTCTGGCGTTGGGTAGTGACGGCGGTCACACACCGAAGGCGCTTAAAACCACTGAGCTGTGCGTCTTCAGAGGGTGACTTTTATGGGATGTGAATTTTATGTTGACAAAGCTATTAGGTGAGCTAATAGGTTTGTGGTCAGGTCCTTTGTGAACCTGTGCAGGCTAAGGGTCGAGCGGAAGGAGGTGGGAAGGCCCCCAGCAGGGGAGGAGCAGCACTGATCCTGCGGCTGGAAAGCGGCGCAGGTGATGGGTTTGGATGACACTTTGGGGACACACTGAGTTTTCTGTGGGATGTACTGTGTTTGCTCAGAATTTCAGGATGCCTTGAACTTCCTCGCCCCAAGTAAGTTCTGGCTGGATCCTGTTAGATTTCATTGATTAATAAATGCTCACCCTCATACATTTAAAAATGTATATTTTGTTGGGAAATAATTGTAAGCTTACTGAAAATGTGCAAAAACAAAAACTTAGAAAGACTAGCCCCATACCGTTAGCCAGACCCACCAGTTATGATTTTACCCCATTGCTGCTTGCAGGTATGCACACTCGCTCGCTCTCTTTGTTGTCGCGTGTGCGTGGGTGTGTGTGTGTGTGTGTGTGTGTACATACGCATCTCTATTTTCATATACATGTACTTGCAGGGAATGATTTGAAGGTACGTTCAAGGTGTCGTGGCCCTTTATTTCTGCACCATCGAATACACGAGCCACAGGCCACACGTGGCTGTTTAAATTAGGATGAAATAAAAAGTAAAAGTCGGTTCCCAACCACGCCGGCCACATTTTCATTGCTCAGCATCTCCCTGAGGCTAGTGGCCCCTGTGCCGGGCAGCAGAGGTCAGAGAGCCTTGCCGGTATGACAGAGTTCTGGCGTGTGGTGCTGCTTTCCCCCGAGCGTCCTGCGTGTTTCCTGAGAGCGGGACGCCCTCTCTGCGGTGCGGCGCAGTCACTGTTAGAGAACGTGACACTGATGCAAGAGCTTGTATCCAACAGTTTGTATCCCAGTTCTGTCAACTGACCCAGTCATGTTCTCATTCCTCTTGGAATGAGGTCTTTGGTCCCGTCTGTGGCCCCAATCTGTGTGGCTTGTGCCCAGGGGAAGCGTCTGAGCTAAAGACGTCAAGCTTTGATGTGGGCGATCCTTTGCCAGGGCCCTTCTTGCCGCAGACTTGGCGCGCGCGCTGGGGCCGGCTTGCATCGTCCCCGGCTCAGAATTCCTTCGGTTTCTGTCACTGGTTAACTCACGGTGCCGTTTCCCTCTCCTTCTGCACCGGCAGTCAGTCTCCGAGCAGGTGGGGCTGTCTCTTAGGTCGGCAGGAAAGGTTTCCTGTGAGTAAAAGGAAACCGGCCGGCCAGCAGGCACTGTTTTTCTTTGTTCTGATAACTTTCCCCCAAATTTCAGCCTGCATCTAAAAAGAGGCTTGTCTTGTTCCTCGTTTGTTTTCTGTTTTATGGCTGAGTTGTGATCCCACAGCTCTGAGTCACTTGGTGGGGCCCAGGACCAAGGGGGCATGGAGGAGCTTCCTGCCCCCAAGTCCTTGTGCGCGGAGGCCAGGTCTGTAGGCCCGGCGCTGTCCCTCACACATTCCGAGCGCTGCCCACCATGACCTTGGCCATTGGCGCCTCGCTTACCTCCAGGCCTGGCGAGAGGCGGACTCTTGATGATTCTCGTCCATGCTCTGGCTGAGGAGTGGGGGGAAAAGAGCAAATTGCAGAGCGGTTTCTGCTTTGGAACTAACCGGTATTAGAGCTTATTCTCCCCAAGAGTCCTGGTGACTTAATGGGATTTTACGGCATGAGTAAGCATGGGAAGCAGGTTCCCGGGCTGCTGACCTCACTTCCATAGAGGGCCCCACCTCCCCCCAAGTAATTTCTAGCATTTTGTGGGAGTAGGAGCTGGGGAATGAGAAATCAACAGGTTTATTCTTCTGCTTTTCTTGTGTTTGCCCCTTAGAACGTGTTCTCATACTCTCTCCCACCTTTTATTTGGATTCAGCATTTCTTAGAAGAAAAGAATACTTAGCAAGGTAAGAGTCACTGAAGAACGCGGTGGGATTCCTATATGAGCCATATAGTTTGAGCCAAGAAAGAAAAGGGAAAAGGATTCATGCAGAGAGAGTGGAAATGGAGCTGATGGTTCATTTTCTGCTTAACTAAAAAGGAATGAAAAGGGCTTGGCTGGCAGGGTCAAGACCACAAGGCGAGCAGTTGAGAGCCATGTGGCGCTGGATGGCGGGGAAGTTTCGTCCTTCACCACCTTTTGAGAACTGCCATACAGAGGACTTTGAGCACTGGGTCTGCTTGGCACACTTTGCGGTGGGGGGTGTGGGGGCAGTAGATGGAGTGTATGTATTTGATGCTAGTGAAAGACAGAGAGCTCTCAGGGCATCTGCCGTCAGAAGGAACACAGAAATTTGGATGTTCTCCCTTAATAGCTCGTGTGTAACAAGAACTGTTCTCATTGGCTAGACGGTTTGATTGACCTGTGTGCTTCTAGAAGCGTTACTGAGTGTTTTCACTCGAGGGCTGGAGGTCCCTGTCACTTCTGGACCCCCAGCCTCGGGGTTAAGGTTTTATTAGTTCCCTGCTCATGTCCTCCCAGCTGCAGGGGGAGAGCATCGTCTTGGGACAGTAACTGATCTAGTGTCTAAGAGCAGATTTCATTTTAGATCAGCTCTGGCCTTGGAGATCCGCTCACAGGGAATCTGGGAGGCTGGAGGGGTCACTGCCACAGTGACCTGTGAGCATCCTGGGGATTCAAAGAGCCCCCAGACCTGGCCATGAACCCTGGGTCATGCCTTCTTTGCCACTCCCAACCAGCAAGGGCCCCTGGTTCTGTCACCTGTCACCCCAGCTGGGCAGCATGCCAATGTCTCTCCTGTCCTCTCCCTTCCCTACCAGTCATCAGGCATTACACTGCTGCTTCAGTCTCTTGTCTGTGGCCTTGGCTTACGTTCCCACCAAGTCATCCTTTTGTTCAGGATCTTATCCCCTCACAGGTGCTTCTCCACCGGGGCGGGCTGGGAGCCTCTCGGCCCGGGGCCCCGCAAGGCCATGTTCCACTCTGCCGCCCGACTGTTCCTCTCCTCCCCTGCAGACACCGCTTCTGACTCCCCGCGGCCTGCAGGGTGAAACTGAAACCAGACCCGCCTGCAGCTCGTCTTTGCAGACACACGTGCCGCTCCCTGCGGGAGCCCTCAGCTGTGTTCAGGCGCCCTGTTCTTCCTCGTGTTCCCTTCAGATAGGGCTGCTCCTGTCAGATCTGAAGTTATCTTATTTTTATAATTTATCTGCAAACCAGTCCAGGTCCTGGAGGAGGTCGATGGCTTGTAAATCTTAAATAAAAATATTTAGTCTTATTCCCTGGCAGAGATGTGTGTCTTCCGACGTGCTGGTCTCACTGCTTTAGATCACACCTGCTTTGTCTTGGGGTGCTCTGTCCTGGGCTCCGTCCTCCCTCCGAACCCCACGACATATCCTCAGTAACAGTTACGATGGCCCCTGCGGTCAGTTACTTGTTCTCAACATTCCCCGTCTCCTCATGCTGTTCTCCCAGCCCTTGGGGTGCTGCTTGAACGTAGTAGGCTCTCAGGACATTTCTGGATGCCCACCATGGCCTCTCGAACCCTCCACCTGGCAGACCTAGAAGTGTGACTTCATAACTACATCGAGGATTATGAGGTTCTGAAGGACTGACTTGTAGTAACTAATCCTCTAGAAGACTGATTGATTAATCTGGATCGTTACAGAGAGAGGCTAGGCATGCTTAGGTATTTCCTTCTCGGTCAAAGAAGCCTTTCTGGAATCCCAGTAAGACATCAGATTGCTTATGGAACATAGAATTTGAGCAAAAGGTATTATGTATTTTTACAGGTAACTATAAATTATGAAAACGCTCTCTAGGGATATTTCTCTCCAAAGAGCCTGAATCAGGCCCCTGAAATCAAATACCCTTTCTCTCCCTTAACAATGAAAAATCTCAGATGTGTTTATAGTCTTCACAGACGACTGCCACTTACCATTGTAACATCACTCCTCTTTGGTATGTTCAGCACGTTACAGTTCCCAAGTTTATAGATACTCCCCTTAATGACATTTTAGGATGATCACGTTTGAGTCACCAGCATGACAGCACCTTCAATCTTGGTTTTGTAATTCCTGAGCATTCCTTCTTTTGGGATCTGCAGACCTCTGTTCCTAAGTCAGTACGGCATAGCCCCTCCGCTAGGCCGCACCCAGCACTGTGTGCGTCCGCTCTAGGGGTCTCGGTCTAAAACTCCCTATAAGTAAGGAGTCTAGAACTGTGTCTGTCCATCCATTAGTGAATCAGTGGTACCCTGGGTGTGGGAGCCAAAGCTATTTTTAAGCCCATTGCTGACTTCAGTGATAAAGAGGGTACAGAATGTGCCTTGCCAGGCTTGTGAGCTTGTCATGAGTAATACCCATGATCATTATGATGTCAGAACTTGAGTATTCTTTACCAAGAACATAAGCATTGCATCATGCAATGAGGGGCAGGGCATAAGAAGTGCTTTTCCCAGGAGAAAGGCCGCAGAGGGCATAAGTGATGCTCCTGGTAGGGCGCATAAGCCTGAGTGTGGCCACGCGGAGCTCCTGTGGCCCATGTGAAGAGCAGCTGCCCGTTTCGGGCACTAGGATGTCATTTGTCTCCAAGGCCTGTGGGACGGAGGGTCCTGTAGCATCCCCTGGTTTGGGAAAATTACTGGGTGGGGGTTAGTGGGTGCACACCCAAAATCACTAACGGCTTTGAGGATCGTAGCTGTTCCACAAAGCTTTTCCGCAGGGCACAGAAGTGATGCCTGAATGTGGAAAGTAAGGATTGAACCACTTAGGACTTTTAAAGCCATCTCGAAAAACACGTGCTCTGCTTTTGATGGGTGAGCGTGATAAGCATCAAAATATATTTGCACTCGACCTCACTGATTCAGCAGCTTTAAGGAGGATTACGGTGCTCACTGGGATGGGCTGCATTCCGCTGCGGCCACGATCAGCCCCGCTTCTCAGGGACTCCCAACATGAGGCGTGTTTCACTACCGTGCTGCTGGTGCGCCTGGTGGGGGCTTGGCTGGGGTCCCTGTCCCTCATCCTTGCCCATTTCTCCGTCCTCAGGCTATGGACCCTCCGCCCGGGTCATCGTGGGCAGATCACATGCAGGCTCTGCAGAGCTTCTGCCCAGAAACGACACTTGACACGCACTTTTCACTGGCCGAAGTTAACCATGAGGCCAAGGCTAGCTCTTAAGTTCTGTGGCTTGGGCTATCTGAGTCATGGCAGGGCCTTTCAAATTGAAGGGCTCAGGACACTTTATGGGCAAACAGAAGAAAATGTTGGAAAAACATACATTTTTACCTCATCCTTTAAAATTTTCTATTTTTGTGCTTTTAGTAAGCATATTATGGTAGTAAAATAGCACGTCTATAATTTATTAAAAGTAAATATCTCCTATATTAGAAGTGTTCAGTTTTTAACCTAGTGCTCAATCAAAAAAGAGGATAGTTTATGTAATAGATACAAACCTGCGGTGAATATGTTGTACCTAGAAACTGGGTCCCATCACCTTGCACCCATCTGAATTGCTACCTTCAAAAAGACAGCAGGTGCTGGCAGGGGGTGTGGCGAGATGGGAGCCCTCATGCACTCCTGGGGAGAATGTGAATTTAGGTGCAGCCACAATGGAAGCATTATGAAGGGTCCTCAAAAAATTAAAAATACAGCCACCATATGACCCAACAGTTCACCACTAGGTAGTCTCTCCAAAGAAAATCGAAGAATATATGCACTGTGTTCGTTGCAGCATTATTTACAAGAGCCAAGATACGGAAACAACCCAAGTGTCCATCAGATGGTGAATGGATAAAGACGATGTGAGACACACACACACACACACATATACACACTGGACTACTACTCAGCCATAAAAAAAAGAATGAATCTTGTCACGTGTTACAACATGAATGGACCTTGAGGGCATTATACTAAGTGAAATAAGTCAAACAGAGAAAGACAAATACCCCATGAGTTCACTTATATTTGGAATCTAAAATACAAAAACCAACCAACCAAAACAAAACCGAGACTCACAGATACAGAGAACAGATTGGCTTTTGTCAGAGGGGAGGGAGGTGGGGGGATTGGTGAGGGGGATTAAGAGCTACAAACTTCTAGTTATAAAATGAGACATGGGCGTATAATGTATGGCTTGGGAAGATGGTCAGTAATACTGTATTAACACTAAGGTGACAGGCTAAGGTGGCAGACAGTAACTAGACTCTTTGGGGATCATTTCCCAATGTATGCAAATGTTGAGTCGCCGTGTTCTGCACAAGACACGAATATTGCCTTTCAGTTGTACCTCAGTAAATTAAAAAAAGAAAAGGAACTGCATCCTGGTTATGACCAGGGTTAGAAATTTTTTTTTTTTTTTTTTTTAGATTTTATTTATTTATTTGAGAAAGAGAGACAGCGAGTGAGCATGAGCAGGGGGAGGGGCAGAGGGAGAGGGAGAAGCAGGCTCCCTGGATGTGGGGCTCAATCCCAGGACCCTGAGATCATGACCTGAGCCAAAGGCAGATGCTTAACCAGCTGAGCCACTGAGGTGCCCCGGGGTAGAACTTCTGTAAAAAACATTTTTAGGTAAAGTGGGTAAAATACAGGCTCCGTGTCTGTATCTTCTCAAGCTTCTGAAGTTTCCCGGGCGTCCTCTATGGGAGTCATTGGAAGTTGCTTTCTTCTTGACCAAACCTGCCTTTCCTCCTGGAATTGCATTTGAGATGAGTACCAGATGAGTCCCATTTCGCTGTTTTTCTATTTTCCTTTGTCCGTTGGAAAATAGCATACTGGACCCGTTGTACGTGGCAGGCACTGTGCTGAGTACTGGGAGCACCGGTTTTCTGAGGCGCGTTGAATGTGAGGCCTTGGAGAACCAGCCGACTCTCTGTCCTCCCCTTCCACGGAACACTTCGTCAGGGCTTGCTTCCCCGCCAGGCACTGTTCTGAGCACTTTGAGTATGCTCACTCCCCTAACCCTCTCCAGGACCTCCCAAGAAACTGTTACTGCCTCCATTTCACAGATGAAGACACTGAGGCATAAAGAGGCTGTGTAGCGTGCTGAGGCTGCACAGCCAGCAAGGGGCAGAGCCCCGGCTGCTGGGAACCCAGCGACCATCTGGAATGAGCTCCTGGAGCACAGACCAGTGGTAACCCCCTGCCAGCAGGTGCCTCCCTGCATTAGAAGGCAGGACACAGACAGGCTCTCCTGACTGTTGGCCATGCTGAGGGTTCCCCCGGGGCAAGAGCCCACACGGTCAGATCGGGCGCCTCCGCTCAGTGCGGCATGTGGGTGGCCCAGCGCTGCGGTCGTTGGCTGGTGACCACACCAGAACCGGTTGGGTGACCGTGACTCAGAGCATAGAAACATCCTTGCAGCAGACCAAGGAGCCTGCTTTAATCTGCACAGCGTAGACCTGGCCCCTGGCTGCCCCGCCAAGGGAGCCCTCCACTAGCTTGACGCCCACACGTCCCCCGCTCGAACACCTGCTGGGATGACGTGAAGAAGACCGCGTCGCGTTGATGTGGTTCTCGCGTACAGAGCACACGGTCGTGCTACTCTGTGACTCCCCGCGAGCTCCCGGTACGCTCGCGCTTGCCCAGCATGTTCTCACTGTCCTACCGTCTGTCATTTCTCCTTTTCCCCTCCCGCTCCCTTCCTCCCAGCGTCCCCCGCCTGCTTTCCACCCATCTCTCGGACTTTTCTTCCTTGGTGTCTCCCCACCTCCCCTCCTCTTTCCAGCCGTGGGAGCGGCACTTCCTCTTCCTTCCCCAGAACGATCTCTAATTGCGTTTTGTCAGATGTCAGTCACAGCGACGGAGGGGCGTGAAGAGCCTCACCAGCGAACAGAGGAGCCGCGGCGTAGTTACTGTTGGGAGCAGCCGTCTGCGGCAGGGCACGGGGCGGTGGTTTCCGTGTCCTCAGAAGAGGGCGGGCTGGATCCCCAGTTTGCACAGGACCCGAGGGAGAGGCCTGCATGTGCTTGGCATCAGAGGTGTCCCCGTCTGCGTGACTTCTTCCACCAAGTTCTCTTCGAGGGGAGATAACAGCCTAGGAGAGAGAGGCTCAAAGACATACATAAACATGAGGCCGGGAGGCAGCGGACGGGTGTTGCTGGGGAGCAGCTTGCCAATGGCGGGCCTTTGTCCTGCTTGCTTTGTAGCGTGGCACGCAGTTGAGGCTGGAACGGGGCAGGTCTGGGGAACTGCCGGCCTGGCCCCTCCACTGCTGGTGCACGGCCGCTGAGCACACAGCGAACTTTCGCAGGCTTTCGGTGCCAAGTTCTGTAGTTTTGAAGTCAGAATGTGGGTCCCGATGAGCAAATGCATTTGCGTAAGAAGAGGAGGTGTTTTGTACCCTGGCAGGAACGGTAACTAAAACAAGGGGGTAGAGCCCAGGAGGCTTCTAGTGCTTTTCAAGCAGGAGGAGGCAGAGGTGGACCCTAAGGGAGTCCTCCAGCGTGACCCTGCAGTTGTTACAGATACTATGTCACAAGTTGCAGACACACACGTTTTTTTCACTGAAATATGTCCCAAATTGTATGACAGAGTGTATTAGGTTCCTAGCGCCACCATCATAGTAAAGTACCCCAAACTGGCTTAAAACAAGACCAGTTTATTCTCTCGTAGTTCTGGAGGCCAGAGGTCTGGAATCAAGGTGTCAGCAGGGCCAGGCTCCCACTGAGACCCTGGATGGGGCCTTCCTTGCCTCTTCCTAGCCTCCGATGGCTCCCGGAGGCCCTCGGCAGGCCTCGGCTTACTGCTGCTCCTCACTGACCTCTGCGTCTGTCGCCATGTGAAATTCTCTGTGTGTCTGTATCTTTCCTCCTCTTCTTGTAAGGACACCGGTCATGCTGGATTAGGAGTCACCTTAATGGCCTCATCTTACCTCAGTCACATCCGCAAAGACCCTGTTTCTAAAGGAGGACACATGTGCAGGTGTCAGGGGTTAGGACTCCGGCACATCTTTTGAGGGGACACATGGTAATAGAATTACATAGAGGAATGGAACTTACATACTTTCTTGGTATAGAAGAGAATTGGCAGTGGCACAGTATTAGAGTACCAAACGGAGAAGAGTAAAGTAGGTTTCCAGTGCTGATTTCTCAGCCTGCCAAGCAGTTCTGGAGGTGAACCTACATAAGCTCAAAAAGACAAATCCATTGTGGGCTGGGCATGGAATGAGTGAGGGTTAAGTAAGTAAAACACTTGATTTTACTTTGCGACATGATACCGAACATTGAAGAATAACTTACTCTATTTTGCATAAAAGAGTAAAAAGCCTGCCAGATTTTTGGTCTTGAATTAGACTTTATAAGACATATCTGAAAGATCGAGAAGTTGATGGGATGCCTGGGTGACTCAGTTTAAGCATCTGACTTCAGCTCAGGTCATGATCTCAGGGTCCTGGGATCGAGCCCCACATCACGCTCCACACTGAGGGGAGTCTGCTTGTCTCTCTCCCTCTCCCTCTGCCCCTACCCCCTGTTCATGCTCTCTCTCCCTGTCTCTCTCTCAAATAAATCTTTAAAAAAGAAAAATTGAATGGGAGGCTCCCATAGCATTGCCAGACATATACCTAGCCTCCCCAGTACCTGTTCTAGCTCTGGCTGACTCGTTTCTTGAGGCAGTCAGTCATGATTTTGGAACAGTAGTGAAGGGAGAGGGATGCCAGTGAGAGGGAGTGGCAGAAGGATTCAGGGACAAGGCTTTTGCAAAGATCTGTGACACAAGCACCTGCAAATTAATACTTTAGAACGTTCAAGAACAAAAGGAGTATCCTTGTAGATCTTTGAAAAGTGTGTATTTGAACAGCTTTCATCTGTGTTGAAACCAGAAGTCTAGCTGATTGTGCTTGTATACTTTATGGATATTTACCCTTTTAATCCTACCAAGTTTGTTTAGAAGGGTTATTTTCTTAAGATCCTCAGTTGGAAGGAAAAATGCAAAGTTGAGAAATGTAACAGCCTCTACAGGGTCTGAAAGGACAGTGTGGGGGCGCCTGGGTGGCTCACTCAGTTAAGCATCCGACTCTTGACTTCGGCTCAGGTCATGACCTCCGGGCTGTGGGATAGAGCCCCTTGTTGGGCTCTGCGCTCAGTGAGGAGCCTGCTTGTCCTTCTTCCTCTGCATGCGCTCTGTCTCTCTCTCGCTCAAATAAATAAATAAAATCTATAAAGAAAAATTTTAAAAAAGACAGTATGGATTGCAGAAGAGAATTAGTGCATGTGAGACAAGACTGTCCCAAGGAGGAAGTAGAAAAGGAAACTTCCATCCCATGCCCAGTGCACAGATGATTTCTCTCTTAAGCTTTCTCAGGTCCTACTTCAGAAATGTTTGACCCACCCAGAGTGAGCACTATAAACGTAGATGGCTCTTGCCCACTTTGGTGGTACAATGGGTCACTGCCAACTCTCCTTTATACCGAAACTGACGACAGTTATTCCTCAGTATACATTACAGGTACCTCCCTTTTGTATGGCCTTTTCCAGAAGCACTGAAACTTACACTGAGGCAGAATTTAATTTAAAATAACCACTTTGCTTTTGCTTGTTTCCGTATGTAATGTTTGACTAATTGAAATACCCTTGTAGGTCCTTTGAGGCAAAATATAGGGAAATCACAAAATGAAATGTCTTCTCTCCAAGGAGGGAAGAACAAAGAGAGTTCTTTTGGAATATCCTGACTCTATATCCTGAGAAAATTATACTCTAGTAAAATGCTTTTGGTTAATCCTCCCCTCCCCCGCCCCAAATTCGCTTTATTCCTAACCCCCATTACTGCAGAATAGGACCTCATTTGGAGATAGAATCTTTACAGAGGTAATCAAGTTAGAATAAGGTTGTTGGTGTCCTTATAAAAAGGGGGAAATTTGGACACAGAGATTTGCATAGAGAGAAGAGGGAGTGAAGACACAAGGGAAAAGACAGCTTCCTACAGACCATGGAGAGCCTTCGAACAGATTCTGGGAACAAGTCCTCAGAAGCAACCAAACCTGCCAACACTTTGATCTTGACTTGCAGCCTTGATCTGGAATTTCTGTTGCTTAACCTACCCAGTCTGTGGTCCCGTGTTCTAGCAGCCCTAGGAAACTAATACTCTTAGTGTAGAAGTTTAGGTTTTTTTAAAACAATTCAGAGTTAACGCAACTATGGTTTTTAAAAAGGAGTTTGTGAGTTACTTTGTTTTTCCTTTCATTGATGCCACCAGTTTCCTAGAGAAAGAAACTGAAAAGCACGTGTGTCTTCCCTTCAATTGCACTACTAGGTTATTTATCAGAAGGATACAAAGATAGTGATTTGAAGGGGCATCTGTTTATAGCAGCAATTTCCACAATAGCCAGACTATGGAAAGAGCCCAGATGTCCATCAACAAATGAATGGATGAAGAAGATGTGGTGTATATATACACGTATACATATATACAATGGAATATTACTCGGCCATAAAAAGAATGAAATCTTGCCATCTTCAGTGATACGGATGGAGCTAGAGGGTATTGTGCTAAGCGAAATAAGTCAGAGAAAGACAAATAACATGATTTCACTCATATGTGGAATTTAAGAAACAAAACAGATAAACTTCAACGGGGAAGGGAAGATAAAATAAGATAAAAGTAGAGGGAAGCAAACCATAAGAAACTCTTAATTACAGTGAAGAAACTGAGGGTTGTTGGAGCGGTGGTGGGTGGGGGATGGGGTAACTGGGTGGTAGGCATTAAGGAGGGCATGTGATGTGATGAGCACTGGCTGTTCTTTGCAACTAATGAAATCACTGAACTCTACCCTCTGAAACTAATGATCAGTATGTGTTAACTAAATTGAATTTAAATAAAAAAATTTTTAAAGCATGTATGTCTTATACTGGATTGGTGACTTTCAGATTGGTGACTTTCAGATTGGCAGACTGGTAACACGCCCTCAGTACAGTCCCTTTGTGGATCCCATGTACTTAACCACTGCAGTGAAAGGCTGGTTTATCCACAGTGGTTTATGGCTTAGTTAAGGCAATGTGGCAGAGTCATGGAAAAGGTGAATTTGAGAGAGGCTCATAGCTATTATAGGCGAGGTTAGCAACTTTTCAGAAAGAGAAGTCAGTCTGAACACGAGAGGAGCTGATTTCGACACACAATGAGGTAGGTAGGTAGGTAGATTTTGAAAGTCCTGAAGAGAATCACATTTCTTGGAAAAGGCAGGAGATAACATGGTACATTTGGTTCTCTTCCCAGGAGAGCACCCCTTCTTTCTCTCTTCTTGACCCTGTGGAAAAAAAGGTCTGTTGGCTTATTTCTGGCCAGGCCCAATAGCTCTTTCTCTGTTTTCATTCTCCGGGATCAATCCTTTAATTGTGTTTATCATCATTTTATCCTTGACTTTTCCCTGTGACTCATACTTTCCTCCTCATGCTATTTGACCACGTCTGTGCCCCCAAGGATTTCTTTATTTGCCATCTGCTCTTCTTTCCACACCATTTCTCCTGGGAAAGAGCTATACCCACATGGCTTCGTTTTCCATCTAGGTGTTGTTGATGACCGTCCTTAGGTCAACATCTTTAGCCATGACCTCTCGTCCATTCTCCTGTCCTGGGTTTTTTGTGTGTGTTGTTTTGTTTTGTTTTTCGGTACATAGAGAACATTTCCTCTATGTTCTTATAAATGCCTACAATGAAATCTATCCAAAATAGAGCTCTTCCAGCTGGACTCTCCTCTCAAAATTGGCAGCACCATTCCTTTCTTAGTCTCTTTGGGATGTGAACTTTTGATTTCAGTCTTTTCCCCTTTTGGTATATTTGTCACTTCATCCTGCTGATCTTTGTTTAGCAATATTTTTGGCGATGTCCCTTTGTCTTTGGCGTATGCATGAGCTGATTCAGGATCACTCTTCCCTCTTCCCTCTCTGATGAATCCTGTGCTAGGTTAACGCACCCTATAGAAACCCATTCTCTTGGGACGCCTGGGTGGCTCAGTTGGTTAAGCAGCTGCCTTCGGCTCAGGTCATGATCCCAGCGTCCTGGGATCGAGTCCCACGTCGGGCTCCTTGCTCGGCAGGGAGCCTGCTTCTCCCTCTGCCTCTGCCTGCCATTCTGTCTTCCTGTGCTCACTCTCTATCCCTCTCTCTCTCTGATAAATAAATAAATAAAATCTTAAAAAAAAAAAAAAAACCCATTCTCTTTTCAAAATGGTTTGTCCTCAGTCAAGATTCATCTCGGCAAATGGGAACTAGATGCTGATTATCCATGACCAGGGGCCCCTGACATCTTAACTTTGGCAAATGAAGCAATCCCTTGCCTCAGAGTTTCAGCATGAATAGTCCAACACTGAGTATTTCAGCTTGGATACCTTGTCAGGGCTCGTACTTCAACTTGTGGACAGCCAGCTCTGTTATCCCTCCGCCCCCCACCGAGATAGCCAGCTTTGGCTCCATGTCCCATCTTTCCTGTCACCATCATGGAACCCCACTCCTCTGAGTCTCCCAGACATATTTGATTCTTCTCTCCTTTGCCCTTACAGCTCACCTGTTAGTGCTGTCTTCCCTTTTCTTCTCCACAAAGTCGTATGTTTCTGCTCCTTCCTTTCTATTTTCTTAGTCCAGATCCTCTCTGCATACCCACCCCCCACCCCACACTGCTTTGAAAGCCCAGATCATCTTACTCCAGACCAACACTCTGTCCACTGTGCCTCTGTGCATCAGATAAGTGAAGTTTATCTCTTTACTGAGGCAAATTTAATTTATTTGAACAATTTTGAATGGTCATATTTCTCAGACGTCGTCGGAAGCAGATGATACAGAAACAGTAGATGACCCAGTATCACCGTCGCGAGCGCCCATCGTCTTAGCAGGTGGTGTGCTGTTGGCTGTGCTCTGTCCTTTACATCTGTCGCCTCTCACGTGTCAGCTTCTGTTTCTCCTTGCCCGTTGTACATGTCTCCTGGTTTGGTGCTTCTAGTCCGAGAACCGACAACGTGAAGTGGAGTGCTTAATAGCATGGACCTGAGAGTCAGTCAGACCTCAGTTCAAGTCCCAGCCCTGCTCCTAGTAGCAAAGTGACCTTGGACCAACGAGGTCATCTCCCAAAACTCCATTTACTCAGCTGTAAAACAGGGAGAATGCCCTTCACCCTGCAGTTGCGGGATATAAGCCCTTGGAGTCTGACCCAGAGAGCGGAGTCAATGACAGTCTCTCTACAGTGTAGTTGGTGGTAGAGGACAATCAGTTAAGACCGGGTGAAGGCGGAAGGTTTGAAGCGAGAGACAGTAGTGGTAGGGCCTCATGCCGGCTTTATTGAGTATTCCCAACTTAACTTCTAGAAGATTGAAGTTATCAGAAGATGACAATTCCGGATAAGTAGGCTGTTGGTGCACATGGTTGTTTCTTGGCTTTGCATTTGCTGATGTGTTGCTAGCATGTAAGTACTCCTATGTTGTCTCTAAGCAAAGCCTAAACTTCCTGAGGGCATAGGCCATAGGGCTAGCTGCTCCCCACAATTTGCTCACATCCATTAGCAGGATCCGGAACAGTGTCCTTCTGCCTTTCAAAAGAAAATGCCATTTTTCTAACCTCAGCTCAAGTCTTAACTCCTCTAAGCTCCTGTCATACTTACTTTGGCAAGTTGCTTAGAATTGCCAGTTGTTCTTTTTAATTTGCAATGAACTCGGCGTCGCCCATGGGGTTTTAATCTCCTTGAGGGCAGTGCCGATCTGTTAGATGTCTTTGTGTTCCCTTTTGTGCCCAACCCCAGTCTTTTTTATAGAGCGGACCCTTGGTGGAATCAGTAGTATTGTTATTGTCGTTATTGACGAAGGAATTCTGTTGAGCTTTGGTTGATCCTAAACTGTGCTCTGATGGAATACACTATATATTTAACATTACATAACTAGTGGATAAACAGACTTTGATTGAAAACAATATAAACGCCCCAGAGACATTTAATATACACTATTTTGGAAATGTATCATTTAAAATTGGCTAATCTGGGGGCGCCTGGGTGGCTCAGTGGGTTGAAGCCTCTGCCTTCAGCTCAGGTCATGATCTCAGGGTCCTGGGATCAAGCCCCACATGGGGCTCTCTGCTCAGTGGGAAGCCTGCTTCCCTGTCTCTCTCTGCCTGCCTCTCTGCCTACTGGTGATCTCTGTCAAATAAATAAATAAAATCTTTAAAAAATAAAAAATAAAATAAAATAAAATAAAATTGGCTAATCTGAAATTATCTTTGCACTACTTGTAAAATATGAACTTGATAAGCAGGATGACTGTCATTAAAATTTTATGAATATAGTTTTGCATGTCCATGAAGACATTTTTTTTTCTAGTACTTTTCAACCCCTGAGGCATCAAATTACCATGTTATACATGGTAATCAAGAGCTTTTCAAGTTAACTCTTTTCTGGTTGCCTAAAAATGTCTATTCAGGTGCATATTTCTAACAGATATTTTTGACATTCCTTTTGACGTATTCTACAACTTTATAATATCATATTAGGTAATGTGATCTCTAAGACAAATATGGCATCCTATTGGATATGGGACTTAATCCTTCAAGTTCCTGATTGTTTCCTATCAAATACTCATTATTCAGCAAAAGCATGTGTCAGAGGATTTGGGGAAGTGGGGAAATTTGTACCTCTTACACTAAGGTCCTCACAATTGTGTTCTTTTTAATAACGTAACTGGATTCTGCATGGTAACCTATTTCACATCTGCCAAACCACAATTAAACTTTATCCACTTCTGGAAATGTGCCATTATTTTACTTATAATTCCTTCTCTCAAGCTTTGGTAGAATTCAGTGAAGTTGACTTCAGTGTAATTTCTTTTTAAATCATAGTTGAACCCTCACTCATCTCCGTGGTTTCACCAGAGTATGATCTTCCAGTAGATAATTTTGGGGTGGTGAAATGGAAAGGAAATGTACTCAGATGTGAAGCAACTTTTCAGTTCATCTAGTTGTGAAATACAAAATTATGAAGAAACTAAGCAAATAAGTGGGGGGAAGAAAGGACTAAATGGGCCAGTCCTTTAATAAATGACATTTAAAAAAAAATCTTATGAGCTAAGACTTCAGGAAAATCATGAAGATTTTTGGCTATTTTTAGGTGGAAAAAAATTACTCTTAACCTTAGAAAACTGAATTTCTCATTAAATCATTAAGACAGAGACAAAGAGGCACGTAGAATTACCTTGATTTGAACTTCTAGAATCGGGATCTGAGTTTTCCACTTATCCTAGGAGTCTAAACCCATCACCTGACTTCCTAGCTTTCAAAGTGGGACCCTTGTGAAAATGAATTGGAAAGGGTAACTCTGGACTGTCCCAGACAGAGTCTGGTGTGTGCTCCCCCTGTCCATAAAACATCCAGCTCGGATCCTGTTACGTGCTAGGTGCTCAAGATTTTAAGATCTGGAGAATTGTGATAACCCTGAAGAACAGTGTTTGAGTCTGATGCAGCCGGCATGGTGAGGGGCATTTCTAGCCAGGCACATCTCCTCTCTGATCCCGGGCATCCTTCAGCAGAGGTAGCCAGTGATGATTTCCACAACTTTATGACCCTTGGCTGTCATCCCAAGAACAAATAAGTCATAAGCCATCCTCTTTCCATCTGTAAAATTCCACTTCTGCACCCTGGCCTTCCTACCAAAATGTTTTTGAAACAGGAAAAAAATAGAAAAAAGAGCCACTTCTCCTTAATGTAACATCAGCGTATTTCCTCTACTGCCCCCCAGCCCTTCCCTCCCCAAGTACTTGAGGGTTGAGGAATGAGGGGCAAACCAGGTAGCAAAGGACAGTGGAAATGCTTGTTTTGTCTCCAGCGGCTAATTTACTAAAAGTCAAGGGATTAGTTATTTCTATATTGCACACATCTAAAACAGTATGAATATTTAATACTGATAACTATAGGAAAAAACATTTTCAGTGTTATTGCAGAATTAGGGGGAGGTTGACTCGAACAAAAAGAGCAATAGGAAAAAACAGGTAGAGTAGGTTCTGAATAAGCACGCCAGAGTGGTCTCGTCAGGCAGAAGGATGTCTGCGGAGGTATCATTTTGCATCGGTAGATACTAGAATTCAGGATCCAAACAAGAAGGGAAGCCACTGTCAGATCTGTGGGATGAAGGCGGGGTTCAGAGCGTGTGTCGGATGTCAGGCTGAGGCTGCTTGTGGGAAGTCCGAGCACGTCCAGGCTGAAATATAGACAAAGTGAGCACTGACACCAGGACAGGAGCTGCCTAGCCCCTGCCTTGTTTTTTTTTTAAAACGTCTTGGTTTGGGTGGGAAAATAGTGGCAGGTTTTTCTTTACTCTCCAGAGGGAGGCCTGATTCCATAGGTGCCTGTGATTGGTCATTGCTCTAAAGCCAGAAAACTAAGCTCCCTGGGAGGCCCGGCCAGTTAGAGTGCTTTGTTCCATCAACTGAGTGCCTACCACGGGTAATAAACTTGGTTTAATACTGGGGAAAACACGAGGATGAGGTATAAACTGGAGTTCTTAGACTCAGAGTATAGCCTGGTTATGGAAACCATGACCTAAATGTGTAAAAAGTGAAATAGCACAAAAGATAAGTAATTCAGTTCAAAAAGACAAAAGAGATTTTGCAAGTCACAAGTGCAATTTGTGGCCAAATGGATAGTACATATGGTAAGTGCCGTAGGGAAAGAGATATGATCACTGTGGGTTGGAGAGGTCTGGGAAGAGGAGGTATCTGAATTGTCTTGTCTTTGAATAAACAGAAAAACGGTGAAAGCCTGCCAGAGGAGGGAATGGTGTAAGAGCGTGGAGGTAGGGCGTTTAAGAGACATTCTAGAAACAGTGAGTAGAACAGCTTAATTCAAGTTGGAGGTTGAGGACAGTTACTAAGTTACTAGTTGGAGATGAAGCCAGCAAGGTAATTGAAGTCAAATTTGATGGTGTTAAATGAAAGAGTCCTCCACTTTATCCTGTAGACACCAAGGAGTCATTGAAAGTTTTTGGACAAGGCACCTGGATGGCACAGTTCATTGAGCGTTCAGCTCTTGGTTTTGGCTCAGGTTGTGATCTCAGGGTTGTGAGATTGAGCCCCAGGTCTGGCTCCACACTCCAGAGTCTACTTAAGGCTCTCTCTACTCCTTACCACATGCATGCACTCTCTCTCTCTGTCTCTGTCTCTCTCTCTAAAATAAATAAATCGTAAAAAAAAAAAAAAGGAAAGAAAGAAAGAAAGAAAATGGTTTTGGACAGAGGAGTAACATGCTTAGAAATATTCCAGGAAGATTAATCTGGCGGCTCAATATGGACAAATTAGAGGAAAAGAGACTGCTCAGGTAGACCAGATGTCTGTTTGGTCTAGTCCTACTAGAAAGCAATAAATGTTTTAATTTTGGAAGTGGCAGCAGGAACAGAAATAAAGAGATGGATACAAAAGACATTTTGAAAGAAGGAAAAATTACTAAGACTCTGCACCTTCTTGTCCGTGGATAAAAGAAGACTCATCAAAGGTAAATCCACATTTTTGGAACCAAGTGACTAGAAGAATATTCTATGAACAGAAAGGTGGGATGTTAGGAAGGGGTGTGAGGTGGTTAAATTTTTAGGAGAAGATAAGGGAGTTCAGCTTTGGAAGATAGTCTTTCATGTAGCAGGGGGCAGAAATATATTCATGGAAGGTAAGAGGGAGAGCCTGGCCTGTGGTGAAGGCAGGAGTCACCTTCACAGACATAACAGGTCAAACTGTTTGAATGAATGTCTTCCAGAGAGAACAGAGTCAAAGTGTTGGAAATGCCAACATTTTAAAGGAGAAAGAGGTGAAGAAACCACCGAGGCACACAGTGTGCAATCAGACACTGGAGGAGGAGATTATAGATTCTCATAAGCACAGATAAGAGCATCAAGAAGGAAGTTGTGGTCAGCGTATCAGATGTTGCAGGGAGGTCAAGGGGGAATAGGGGCTGAAAAAAGCCCTTGGGTTAGGCAATTAGGAAGTCGTTTACCTTTAAGAACACAGAACTATAGTGTAGGGATGTGGTGGTTGGGGGAGGGTGGCTTAAGGAATGAGCCTTGAAGAAAAGGGAGCATAAACCACTGATTACAGGTGAGAAGAAGGAAAAAATTAACGGGGAAGAGTATGGCTCTTACTCCTCTTGGCTTTTAAGTTGGGAGTATGTTCACACGCACACGAAGGCAGAAGGAAAAGATTAAGTCATTGATTCGCTGGGCAAAAGTTTATTAAGTGCCTACTGAGGACTTGGAACTAATTAGCAAGCAGGAACTGAAAGCTGTAAGAGAAGAGGACAGGGGAGGGAACCAGAGAGGAGGAATCATGAGAATTAGACAAAATTTTTGTGTTGGAAAGGAGAGACTCTGCTTCCTCTGAGACCAGAGAGAAGGAAGAAAGGATGGGGGGGGGGGTGCATGTAGATTCTGGAATGTTCTGAAATGAAGAGAATAAAGGTGGAAAGCAAGGCTGCTGACAGTGGGCTCCTGGACAAAGGGGCAGGTGTCTGCTGGGAGAGAAAGGGTGGCCAGGGTAACAGGAGACCAGGGGGGAAGGAAAATATTTGTTAAATGACCACTCTGGGTAACGAGAAGGGATCAGAGACACGAACACGAGGATGGCTAAACAGCAGTGGTGCTTGAGGAAGCCCCTCTGTCTTTGTGCTTCCAGGAGAAACGTTTGTCAGCTGCAGTTAGCTGGTGAGCAGTGTCTGTTTCCACTTTCACCTCTAAGAACTTGCCTTTCTCATTGTCTTATTTTTTCTTGATAGTTTTTTATGAATTTTTGTTTGTGTCTAGAATCACCATAATTGTAAATCGTACTATTCCAGAGTTAACGCTCTTACAGATTTCTGCGGTTATCTCAGTTGTGGCTGAGATGTTGGAATGAAATAATAGTGCTTTCTAGATAAACACATTGATAGATGAACTGAGCAGGAGAGTTAGTGAGTGGAGCCCATGAATGCTGCTACCTCCTCCTCCCCCCAAATACATAAATGCTTTAATGATATAAAAAACATAAAATAGATGATAAAATGTTTTATTTAGGCCATCTAAATGAAGATATCAGACTGACTGCTTTTCTCCTCAGCCTTACAGAATTCATTTAAGATGACTAAGATCCCAGAGGGTAATTACAGTTCATCTAGAAGCTAGTGGTTCATGAGTGACTCCACAATTGGACCTATGTGGAAGACGTCTTAGCTAACCTGGGGTCTGTGACAGGGAGCAGTAGATCATGTGGGACAACTTAGTCTGTAACAGTTAACTGGGCCACCTGATAAGGTCCTCAGTTTTAGTAGGATTGCAGCCCAGTGAGAATTGAGGAAGAATCTGTTTCTATCACAGACAATATTTATTTATTTTTATTTTCAAAAGATTTTATTTATTTATTTGACAGAGATCACAAGTAGGCAGAGTGTCAGGCAGAGGGAGAGGGAGAAGCAGGCTCCCTGCTGAGCAGAGAGCCCGATGTGGGGCTCGATCCCAGGACCCTGGGATCATGGCCTGAGTGGAAGGCAGCGGCTTATCTGACTGAGCCACCCAGGCACTCCTGTCACAGACAGTATTTATTTAAAAAGAAGTAATGAACAGACTTCTGATACTCTCATTCTGTATCTGAATCTTGGTTGTGTTCCTGACTGACTCTACAGTTCTTCCATTTTCCTAATGATGGCCGTTAGGACACTCAGACTCCTTGGCCTCACAGACTGAGTGGCCACAATGTGCTTCCGGGGGGGAATAGGTTTGCTTTTCCCCGCCTTGCTTTGAGGTTGGAGGAAAATATTCTCTAGGACCCAAGCCACTGGGCGGATGTGTTGGATCTGTTGGATTCACTCATTTAAGGGTGACTAAAATCCTTACCTTCCCCTTCCTTTTCCTTGTAGGTATGGCCTCACATGTGCAAGTCTTCTCCCCTCACACCCTTCAATCAAGTGCCTTCTGTAGTGTGAAGAAACTGAAAGTAGAGCCGAGTTCCACCTGGGACATGACTGGGTACGGCTCCCACAGCAAAGTGTATAGCCAGAGCAAGAACATACCACCTTCTCAGCCAGCCACCACAACCGTCAGCACCTCCTTGCCGATCCCAAACCCAAGCCTACCTTACGAGCAGACCATCATCTTCCCAGGAAGCACCGGCCACATAGTTGTAACATCAGCAAGTAGCACTTCTGTCACTGGGCAAGTCCTCGGCGGACCACATAACCTAATGCGTCGAAGCACTGTGAGCCTCCTTGATACCTACCAAAAATGTGGACTCAAGCGTAAGAGCGAGGAGATTGAGAACACAAGCAGCGTGCAGATCATCGAAGAACATCCACCCATGATTCAGAACAATGCGAGTGGGGCCACTGTAGCCACTGCCACCACATCGACTGCCACGTCCAAAAACAGTGGCTCCAACAGTGAAGGGGACTACCAGCTGGTCCAGCATGAGGTGCTGTGCTCCATGACCAACACTTACGAAGTTCTGGAATTCCTGGGCCGAGGGACGTTCGGGCAGGTGGTCAAGTGCTGGAAGCGGGGCACCAATGAGATCGTGGCCATCAAAATCCTGAAGAACCACCCATCGTATGCGCGGCAGGGTCAGATCGAGGTGAGCATCCTGGCCCGCTTGAGCACGGAGAGCGCCGACGACTACAACTTTGTCCGCGCCTACGAGTGCTTCCAGCACAAGAACCACACATGCTTGGTGTTTGAGATGTTGGAGCAGAACCTCTATGACTTTCTGAAGCAGAACAAGTTTAGCCCCTTGCCCCTCAAATACATTCGCCCCGTCCTCCAGCAGGTAGCCACAGCCCTGATGAAACTGAAGAGCCTCGGTCTCATCCATGCCGACCTCAAACCGGAGAACATCATGCTGGTAGATCCTTCTAGACAACCGTACAGAGTAAAGGTCATCGACTTTGGGTCAGCTAGTCACGTGTCCAAGGCTGTGTGTTCCACCTACTTGCAATCCAGATACTACAGGTAAGACCGCTGGTCCGGACACAGGACATGCCGAGTGCCCCTGGCGTGCACAGAGTGTGCTGTGGGGGTCTCCGGGGCGGGGGCAGGGGTAAAATTACATGCCTCCAGCTGTTACCCTCACGTGACCATCTTTTGGTTGGAAAATGAGGACATGCACGTGAAAATGATGGTTAGAAGCCACAGGAGAGTGGAGCCAAGTAAGCAGCTCGGCGTAGGTGTTCAGGCTCCGAAGGGACTCCTGGAGGCTGGGGTGAAGGGCATGGCAGGGCTGTCAGGTCCTGGCGGGTGTGGGGAGCCAGATGTGGAGGGGGGGGGGCGGGAGGGGTGTGCGTCATTGAAGTCCCTGCCGCGGGAACACACAACACTTGCACTGGAGACAAGGACGACAGCCGCTTGCAACCACAGCAGGGGTCCTGTAGGTGACAGCGGATATGAGTGAAAGGATGGGTTGGGGGGTTGGGGTCTTAAATCCTCGACTAAGGGGTTGCAGCTGTATCCTTAAACACGGAGCAAGCACTGAGGCGTTGGAACAGGTAGCAGGGTGGTGAATGGAGGGTAGCAGGACCTGAGCAATGCTGAGAAGATGACTTCTGTGTCCCCAGGGAGGAAGGAGGTGGGGAGGGAGCGGTGTGGCCCCAGGACTGAGGGGGCCAGTCGGCGCTCGCATGTGGTGCAGAGCTCCGGGTCTGGGCAGGATGGAGGGAGGGTTGTGGCAGCCTGGGTAGGGAGTGCAAAGCTTGTATTCCTTCCCTCGCTCAACAAGGATTGACCGCATTCCTGGCACGTGCCGGGTGCAGTGCCGGGTGCCAGGATATGGCACTGGCTTTGAGAAACCCCGGGTTGACCCGGACACCTCCGCTCGCTAAGCTGTGTGGCGTGGGCTTGTTGCCTTGTACCTCTGTGCCTTCTCTTCCTCACCCATGAGCTGGGGAAGTCTGGTCACCAGCCTGGGGGTTGCTGGGACAGGGGGCTGCATTACGCAGCCCAAGAGCTTCCCTCACTGTCCAGCTCGGGGTCGGTGCGTGAGGAGTGGGGAGAAGTGGGAAGCAGGAGAGCGTTGGGGGACACAGCAGGTGGGCTGTGTTTGCAGGGACATCGAGCAGTCCAGTGAACATGGACGTTGGCCAGAAACATCCTAAAACTGCAGTGAGAAGATGCGACCCATTTAAGAGGCTGTCATGCAGACCATGAAAACAGGGCCCCAGGACTCCTGTGCCTGAGCCCTTGTGCCCTGACCTTCCGATCAGGCTGTGCTTTCTCCATACTTCCTTCCAGGCCACAGAGAAAGGCTGCAGAAGGTGCTAGAGCTGTGTGAGCACAACTGACCGCTCACATCCCTGAGGCTGACCGGCCCCCGTCTACCCTCCTCAGCCTGCGGATCTCAGTAGATAACCTCACATCCAGGCCCTGAGAGCCGGGTGCAGTGCCGGGTGCCAGGTCATGCCCCTTCCTGTTCCTCACAGGGGAACAGGCCCTGTTGTGTCCCTGCTGCTGCCCTAGCCCCCAACTCCTGAACCACAGTAGCTCTTCCAGACTCCGCTCCTGTCCTGCCCCAGCCCCTCCCCAGCCATGTCCTTCCCCAGCATTCCTTTCCCACCTTGTCCACCCACTGCAGCATCTGCCCGACTGAGGATCAGCCTCCGCTGGCTTCTGTCCCCCTGCCTCCCCTGCCTCCCTGCCCCCTGCCTCCCCTGCCTCCCTGCCTCCCTGCCCCCTGCCCCCTCCGCCTCCCTGCCCTCTGCCCCCCTGCCTCTGTGCTGCCCCCTGCCTCCCTTGCCCCTGCTACCCGCCCCCCTCCTCCCTGCCGGCCCCAGGAGGGAAGGCTCTGCTGCTCACTCACTTGCAGTCAGCTGTGGGCCCCTCTGCTCTGGAGCCACACGGAGAGGGAAGCCCGGTGCCCAGTGCTGTGGCCGCGGAGGAGAGGGACCTGGGCCAGCAGCCTGCAGGAGAAGGCCCTGCGGGAACCCTGAGGGCAAGGTTGAAGGAGAAGGATATGTGAGGAGGACAGTGAGCCCAAGTTCTCTTTAGGAAGTACCCTTCTTTGAAAGGTAGCTCTGGGTGGCATCTTAACGGGTCATCTTCACAGGTCACGGAAGGACCAGCTGGTGCTCGGGCTTCTAATACTCGGTTACCCTAAATTGCTGTTTAACGAACAGATACCGGTTTTATTCACCTTTACTAGAAATTGAGCGTGGCGACTTGTCAAGAGACTTTTTAAAAACTGTCAGAAAGGCATTGCATATCGAGAGTAAAACCTGATGGGTGAAGGAAGTTGATTTTAGGGATTCTTTATGTACTCACGGCTTCTCGCCACCTTGTGCCCCTTGTACGCGCCTGACATTCCCACCCCGCTCCCACCAAGTGATCTCTGCCCCTGATGCCTGGGACCAGGGAGTCTGGTGGGTGTGGAAGTCTTGTTTGCACATAGTGTCCGGGCTCTCTGTAGCTCCCCTCCTCCTGTCTCCTACCTCTGGCCCCTGCACCCCCTCCCTGCAGCCCTTTCTTAACCCTTAGATGACTGTTGCCTAACATTCTGGGCAGGCAAACCTCTTCCTTCTCACAGTCCCCTTGGCCAAAAAGACGCATATCCTTCGGTCCCTATGGTGGGCCTCTGTGCCCGGCTCTGGTTTCGTGGGCACAGCCCCCACAAGAGCCAGCCCAGCTGTTCTGCCTCAGGTGCTGCATCGTCTTGACGTTGGTCACCTCGTTCCATGCCCTCCCCAGGCCTCTTCTGAACCTCGGAGTGGTTTGCTGCCACAGAGAGCAATGCAGGTGCTTCCGGATGGTCTTCGGCTCCGTCTGTGTTAGTCCCAGCTCTCTGTGAGGGACAGCCAACTCTGGGCCACTTACCAAGTTGATTTTCCCAATTGCTTTGCCTCTCATGGGGGCTGGGAGCGGGAACAATCTCTACAGTTGTCCATTGTTGATCTGAGAAGGAAGACATTTTCAGCCGCCTCTTGAGAGAGCATATCTGTGTTTGGGGTGGGAAAATCAGCACACAGTGGATCTGTCCTTCCATAGGGCCTGGTTCCCCTGGGGTCCCCCTGTGTCTGTGCTGGGTGCATTATCCCCTGGGACACTCCCATGTCCCTCCTTATTTTAAATGGGACAGTATTAAATATCTTCCCTTACTCTCTTCCCTGAAAGTGACATGGAAACGGTACGACATAGAGAGACATTCCTGTCCTCAGCCTGAGGTACATGGAAAAATCGATGGTGTCACAGAGAGGAACTCCAGGATTTGGTTGGCTGAGGCTGGGGGCATATTACCGTAGAGGCAAGCCTGACGGGGTGTTTTTCAGGAAACAAAGGCTCCATTCTTAGGTTTTTACTTCAGATGCATGAGTATCCCCTTCCTACTTGACCTTCCAACTTGAAGGTCTGTTACGTAGGCAACTGCCACATTGCACTGTTTCTCAAACTGTATTCTGCATAAGAACCACCAGGAGAGCTTGTTAAGAACATGTTTCCACCAAGGACCTGCCCCAGACCCACCAAATCAGAAGTTTCCAGAGGAGTGCTCTCCGAGAAGGTCTCCAACCTGTGCATGTACACACAGACACACACACACACAGACACACATACACACACACAGAATTCACTGCAGGGAATTGTATATGAGCTTGTGTAGGTGGTTTTTGGCCCACTCTGAGAAACACTGCTGGGGAGAAAGAGATTTCCTTAATGGTGTCCCATTTCACATGCTCACACCCCAAGAAATGGAGTTGTAGGTAATTCTCTTTCTTCCTGTTACCTCACCTTGGAAGTCCCTGCCATTTCCCTATGTGATTCTACACTGATGACAATTTTTACTGGGGTTTTTGTGGGGGTTTTTTGTTTTTGTTTTTTTTTGTTGTTGTTTGTTTCGGTGGAGAACGAGCAAGTAATAAATTGATGTGGGGGTATTTCCACCACTGTGAGGCCAGGAAACTAAGAACAAGACCGAATATGAAGCTCTGCTTTCCGGAAAAACAAACAAAAGACCTGCCATTCAGGCAGAAGATAGTGATTAAAATGTGTAGATTTTTTTTGTTTGTTTGTTTCTGCTCTGGGCTATTCAAAATACTCTGGGCTTAATTTGGAACAAAGACCTTGACTAAGACCTCAAAAAAATGGGCATAAAAATTTAGGACATAAAAATGTCCAGTAATTTCCTTGTTCGGAATAATCTAACCCCTTTTTTGGCTGATTCTTTTGGTTGGAGAGATTATCTTCCGGTTGGTTACATGGTCGTTTGAGGTCAGGTGGAGATCTGTTTTAATTCAGTTCAGTTCATCAGGTGTTTGCTGAGTCTTGCTGTGTGTCCTCCAGTGGATCTCTTAAAGGGAAGGAGGTAAAGGAAAAGGTCTAATCTTGAGTTTATGGTCTCTCTGAAGTGATCAAAGAACTGAAACAAATCGCCTAGAGAAGAATTCTGGTGTTTAGACAGTGCAAATGTTTGACAACTCTGTAGATGTTCACTGAGCCTGGAGGGGAACAAATCATGAGAAAAACTAGGGAAAGAAATTCAAAGTCAGTGAAAGATTGTGCCAGACGGGTTAATAGGGAGGATTTCTAGAGCAGGAGCTGTATTGTAGGAATCTTGATGTGGGTCGTACAGGAAATGAGAGATGGGGTTGAGGGAGCCTGGGAGCCACTGGGATGGGCACAAATCAGGGAAGATGGTGACGTCTGGAAGGAGTTGAAGACTTGGGTTGGAGTAGGGGTTAGGGGAGTGAGGTCTCGAGGGGGACAGTATTAATGTGGGAGTTGGGGCTTGGATTTAACAACAGTAATTTAATGAAGTTAATCAATTAGAATAGAAAAAAAAAAGTGGGGGGGAACCTAGAGGCTAGGAGGCCATAGTCATCGTTCAGGAATAAAGGGAAGAGGCCCCGGGTTGTGATGCCCGCCCCAGCAGCAGGAACGTGAACACTTGCAGTGCTTTTAACCTTCCAGGTACCGTGGCTGTGTCACTGGCCTAGAGGCGACAGTTTTCTGTTAATTGAGCTTTCTCTGAGGCACAGTTCTGAAGCTCTGGTCCCTTTGGAACCTGATGTCCGATCCCAGCACTGTGTGTCCCCAGCTAACCGTGTTCCACTGAGTCATGGGGAGAACGTCAGTGTGAACCCTCCGCTCTCCTGCTTCTGATCCCATTATGACCAGGACCTGCGTTTGGTTGTACAGTTCCCCAGAGTTGATGGGGTAGCCTGTGGTTTTTTTCTTCTGTGGGTTGAGCTTGGCCTCCTTACCCACACCGGAAGCCCTCCCTGATCTCCTCCCCACCAGTAGGGGACAGGGGGCCTAGCATATTCCAAAATGCCGTACGATGCGTCACTTCAGAAAAGGGGCACAGCAAAAAAAAAGAAAGAAAGAGAAAAGAAAAGGGGCACAGCTTCCTAAAGCCATAAGCGTAAGCAGTTTTAAAAATGGCATAACTTGTGCAGATAATCAGGTATAAAGCGTACCTGACTAGAAGTTAGGTTTGACTGAGAAGAGCCCTGAAAGGAGTCGCATTGCAGGCGTTAGCTTTTTAAATTAATTTACATTTATTCCTAGCAGACGGATACAAAAGGAAAAGGCTCTAGCGTGCCCCTTGACGGTATTAAGTGAAACAGTAGTGCCACTGACAAGCTCATCCACCGAGGGCGACGGTTATGAATACGTGAAGGCTTTCTGGGCTGCGGCTTTTCCGAGGAGAATAACCACTAGGCTACCTACCTGCCTATTAGTTTATCTCCAGTTTCCCTTTACTGGGCTCTAGGACCTTGAACCGTGCGGAGAAAAATTTGAAATTAAAACTTTCTTTAGTGGGAAGCTGGAGTGGGAAGCCTTGTGTGTTACTTGGTCTGTCGGCCTGAGGGCCCCTCCCCTCCTACATGCATGTGCACCCCACCCACCCACACACACGCAGGTGGGCTTGAGGACCCAGTGCGGAAGCTGCCCTAATGCCCCAGAAACGGCCCCATTTTCTGCCTTGCAGCAGGGATACCAACCACATGTCCCCAAAGCTGAGGACAGTGGGACTGGAACCATGTTGGGGTTCAAGGGGTAAACCAGGTGTTTCCAAAGCGTAATCCAGGGAGCCTCCTGCTGCAGAACCACGCGGGTCCCTCTCAAAAGCGGAGATCCCTGGGTTGCAGAACAAATCTAATGAGTGAGCAGGCCCTCTGGCTGCGGGGCAAGGCGACATACATTCAGACAAGCCCTACAGCTAATTGTGCTGTTGAAACTACTTCCTTGAGGTATGGCATCCAGAAGCCGTCCGTATGTAATGTGTACAACCTGATGGGTTTGAGCACAAGTATACACCATGAGGCTGTCCCCCAGTCTATGCCATGAACACGCCATCACCTCCAGAAGTTTCCTCCCATCCTCTTTGTTCATCATCATCATGATTTTATCCTTTGAGAACTGTTCTTGCTCTAAATGGCAGGGCTTCCAGAATATGTCACCTGCGCCCGCCCCACCGCGGGTGGACCACACGCCCCGTCGAGATGGGAGAAGCGGGACTGCCTGGCTTTGAGCTGTGGATCGGTCACCTGAGCAGCTCACAGCCCCTTTGTGGGGCCCAGTCACTGCCTGGCTTGTGGTCAGACCCCTTATGCCCCAGTGGTGGTGACAGAGAAGATCCAGAAATAGCTGGTGAGCTAGGAGAGGGCGAGTGTGTCGTGACCTGGGAAGCGGGACGTTGGAGGAGGTGGGCTGGTTGGGGGGCGGGGAGGAGAGCAGACGAGCAGCAGAGATGACCACATGTGTCACCTCTCTGCGTGGTTTCCAGTAGATGTAGCACTGACTGCCGGGTGGTGACTGGGCCCTCCCTGTAGCCACAGTTTGGAACTATCATCCCGATTTATGCATTAAGCAAATAATTTTTTGAATTCCGAAGATGTGCCAGACACTGTGCTTTGTGCTGAGGTTTCAAGCAATGAGTGGGAGGAGTGCCTTCAGCTATGCAGTTCTGCCCCTATGTCTTTAATGGAATGAGCTGTCCTTGGGGAGCCGTTCGTTGGGTGTGCCAGGCTGCCCTGTCGTTGTCCACCCAGTGTAGACATCTCTCATTAAACTGACAAGGGAGCGTGTGCAAGGCAAACCCAGAGTCTCCTTTCTCCCTCAGCCCCGTTGGCTTAAACCCCAGTGGAGAGTCAGGGCTCTTGGTCTTGGGTATTGGGCTGTGGCCCTCCTTCCCAGACAGAGGTGGAGAGGGTGGCATTGTGGAAATGAAGGTGTTAAGTTGGGTGTCCCGCAAGCCGAGCCAGAGACAGGGCTTGGGTGCCAAGAGTCCTTTTGGGAGATCTCAGGGGACAGGAGCAAGGGAATGGGGGAGTGATACCAAAATTAGGGGCTGCCCCATTCTGCCTCCAGGGAGCCAATGAAGGTCTTTGGGATTGGGCCCCAGAAGGGTAGAAGGCTGGGGCCGCGTGGGCTGGGGCAGACCGAGAGGCTGAAGCAGAAAAGTAAGGTGACATGGGGCATAGAGAGGTCCTCGGTGACAGTGGCTGAAATCAGAGGGAACAGCTCCAGGTGTCTGCTGTGACGCTCTGCCCAGAGACACCCAGGGCCTCCCCACCACTTACATGTGCCATGTTTTTAAATGGAAAGAGAATAAAAGGGAAATGCCCTTTTAGAGAAATTTAAGGACTATATAGGCTAAGAATTCAGAGTTGAACTCTAAACATTTGGGTTGTTTGGAAGTTGAAGATCTTACTTAAAATCTAAAATTAATTACAAAAAAAAGCAAACTAAAATTCATGAATCTTGCCTCCACCTTTTGTAGCTGGTTGGGTGCCAGGTGGAGGTGGGAGCCCGGCTGGGTCTGGGAGAGAATACCCAGGCCAGGGCAGGGCCATGGGGGACTGAAGTAGGAGCTTGTGGCAGAAACAGTGGAGGGAGGTGCCTGGAACTGCTGTTCTCCTGTGTTCTCTGCGCGCGCTCAGCCGGGGACCTGACACTTTTCCCTGCGGCTCCACTGTTGAATGAGTGAATGGCCAACTGGCACAGGGAATGAATGAATGGCCTCAGTGGCCCAGCTCGCGCTGCCACACAACAGATACCCTCACGCACCCACTTACTTGTGGCCTTTCACTGGTCACCTAAACCCTGGGCCCGTGGCGTCCGGCATCTCTGAGCCCTGGATCAGATGGGATCCCAGTAGCAGCCCTTTGGGAACATCCACGTCTCACCAGGAACATTCATTCCCATCTCGCCTTTCCACCTGTGAGATTTCAATTTAAAACCTGAAGACAGCTGACTCGGCTTTTAACAGATTAGTTCCCTGAAATCAGCCAACATCTGTCATGTCCCATTTTACCTCTGCAGAAAATTAGAAGTGACTCCCCGAGCGGAGCTGGGGCCGAGGGCAGCACACTCTCGCTGGAGAGCCTTGGGGGCGTGCGACGGCGCCTTCCCTCCGGGCCTCTAACCTCTTCCCCGCTGCTCCGTCTAGGGGCCTTCCCACGCCTGCGAGACAGGACTCCCCTAACTTGCTCTTCAGACCCGCAAGCCAAGGGAACGAAGATTTCCCGTGGAGAGTGGGGGCTGGTCCGCTGCTCCGCGTGCTTGGCACGTGCAAAGCTGTCGGCGAGCATGAGCTGCTCATACTTTTCCCACGACAACTGCTGTCCTTGTCATTCTTCTTCTTGTCGTTACTGTATGTGGCAGCAGGCCTGGCTCTCTCTGAGTTCCAGCTCTGCTCCCTTAGAGCTGTGTGACTTTAGGCAAATTCCCACACCTCTCTGAGGCTCCTTGTTCTCTGCTCTTACAAGGGGAAAATCACAGCCGCTGTCGAAGCTGTTGGAAGGACTCCGGGAGGGAGTGGCACAAACCTGCAGGAACCTCGCCTGGCCCAGGGCACCTGCCTCTCTCCTGACCATCGTGCTTTTTCACAGTTACATGCCTCTGGCTTAGCATTTATTTAATTTGGTCTGCGTGTCATTAGCTGTTGACATCCCCGGCATTCGCCAGCTTCTGGGGATCACGCACGGTTTCTTTTTCATCTCTGTGGACATGGAGGCCCAGCACGACACGTCCCCTTTGGCCGGTGTGAGGGCTGCCTGCTGGGAGTGTGTTTGCTGGGTTTCCTTCGGCATCAGGAAGGGACAGTGTCCGGCTCCACAGTGAAGGGGTCAGCATTGGAGGAGAGGCACGACGTCTCCCCCCTGCGTCGGGAGGGAGGTGACAGAACAGTGTTGGTGTGGCGAGAAAGGCAGGGGGTGCTCTTCCTGACTTGAGGGCCCGGGCTGCTGCCCCCCTGCGGCTCGCGTGAACCTGAGGATGGCTGTAAAGTCTTGCACTGGAGAATGGGGAATGCACACTAGAAGCCCCACAAGGTCAGATTGCATTCGACCCTTGCCGTGACTTCCCACACCCGCTCCCCATCTCTGCCCACATCAGGAAGGTCAGGGAGCCAAACTGTTCAGAGATCCCCCCGAAGGTACATGTGTGTGTGTTGTGTGAGCGTGTGTTGCTATGTGTGTGCATGTGTTGGACGTGTGAGTATGTTTTGGTGTGGGTGTTGGATATGTGACTGTGTGTTGGTGTGTGTTGAATGTGTGTTTGGTATGTGTGCGTTGGATGTGTGAGTTTTGGTGTGAGTGTGTCTGTTGAATGTGTGTTTGGTATTTGTGAGTATGGGTATTGGTGTGTTGGTATGTGTAAGTGTGTATTGTACATGTGTTAGACATGGAGTATGTGTTGGTATTGGCATGTGTGGATATTGGATGTATGAGTGTGTTGGTGTGGGTTTGTGTGTGTAGAATGTGTTTGGTGTGTATACTATACATGAGTATTGGTGTGTGTGTTGGTGTGGATGTGTATTGCTATGAGTGGGATTGTATATACGTGTTAGATGTGTGAGTGTGTGTTGAATATGTGAGTATGTGCTGTGTGAGTGTTGAATATGTGAGTTTGTGCTGTGTGAGTGTTGGTGTGAGTGTGCATTGGTGTGGGTGTGTTGGGTGTGCCAGCTCAGTGGCAGCAGGTAGACTTGCCTGTGGGATCCCACATATTTCAACCTCTTTTGGACCTGCTTCACATGACTGGGGGCATGTACTATCTCGCTCACAACCTTATTTATGTAAATGTGGACTGGAAATTCAGTTTTTTGGCTAGAACGCAAGGGACGAGCTATTGGTGTCCCTTCGTCGTCGTCTGCTGACCTCCAGTGAAGGAGTTCTAGCTCTTCTTTTTGTCAGTTGGAACTTCTCTTAGCAAATAAAAATGCAGTAAGCGTGACCCTCCAGGATATAAATAGACCTGGCCCTGAGCTCTGCTGTTCTCACTTGTGAACATGGGATATTCGGCCTGAACAGCAGCAGGGCGGCCTCGGGGAGATGGGACAGCTCCGCGCCCTGGTTGTGGACGTCGTGCCGCAAACCCATACGTGGACTAAAACTCAGAGGTCTCACATCAAGAAATTAAATAAAAATTTTTGAAATAAAAATTTTAAATCTATTTACCCTTAAAGACCTCTAAGGAAATTGTTGATAACATTAAACCCTTAAGCCTTATCTTGCCTGGTTTTTCTTCCTGTTTTTGTTGTGTTGTAGTACGTTGGGGCAAAAGAGATAAATTTGTTCATCCTGTGACAGGATGGCGAGCAGGGTAACAGTCATTTCTGGAAATGGCCGGATGGGGGGGACCCATGGAAATGACTCTGGGGAGTAGACAGCTGCTGGGGACGGAAGCCCCTCTCTCATGCTGTCTCTTCATTCTATGTGCTGCTTCGTGTGTAGGTCACGACCTATCCTCTAACACATAAGGACAGTGACCGCCAGGAACAGAGAAGTGACACACTGTTCCTTCTGATCCTTCTGAAGTGTCAAAATCCAAAAAGAAAAGAAGTCTTTGTGGAGTTTGGTCCCCCAGCTTTATTATGCCTGCAGGGTCCTGCCCTTGGCTGTCCCATCATTGTGGCCCTGGCCAGCACACCCATGTTTAAAACAAGCCATTTTCCCCAAACCAGCTTTTCCCCGATGGCAGGCCTCCCATCTGAGGAGATTTTCATGCATATTACAGAGAAGTAGTAGGTCTTGCAGGAAAGTTCTTTTGTCCCGCACAGAGAGCGGGTGCCCACATGCCATCTTGGGTGCGGTGGGTTATCTCTTCTGCGTCTCAGTGACGGACCTTGGAGAGGGGCCCCTGTCCCCGGCAGCCCTCCCAGGCATGACGAGGCCAGTTCTGACAGCAGGACATGGATCATGCCCCCCAGTAACTGGGCCAGGGCCCAAGGCCACATGCTGGGCACAGAGCCACGTTCCTTCTTCTCCCTCCCCACTGACAGGAGCGTTTCACTTCCTCCTTTGGAAGAAGCAAGACGGTCACCAGCATGTGAACGTCGTGTCACTGTGCCTTCTGCTCTGGCTGTCCTGGCAGTGAGAGGTCCTTCAGTTTGCAGATGGGAGTTCACGGCCCCATCATGACTGTTTGCCTTGTCCCTGTTGTGCTGCTCTGCTTCTCTCTCTGCATTAGTTCCGGCAGCATTGGGATATCCTCGCTCGCCATTAAGCATTCCCTTTTCTTTCTCGGAAGATGCTCCCCAAATCTCCTTCCTTAATTCTGTGCTCTTCCTCTGTTCCCTGCTTTAGCTCCCATATCCCAGGTCCTAACCTGGAATTCAAATGCCTATTTTAAGGGCCCCAGCCCTCCCCTCACCCCATGTGGCCTCAGCGCCTGCCAGGAGCCCACACTGTCGCCTTCACTTAGGATAACTCCCCTGCCCTCCATCCCACCTGGACCCTGGGCCCCCGAACCCGACCCCACTCTGCTCTCCTTGTGAAACTCAAGGGCCAGATCTGCCATGAACAGAAGTGATCGCTCCTTCCTCAAGACATTTAGGTTTAGTGTAATGCATCTAGTTAGCCATCCGTCCATTTGATCTTCAAGGAAGCTGCACCTCCTGGGGCCAGGGCCTGGCTCTTCAAGCCTCTGGAGGAAGCAGGGCTGGCATTCCAGGCGGTTTCACGGAGAGCTGAAACCACTCGCCAACACTGGCTCAACCTAGGGAGGTGACAGGGGTCAGGCACCTGGGTCCCAGCACCCCACCCACCGTGTGACACGGGACAAGTCTTAGCCATTTCCTTAGCGTCTGGATTGCACGATATTCCATAAAGGCCTTGGGGACCGTGAAAGTCTCTTCAAGTGTCAGGGCTGCCTGGCTAGGTTGTTAATTCTCACTTTCCTCTTTCTCTTCCTTTTTTTCCCTCCCCTCTCCCTGTGTTCCCAGGGTTCTCCCGAGTTAAGCCAGGTGGACATACCCATAGTGATGGGAATGGGTCTAGACGTCACCTACTTGGAAGGGGGCGACCCTTTCAGCTTTCTGAATGTCACTGGTTGATTGCCTTCCTGTCCTGTGTCAGGGTCACCCCCGTAAGAAACGTAATCATGTGCGACTCTCGGTTGGAGGCCATGCAGATCCAAATATGGTTTCTGCTGGCACCGACCGAAACTGTGAGCTTGAAGATAGATTTTCTCTGAGAAATGTGCCATTTAAAGTTTTCTCCCAGCTTGTCATGTTCATGTTCTGTGTCATGGTTTGTATGGAAAGGCACGTATTTGCATCTCATTGCTTTGCTTTATAAGCTCCATTCAGCAAGGAAGTCACCGCAGATGCCAGGGGGACGCTGCCCTTGGCTCTGAGGAGGGGACCATGACTTCCTCGGAAAGAACATCTCTTATGGGCACACGCGTTTGGGTGAAGCCTCAGGAATGGGAGGCACCAGAGAAATTAGCCGAAGTGCCAAGTGAGCCGGAGTCTTTCTGTGAGCGGCGAGTGACAGTTTGTGTCTGCCCAGGCCTCTGGTTGTGATGGTCATTCATGGTTTCTGAGCGTCCCAGGAGCGTGGCTTTATGTGACCATCATCATAACTTTGAAGGTAGCTCAGACAGCACGAGCATCGCCATCTCACTGAGGGGTTCGTGCCTCTCCTGGGGCCGCCCACGTGTCAGTGACCAGCCCACAAGGGCAGCCTGTATTTCCTACTCTGTCCAGACGATTCCTGCCCAGCTCAGAAAGCCAGGGGTGCCGAGGACTTCCAGGCTTGCATCCTGGAACCCCGAGGGATGGCGCGGGACGGCCTTGAGCTGCTCTAGGCAGGCCGGGGGGCTGGGGTAGGCCTCAGGAATAGTTTGAGGGGAGCCGTCTCCTGTCTGTCTTCCTTCCCTCCCTACCCTTGTCCAGACAGATGCCCTGTCCTCTGGAGAGTGCCAAGGAGCCCCAAGTCCTTACCCTGTCACGCTGGGGCTTCCGAGCGGAGTGCTTGGTTCCGCACAGACACTGTGGACTCGCATGATATTTGGGTTTTGTTCGTTGCTCCCTCCGGTCCTGGTGGTGGTGAAACATGGTGTCCTTGACGCCCCCAGACAGGGCAGTGTCTGCACCCACCGTCCAGGGAACACGTCCAGGTCAGAGGCCAGATGGCAGGGGCCATGCCCCACCCCGTCACCCCACAGTGCCCTCGGGCCTGGTTCTGCCTTGGCCCCAAGAGCTTAGGCCCAAGAATGAGGAGGATGTCCGCGGCCCACAGTGATGCGGAGGGGAAGGTGCCACCCGCCCCGGGCCCAGCTCCACCCCGGGCTGCACCTGATCTCCGTAGACCTTCCCTGGCACTGACTCTCCCTCCCTGCTGTGGGAGGAGAGCGCATGCAGCTCAGCCGTGGTCACATTCTCCCGGGTACCACAGAGGAGGCAGGAGGCACTTTGCACATACTCATGTTATCCGTCTTCCCATCTAGCAAGCAAGACTCACTGCACTTAAATACCCAATTTTGCCTGCACAGCATGCAAATTGCTGGGTTGGTTTTGCCACAGAAATTGAACATTTCTAACAAAACATGACAGCACTGCCTTTCCTAGCAGGTAGGAGGGGAGCTCTGCTGCAGGAGATGTGCCCCCTGCCATCCTCGGGAAATGAGATAGCGCCCGGAGCTGGCGAGAGAGGCTAGGAGTCCCAGCCTGTTGTGTCTCCTGAACAGGGCGCTCTCCATCCCGGCTACCCCGTGTTCCCTGAGCTGGGTGTCCCTGTCGGTGAGGCAGGTGGTTGGAGCCGATCGAGGTGCGCTGTGGGGCTGAGTGCCCCACGCAGTTACTGGTTTTCTTATTTTTTATAACAGTTCTTCAATGACCGTCTCACGTCTCATTTCCCTGTTCGTCTTTCCCGGGCCACTCTGCTCTCCACGCATCTCTCCCTTGTGCGTTGTAAATTCTCGTTGCGTTTAAAATACATACTTTATGCCTTCCTTCTTGCATGTGAGGGAACTTTTGGACATCCGTTTGTTTTATAATTTGACCTGTGTGTTAGTCTTGGCCAACCAGCTAGACTGTGAATGTCCTGGGTGTCCGTGCTAGCGATTAACATATTCTCCATACTTGTTTGGGGGAGTTGAGGATTAGCGATTTCACAAGGCCTGTTAAAGGAAAGCTGTTCTATAAATCCCCTAAGTCTTTCATGAGCTGCAAAGGTCAGCATTAATGAAAATCATTTCAGGAATTTTTTTTTAATAATTTAGGTGTGTTTAAAAGAGCTCTTTCTGGAACCTTCATACGCTGTCGATGGGAATGCAAAATAGTGCAGCTAATGTGGAAAACAACTTGGAGATTCCTCAGAAAGTAGAATTTCTGTACGATCCCCGCAGTTCCACTTTTAGGTATGCATCTGAATTACAAGCAGGGACTCAAACAGATAAGTGGTACCTTATGTTCGCAGCTGCATTATTCAAATAGCCAAAAGGTGGCAACAGCCCAGATATCCAGCAGTGGGAGAATGTGTGAACAAATTGTGGTCCCTCTCTACAACAGAGTATCATTCAGCCGTAGAAAGGAGGAGAGCACCACTGACGCTTCAAACGGTGTGCAACGGTTAGGGGCACTGACCACCCCCTGCAGCCAAAAGTCCCTATCGAACTTTCAGCTCCCCGAAAACTTAACTACTAAAAGCCTACTAATGGGGCACCTGGGCGCTCAGCCGGTTGAACATCCTGCTCTTGATTTTGGTGCAGGTCATGATCTCAGGGTCTTGAGATCAACCCCGGGTCAGGGCCCACACTGGGCGTGGACTCTGCTTGGGATTCTCTCCCTCCCTCTTCCTCTAAACGACAAAAGCCTGCTGTTGTCCAGAGCCTGACTGACCAATAACGTAAACAGCCACTGAGTAATTTGTGTGTTACCAGTGTTGTGTACTGTATCCTTATAACAAAGTAAACTAGAACAAAGAAAATGTTAAGCAAATCGTAAGGAAGAGAAAACACATCTGCAGTGCTGTACTTTATTGAAAAAATCCCACGTTAAGTGGAGCCATGCAGTTCGAACCCGTGTTGTTCCAGACTCAGCTGTACGGACACGCGCTGCTTGTGGAGGAGCGTCTGAGATGGGCTGAAGAAGCCGGCATGATGTGTGGTGTTAGAGTTCTTGTCTGTGACATGTCCAGAATAGACGAATTTATCCAGATGCAGATTGCCGGTTGCCAGGGGCTGGGGGAGGTAAGGGGAGGAAGGCACAGCTGGCGGGGAAGGGGTTTTACCTCTGAGCCATGGGAATGTTCCAGAACTAGATAGAGGTGATGGTGGCATAATGTTGTGAGGTTACTCGATGCCACTGAATGGTGTGCTTTGGTTCATTTGACGTCCTGTGGATTTCACATCAATAAATCAAATATTTAAAAAGAAGAAAGAACTTTTGCAGGCTGAGAATTTGGGATGGGATGAGCTTGTACTGTGGACGGAGGTTTAGGCCCTTTTGGGTGTGTTTGTACCTGGGACCTAGACTTGTTAAAAATGCTAGCTAGGAGAGGAGTAGTTCTGAGCTGTATTTGTGTGGTAGCTATAGGAGTGGATTTAAAAATCCTTACAAAAGCAGAATTTTGAGGATGATTTATACTTTTCTGGTGCTAGGTTGAAACACTGAAGTAAATTGGGGGTTTTCTTTTTTTTTTCATTGACTTGGGAAGAAACGGCTTTATTGTAGCTGTCTTTGCCCACCACCACCACCCTCCCCTGGCGCCTGGCGTGTGACAGTGGAGTTGGTGTTGCCCTAATGAACAGGATGTTACCTGAAGGCCAGGCGCCATCTGCCCAGTGAGCCAGGAGTTCCCAGAGTCTCCGTGGTGGGGGGTGGGGAGTGTCTCTCCCTCTCTCTCTCTTTCTCTCTCTCCCTCCCTCTTTCTCTTTCCCTCTCTCTCCCTCTTTCTTCTTCTCCTCTCTCTCTCCCTCTCTCTTTCTTCCTCTCCCTTTTTCTCTCTCCCTCTTTCTTTCTCCCTCTCACTCTCTCCCTCTGTCTTATAAAGGGGGTAGGCCTGGCCTGGGAGAAAAAGACCTTTGTTGGTGGTATTTTAGTATTCCTAAAGTATTACAGTAGAGCTGATTTTTGAGTTGGCAGCCCTGAAATGAAGCCCCGGCGCTGCCATTTCCCGACTCCGTGTCCATGGGCAGGTTGCTAAGCCGTCCTGTGCCTCAGCTTTGTGGTCCCTGCCTGGGGACGCTCGGGCCGGCTTGGGAACGGCCCGATGAAGTGAAGCGCGCACGTGCCGGGACGGGGCCGCCCCCGGGCAGCAGAGCCTGTCTGAAGAGGCAAAGGCTGTGACCTTGTGTTATCCATGGAGTGTTGACTCCAGGGAGCTCGGGGGCTCCCTTCAGTCTCCGTGCGGGACCCCCTCCCGAGGTCCCCGGCTGTCGCACACTTTCTTTGCACTGCCAAGTGGGGGAAGTGCAGAGGACCTGGGTTTTGTTTGGTCTTTCATCCACTGTCCTCCCTAATCGATAAAGACTCCCGCATCCCCGCCTCCCCACCCCTGGATTCCACGTGGATAGTGGTATTTCATTCTCATGGGCCTTTAGGTGAGAAAGAAATGGGCGTATCCCCACGTGCGGGTTTACATACTGACTTCTTTCCCCAGTGCTATCAAGAAAAGCAAAGTTCAACAAACATGACATTATCACTGACTTTCCAGGGACCCTCTCCTTGCCTTGGCATCTGTTACTCAGCGATATACTAACCCCTTCTGGCCAGTTCTCCCAAGTCGTAACCAGTCACATGTCCACTCTTTTCCAAATCTCGGTTTGTCGTTCCTTCTCTTTCCCCTTCATCCAGGAAGCATTTCTCAGACGCCCACTAAACGCAGGGCGGTGCGCCAGGACGAACACAGGAGGCCCTTTGGCTCAAGGAGAATGAGAAGTCGCTGTGATCACAGCAAAGCTGTATTAAGGGGGGCTAAGAGTTCATTAAACTCTGTTTCTGTAGCCATTTTATTCCCCAGTCATGCTCTCCCATAATTTTGGGTAATTTGTCCAAAACAACTTTTGCAGGGTATGCTTTGTGACTCTTTGTAAGTCTCCTTCCCTAAGTTTTTCTCTTGAGTGTGTTCTTTCTTTTCCTGGAAGTTTGTGCTGGTTTATGTCAAACAGCTCCAATGGCTTCTGGTTCTTCGCTTTCCTCTGGCCTCTTGGAAAACTTTTTAATGTCCTCTGGCTCAAACACATCCGTTTCCGTTTCACGGACACAGACGCGTGTCCTCCCTTGTCGCACCGATGTTGGGTAATTGGGTTGGCATTATCGGCCCCCTTGCATGGTTAGGCGGCCCCAGGAGGTGGCGTGGAGAGTCCCCCACGGTTCCCCAGCTAGCGGGGGACGGAAGTAGCCCCGGACCTCTCCGAGGCTGTGAGGTTATATTTCGGCTCTCCCGTCCGTGTCGGGGCTGCCCACTGTGATGGGTCACTTCGATGCCGAGGACCGCTGTTCGCCGGAAGCCAGGCTGCAGGCCGCCTCCTCCTTAATGATCGCACACATGCGGCTGCCGGCAGTGGGAGACAGTATGAATATTAATAAACTGTATTTCACTTTTATTGCTTTTTTATTAGGTTTTCATGGAGATGGTGTTTGTGAGTGGAGTTCAGGCGCTGAGCTATAGACAGGCGTTTTGTTTTCCTGACAAAATGGCGAACCTAGCAGCCAGAGGCAGTGGTGTGTTCAGGAGCAGCTAGGAGGAGAAAAT
Organism: Enhydra lutris kenyoni; assembly: GCF_002288905.1. Taxonomy (NCBI): domain Eukaryota; kingdom Metazoa; phylum Chordata; class Mammalia; order Carnivora; family Mustelidae; genus Enhydra; species Enhydra lutris. The sequence goes on from NW_019154111.1 coordinate 4,483,550, forward strand.
GCCCGTCAGCATGGCAGGCCTATAAAATGGGATGAGCCTGTGAATTTTTATATGGTAACTACCATCAGAGGCAGATAAATACCGTCGTTCGGCCGTTCTGTGGGGAATTTCTCACGTGGCTGCAGCAGTGCCCCCCACCCAGTGATTCTGTCACCTCCCCCCAGGGTTGTCATGGGAGGGTTACCCTCCACTCCGCGCCCCCGCCCGGACCCCGCAGCCCTCATCCTCCCCCCTTCCATGACTTGTCTGACATCTTTCCACCAAACCAAAGTGGACATGCCTCCCCCATTTCTCAGGCCTTACCGTCTGTCTCTGTTCTGGTGTGACCACAGATGCCACCGGGCCAGCAGGTGAGAGTAGACTCGTCCAGGCCACTGGACCTTTGAGACCCAGACAGACCAGAACAGAGCTCCCATGTGGTTCCACAGACGGGAGGTGGTCCTGTGCCGGGGCAAGAGCCATCCCTCAGTGATCCCTTTGGTCCTTCCCTACGCGAGGGTGCTGTCTGGAGCTCTGAGCTGAGTGTGGCTGGGCTGTGTGGCTGTCAGGCCCCATCGTCTTTGTGATGGAGACGGAGATGTTCCTCACTGGGCCGGGTGACAGAGCCTCGCCACATAACCTTGTGTCTTGTGCAGCATGGGAGCGCACGTGTCTCTGGCAGCGTGGCACATGACTGTGGGAGAGCTGTAGGGGACAGGTCTAACCGAGCACGCCTGTTTCATGAGCCAGGGAGATCAGACGCATTGCTGCTAACTTGAAATAAGGTGGTGTATTTCAGCCAGGTCAGAAGACCTAGGAAACCCAAAGTGGTGAGTAATGGAGAATATTTAAATTAAACCGTTCTTGGTTACTTACTGAAGAGGAGGGAAAAAAGTGTGTTCCTGCTTTTTCAATTCCAGACTTTACCTCAGTTTAGAATTACTCCACGGAAAGACTATACCCTTCGTGCACGTAGAATTTGCTCATCCTTAGAATTCGATTATCACCCTTTTCATGTCTTCAATTTGCAGCACTCTTTATTGAGTGCCTACTGCATGCTGAATACTGTATTTTAATACTCTGTTGAATGCAGATATTTTTAGAAATAGTCATGAGTCACAATATTGGAGGATAAAGAATATCCCGTGTGACCGAAAGTGACTGAAACTTATCCATTTTGACACCAAGCTTATCCATTTCAACACCCCTTTTCTAGACAGAAATCTGACCAGAAGACACCTTAGCCCCCACTGCCTTGTGACAGAGATTAGAGGACGAAGGGGGAGCAACCCTGGGCTTTAGCGATCTACCTGCTGATGGCCACAGGTCTACATTTAATCCTCGTGACAACGGTTCCTATCCCTACCTAGTAGATGAAAACATAGAATCTCAAGAAAGCAGTTGCGAAGTGCCACAAGGCTAGTAGTAAGTAGCTGCTGGGATTTGAACCAGACGTGTCTAATTCCCAAACACATGCTCCTGCCAAGGGGTGTCCTCTCTCCCACCAAGCCTTTTCTTAACCCCTCAGGGTTATCGTTATGAGTATGCCAAAATGTGCTCGTCTGTAGAGATGCAACGTATGCATTCTAGTTAGATGCTTAATTCTCTTTGCTCCAAAGTAAAAAGGCTCTTGTTATCTCTGTTCATTGAATTCTTAATAACTAGAGCTGCTGTTTATTAAGTGCCTATTATATGCCAGGAACTATACACACACACACACAGCATCTCTCTTCTGCACAACTTTTGCAGCTAACTATTTTGCCTGTTTTGCCAGTGGGGAGACAGCCTCAGAGAGGTTAAGGAAATTGCCCGTGATCCCATAGCCATGAAGGTACAGAGCTGGGTCATTCTGCCTCTAGACCTGTCATGTTTCCCCAGAGCGGTTGGTCTTATGGTCTCAGGGTTCAGCCGTCTGTGCTTCCTGCTGTCAGGGTGCTATCCTCCCCTCCTCCCAGCAACGTGATGCCCCAGCCTGCTCAGGACTGCAGGGTCAAGTCACCAAACTTGTTAGAGGTCCTGAAGAAATAGTGCACATGAGCCAGAGGACCTGGAGTCTGGCTTCGGGCTGGACATGTGACCTTGAGCATGTCATTAACTTCTGGAATTTCAGAAGCATAAACCCCTAGTCCCTGCCTCCCTGCCCAGGCATTTGTCACACACAGAGGAGAATTTCTGTGTGCTCTGTCCACATAATGTGTGTAGGCTGAGTTGTGTTTAGTACATATGCACACAGCTTTCTTTTCTGATGCATATAGATGCTATTTTGATTAGTATATTGAAAAACATGTGGGTGCCATAGCTTTTTTGGCATTTTGTATTTTCTGTTGGAAGCTAATAAAAGTACAGTTACTCCCATGTGGCTTTGACTGCCCCCCAACCCCCAGTTTGAGAGATGGGGCTGAAATTCCGCTGAATGTCCAGGACTGCAGTCTGGGGGAAGGGGGAGCACCCACCTGCACACCTCAGTAGGATTGCTGTGCATGTCCCGGGTGCAGGGACACAGCTGGCTCCGTGCAGAACGGTGTTGGGGTGAAGCAGGCTCTTCCTGGAGGAGGCATCTCCACGGTCAGGGCATGTGAGGTTCATGTGTGGACTTTAGGACCTCTGTTTGTGGTGCTCAGAGGCCTTTTGGAGTTTACCTCCAAATTCTGGATTATGTTCTCATAGTTGTTGATGCCAAATAAATGAGCTCCAACCACCACTAAATTTGTATATCTCTACTAAAAAGAGAATACTGTTTCAGGTACTCATCAGAAATTGGTCAGTCAGATTGGTCATTTCTCTGAGCACTGGCTTATTGAAACTTAAAAAAAAAAAAAAAAAACAAAAAAAAAAACAGGTGCCTGGGTGGTTCAGTCGTTGGGCATCTGCCTTCGGCCACGGTTGTGGTCCCAGAGTCCTGGGATCAAGCCCCACATTGGGGCCTGCTTCTCCCTCTCCTTGTGCTCTCTCTGTCAAATAAATATATAAAATATTAAAACAACAACAACAAACAACAGGGGCCCCTGGGTAGCTCAGTTGGTTAAGCGTCTGACTCCTGGTTTCGGCTCAGGTCATGATCTCAGGGTGGTGAGATCGAGCCCCGCGTCAGGCTCTGCACCCAGCAGGGAGTTGGCTTGGAATTCTCTCTCCCTTTTCCCCTCCCCCTGCATGGGCCCGTGCGTAGGCTCATGTGTTCTCACTCTCTCTAATAAATAAACTCTTTAAAAATAAATAATTAATTAAAAATAGTAACTGGCTGTATGCTGATATGCCCATTGGTGCATTAAAATCCTTTAACTTTTCACAAATTTTATTTTTGAATATAGGAATTTTTTTTTTTTTAATTTCCCTTTTCATACAGTCTGGTCCAAATAGAGTCAGTACCTTCCCTGAAAGGAGAAGTAAGTGTACCTCATAGTTTATTTCTAAAGAATCTCTGGATTTGTTTCATAAGACGCAGTTCTTAATTCATTATTTATTTTTAATATGTAATTTGATCATTTACGGAGTCCGGTCGTGTATACTATTTCGTTTAATCATCAGAACAGCTCCGTTTCATCCCCACTTACACATGTGGAAACTGAGAAGCTGCCTCGCCGGACACAGAGCCAGGAGGGAGTCAGCTCGTCCAGCACCAGGCTTCCATGTTAGTCCGGTTTCTTGCGCAGAAATTGTATTGTATACGGTCATGCCAGGTCAGAGTGTCAGTGACTCCACGTAGCATAATACTGGTGGGGAGGAAAAAAAACCCTCAAAACCTCAAACGAGCAGGCCTCGGTGACACCGCTGCTGTCCCGTCGTAGGCTGATTGTGTAGGAGGAGGACGTGTGTTCGTCCGCGCTCCCTCCCCAGACACGAACGCTGGAGTTCATTAGCGATAATGGTAAAGGGCGCGTCTGAGTGCTAAATTACCAGCAGCCGCCATGTCGTCGGATGCTGGGTTTATCCGCACCAGCGCCAGATGTTTGCACAACAGAAACTCCACAACTACAGGGACGTGTCAGCCAGGCTGTGCCGCCAACCCCCTGTGGAGCCAGGACCAGGCCAGGGTGACAAGGAGGGGAGTGTTCTTTTGGTCTGAGGTGGACCTTTCCTGCAAAACCCCAGCGTTAGGCCACCAAAGGCGATCTTGGAAGTGACTTCATCCATCTCCTACGGGGCGGATCCTGCTTGATACCCTTATGTCAAACACATACGCGGTCCAGGCCCGTGGCCCGGTGCTGAGGAGGAGCCATTTCAAGGCCCCTGAGGCAGACTGGCGGGTTCAGCTGCCTGACTGGTCAGGGGCCTGCTGGGTGCCCCTCCCCCGTGCTGTGAGCGGGACCAGCTGCCCTGACTCTGAGTCTAGTGCTCATGACACGCAACACAGACAGCTATTTTCTGACAAACGGACCATGGGCTGATGTGGTTCTTGCTCCTTCGTGCCGGCCAGCAGGTGTCCTGTGGTGCTATGGAGCTGCTCCGGGCACAGCTCCTTCCTGAGCACTGGCCTGCCGTCCTTTAAAATCTGTCGCCTCTACTCTTCCCTGGTCCTTGGGTACCTGGCATTGGGCCCCCTGTGCCCCTCTGCCATCTCAGTCCCTGTCCCTGTCAGGGACACTCTGTCTCCCAGGGTTACTAACACATTTCTCTGGACTCTGTCCTCCTCCTCCTTTTTTTCTAATTTCAGAGTCCGAAATCTCTAGACCCCAATTAGTCTTGACTCTTGTCTGGCAACATCCAAGCCGTCATTTTGAAGTTCTGAGCCACACGATTAAATGTGAGGTCAGCTATTACCCTCAGGCCAGCAGGAAGCTGGTGACAGGCCGAGGCGGGCAGTTCTGTACGGGGAGGAAAGCCATCCGGACTTGCTAGGTGAGAAAGCCCTCGGAGCAGCTCCCCTGTAGCGGGCAGAGTACTAGGCGCCTTCACTGGTTTAGCTGCTACGTATTGTATGAAGACAATTCTGGGCTATTTCACGGGAAATAATTATTTTCATTCCAAATCGGATAGCAAGCCGATTCTCTCTCACAGGAGAGTATGTACCATAAGTAACTTCGATAGGACGCACTTAAACTAGCTAAATCATAGTGCTGAGAACTTCCAGGTTCTCTTTTGCCCGTGAACTTCCTTGTGGTCATTGAATTAGGCCGTCCTGTTAACACCCAACAAAACGCGAACTCCTTCTGTCTGATTGTGTGTGTCTGGTTTGGTCAGATTCCCCCCAGAGCAGAGTGGGCCTGTCAGGGAGGCGACCACAGCGTTCATCGTGCTCAGCAGGTTCCTCCAAGCTATAGCAAGATCAGTCTTTAGCTCTTGCTCTGGGTCGCCAACTGACGAAATTAGGAACATTTTCATTTGGAGAATTTCTCTTCATATGCCTTGGGAATATTAGGGTTTGACTTGGCAGTGATACCAGAAGACACGAGCTCTTAATTAAACTGGAAATGAAATTGCAATATATTTTAGTACATGTAAACTGTTGAAAGTACCCCAAAGTCTTAGGAGTTAATGGTCCTCTTCACTTTTTTTTCCTAGGTCCTGTACTGGTAGCATTAAATATATACACATAGGCAGAATTCTCCTTGTAATGAACGTTAGTATTTTTAAGTTTGCCGTCCGGGTGTTGGTTGAGTGGGAGGTGGTAAGAGGGAACGTAATTTTACATGGGAATTCATCTCTGATGTTAAAAATAGTAGTCACCAGAGACATATGATTGATACACAAATATTATCCCCTACCACATTATGCAGGGAAGCATTTGATGCTAAAAGTGTAGGCCGCAGTGGAAAGTAAATAGGAGACCAGCCCTCTGAGATGTTTACCTGTAACTGGGATCAGAGCCCCCGGTAAAGCCCTCGGGAGAGAACCAGACACGAGCCGTCAGCTTCCACCTCCCAGCCCTGAGTATCCGAGCCGGACCCAAGAGGTGACAGTATGAAGCCAGCTCTTGCAGACCTTTCTGTGTCTTCCAGTGTCTGGTGGCCCCTCGGCTGCTGCTGACATTCAGAGGTCAAGTGATCGTGTACCTGACAGTCATTCCTGGTTAGTGGAAGCCGCCAGGAGAGGAACTGGGAAGGACGGGGGAACAGGAGCACGAGGAGCCTGCAGAGCCCAGAGAAGGCGAGGCGGGGGGCATCTTGGGCATTGACGAGTCATCAGCGCCAGGCTCACGTGGTCAGGAAGGAGCAGGACCTCAACGGGCTGGGTCTGGCCAGACTTCGGGGGCAGTGAGAAGCAGTGCACGAGTGTGTGTGCACGGCGTGCGTGTACGTGCCTGTGCACGCGCATCTGCAAACACGATGGCCCACGACACTTCTCCTTCCAGGCCTCATAGGCCATCTGTTTGCCGACCTTGCCAGCACGTTACAAAAGGTCGGAGGTGCTCAGGAGCAAGGGCAGACTTACCCCTGGATGTGCTCAAACTCTGCTTTCCAGAGCCTGGCTGGAAGGACGCGAGGCCTCCTTCTCCCCAGAGATCTTCGCCCTCTCTGTGGGAGACTCTGTTTCATCCCATATCTGCATTATTCTCCTGCCCTCTCACTCGTCCGCTGGCCCCAAAACTGTCTCAGAACATTATCGAACACAAAGGTGAGCAGTTTTAGCGAGAATTTTGTTTAGTTTAGGGCAGGAGGGACTAATTATTAGACACCCTCCCCCTTACTGCTTGAGGTTTGTGAGTTTAAGGGTCCAAGAGACCAGTATTTCCCCAGGTGCTGGTGAGGGATGCCTGGCAATAGACTTGAGGTGTGGGTGGGGGAGGGAGACAGAGAGTGGGGGTAATAAACTACTCGTGCCCTTTGTTAAATTAAAACAGAAATTCTTCAGTAACATTTAAGTGTTCTGTGTTCAGCACATTTGCTGTTAACTCTGATTCCAAGATTTACCATTAGGTGCATTCAGATCAATAATTAACACGCACAGAGCCCGCGCTGTGGACCAGCCACTGTGCCACTTGCAACGGAGAGCGCGGACCAGAGCAACAAGTGTTCCTGGTCTTAGGAGCTCTTCACTCATGGTGGCGGGGGTGGGGGCGGCCCACAGAGCCTGGTCACTACTGCCCAGCCCCCCAGAAGGACCCAGAGGAGGGGCAGGGCAGGTACACAGCCCAGGGGGCCCGGGGAAGGCTTCCCGTGGGCCCTGCAGGAAGCAGAATCGACGTCTCCCGCTTTGGAGCCCCAGGCCCTCATCTGACACTCCACTGCACCCACATGCTTGCAGGTCTGGCCAGCCCTTCCCCCACTTAGAATCTCTGGTACCAAGTACTGTGCTCGACTCACTGTAGGTCCCTCCGGGGATGCTCATGAATGAGTGAATGAGTGAATGAATGAATGTATGTTGGTTCCAAGGAAGGATGAGCCTGGGCTGGCAAGTTGGACTGAATTAGAAGCATCTGGAATGCCATGAATGTTACAGGTCCTTGGCAGCGAGGGCGTTTCCCGTCTAGGGAGGAAGCAGTGTAGCCTGCAGTCCGCCCCACACACAGGGTGGAAGCTGGGGGACAGCCGGCTCGGTTCCTGACCGAGAGCCGAGCCCCAGCATGGCCCGGGATCCGTCCCAAGAGTGTGCCGCTAACAGAGGCAGCATATTAAGGGAAGGAACCAGACCTGAAGAATGCCTCTGTGATTGTCGGGCTGAGAAGAGTGGAGCCGACTCAAGCCAAGCCACTCAGTTGCCTGGGGCAACTCAGGTCCATGGAGACACTGTCCCGGAAGCGGGGCCCGGCTCACAGGACAGAGAGATACCAGGAGGTTCCAGTGCAAAGAACTTCAGGCCTTCCAGTCCTAGGAGGGCGGAGCTCCGGGCCTCGGAGTGTGGACCGGCAGGTAATCCAGAAGTCTTTCGGCCGTGGAAGTGGATATGTGCTTCTGTTTATTTACAGAGGTGCCTGGTGTTCTGAAAACTCACCATGAAGTTTCGAAATTAGCTTTTAATAAAGACAACTGGAAAGCAAGATTGCTCCCTCCCACCTCCCCCATTCACCTCTAGCCTGCCTGCGGTCCTCATTTGGGACGGCGGCATGCTTCTAGCGCAGAAACAAGCTGAGGAAGAGAAAGCTTCAACGCTAAAGCCAGAGAGAACTTTGCAGATTTCCTTTTTCATGTTGGTGACGTGACGTGGTGGCCAAGACATTGACCCAGTTGAAGCTTTGAGGCTCCATCAGAGAGCCGCATCTAATGGCCTCGTCTGCACGTTTATATTAGGAAAGGTGTGTTACCAGCTCCCCCAAAGTGCAAAGTCTGCCCAAAATAGAGATGGAAGAGTGACTTTATCATCTAGTGAGTCAGTAGCAGCCAAGAGGAAGGATGGATATAGCATCGTGATATTCTGCACGGGAGATTCACAGGCAGGCACACTGGGGGGTGGGGGTGCCGTGTAAGGCAGCGGCCCTGGGGTGTAACAGGGCCCCCAGGCCCCACGACGGACTGGAGACATCGCCCGTGGAAGCAAGCTTCAGAGGGTCCCCGGAGCCACCGTCAGGCCGCCCTCCAAGCTTTGTCAGGTGGCTGTGATCCAAAACAGAAGGGCCGGGCCCTCTTGTCCTGGTTGGGACATTCAGGAAACGCATCGAAGCCTACACATGCCCACAGACGTGAAAAGGATTCTATCTTCCGAAGACTCTCGGCTGATCTTAACGTGAAGTTAAAGTGATTCTCCACATTCGAGGCATTTCTGCAAGCCTGTTTAGGATACAGACCCAGATAATTCTATTCCTGGGGACATTCAAGATAACCCATGTCTGTCATGGTCTGTACTTTAAAAAACATCTCTCGCCTCATAAACACCCTCGTAAAACAGCTTGCCCTCAACACCCAAGGCACCTTGTGGGGCAGCATTTTAAGTCAGCGACATAAATTCAACATTAGGTACCTCGTGTCAGAGTTTGTGGCCACTTCTCCTTCAAAGTGCCGTGCCTGGGTCTGGGGGTGCTTTTTTCCCAAGGTCCTACACCTGCTGCATGATGAGCTGTTTGGGCACCAGCAAAGCTGGGGTATAAATCAGGACCGGCTAGAGGCAGGTCCTCAGGAGAGGGAATGGCGAGCCAGCTGGATGGGATCTGCCACAAGCAGTCCTGGGGCAGAGTGGAGTCTTTTGGGGGGTGGAGGGGCATTCTTTGGAGACGGGTTCACCTGTAGAAAATTCTGGATTCACCCTTGCTTCCCCACCTTCTCATACCCCGTCCACACTCTTCCTTGTTGTGATCTGCAGGAAGCTTTGCCCCACACCGTTTCTGCCTTCGGGGATGAGAAAGCCTAGTGTCCGCATCGAAATGATTCTTAATAAAGGCATCCTGGGTGTTAAGTATTTATTTTAAGGTAAATATTCTACTTCTGAGAGGTTAAAAAAACAAATATTTTTCACGCAGAGCCCTTTAACTAGTCAGTGAGGGAGTGTCTTTAGGCTTTTTTATCTGGCTCTGCAGCAGCCACCTAACAAACTGGGCTCCTGAGCTGAGCTGACAAGGACGCAGAAATGAAGAAATAAACAAAAAGCCATGTTAATTTCAAGCTTCAGTAGGAACACAAAAAGAAATATTAGCATTCGCCGAATGACAAATAATGAAAGGGCTAGGATTTGCTAATGCTTTTAGCGAAGTTTTGTAAGCTCTCCTGGAATTTTCTTCCCATCAGGTAGAGCACATTGATGACTAGCAGTGCCCCGCGAAGGTGGTTCAGTAGGTGGTGTGAGTTAGAGATCAGGACCTGCAGGCATGTGCTGTTCCCTTCTAATCGACTCAGAGTAGCCCCGTCTCTCTAGTGTAATCGTCGTAATTGCTGGTCTGCTGGATGGAAAGTCACTTCACCTGGCAAGAAGGATGGTCAAGGTTGCTGCTGTTGTTAAGATATTTGTAAAAAAGAAAAGCAGGTCAGCCTCCAGCTCCTGTTTGTTTCCTGCGTCTTTTACACCCCTGTCCTTTAGAAGTCTGTCCTCACCTTGACACGATTATTTTACACACCGAGAAACATAAAGGTTCTGCAACGTGAACTCCTGTGTCAGGTGGGACGGAAGGCACTGTTGATTTCTGTTTACCTTAATTCAGTTTCAGAGGTGTTTTTTGAGTCCCTCCTGTGTGAGGTGGGGTGTAAACACAGGCCTGCGGGGTCTCGTGGCAAGTTAGAGGAAGGGGAGCTTCACCTTCTCTTGAAGGAAGAAGTCAGGCGACTTCTTGTCACCTGCTAGATTGCTTCTTGTCCTTGCCTCTGTAGATTGTAACGTTCACACACAGTCACTTTGTATACTCAACACTTAGCAAGTGTTTGACGCCCAGTGGGCAGCCGACAGATGTCTGATGAGGGAGCTGACAGGCACGGCAAGAAAGGTGTCATGAGGCAGGGGCCTGTGAGGTGAACGGAAGACAGCGTAGGACGTTGACCTAGGCAATCAGTGAGTGTGAGGGTGCTCCGGGTCAGGAGACCAATCTTTAGTCTGGAGAGCCTGGAGTGGGAAGAGCAGACTGTGGCAGGCCAGCCTCATCCACTGCTCACTAGGTGCTACGCTGGCCAAAATGAACACGGTTGACCTTTGAATAATGCAGGCATTAGGGGCACCAACCCTGTGCATGGTTGGAAATCTGTGTATAACTTTTGACTTCCCAAAACCTTAACAACGAATAGCCCACTGTTGACCGGAAGCCTTACTAGTAAATAATCAATTAACCTATATTGTATATATTTAAGACGTGTTATATGCTGTGTTCTTACACTGAAGTCAGCTAGAGAAAAGAAAATGTTGTTAAGAAAATCATAAGGAAGGGGCGCCTGGGTGGCTCAGTGGGTGAAACCTCTGCCTTCGGCTCAGGTCATGATCTCAGGGTCCTGGGATCGAGCCCCGCATTGGGCTCTCTGCTCGGCAGGGAGCCTGCTTCCCCCTCTCTCTCTGCCTGCCTCTCTGCCTACTTGTGATCTCTCTCTCTCTCAAATAAATAAATAAAATCTTTAAAAAAAATCATAAGGAAGAGAAAATACATTTGCTGTACTGTACTATAAAAAAAATCCATGTAGGGGCACCTGGGGGCTCAGCCGGTTGAGTGGCCGATTCTTGGTTTTAGCTCAGGTCATGATCTCAGGGTCCTGCGATCAAACCCCAAGTCAGGCTCCCTGCTCAGTGGGGAGTCTGCTTCTCCCTCTCTCTCTGCTCCTCCTCCTCCCTCCCTCCCTCTCTCTCTCTCATAAATAAAATCTTTAAATAAACAGATAAATAAAAATTTAAACTCCGTGTATAATAGACCAGTGCAGTTCTAACCCGTGTTGTTCAAGGGTGAACTCTAATTGTCACACACAGTCTACCAAGCTGAAAATATTTGTTATCTGTCTCTTTACAGAAAGAGTTTGCTGACCTTTGCTCTAGAGGAATCCACAGGGATGGGTGGAGTTAGCTGAGGACCCTATCGTAACAGAGCAGTGTGTACTCGGCTGTCCTGATCAGGGGACTGACCTGGTCAGAGGCGTGGTTTAGGAAAGTTACCGTGGGAGTGATTCAGTGGGGCGGGGCTTCCGGGAAGGAACCGGTGCAGAAGAACCAGTTAGGAGGACATTAGAGTATCCATCTGTTCGGGCATTGCTGGAAAGAGCCCGTCACTTGGAGTCTTCTTTGAAAGTTGACTTGCTTTGTCAACTTTGTCCCCAGGACTAGAAATCTTTGCCCTTCTCCAAGGGCAGTTTTGTGTCACTCATTTGCAGACCCACCCCAAAGCTCCTTCCAGAAAACTCAAGTCAACCCCACCTAACTGGTCAGGCTCTCTCTTACTTCTAGTGTTTGCACGGAGTTGTGTGTCCTCTATCAAAACCTGTCCATACCCTGAGGCCAGAGGCTTTGGCCACACGTCTCTCAGTGGTTAGCTAATATTTTAGACAATAACTAGACCTTTCTAAATGTTGATACGGTCATTGAACAGGATGTCTTGTTGGAGGAAATAAACCCTGTCTCATTCCATACGTTAGTCAGAATCCATCAGGCCAGTAATTGTAAGAGCAAGCATCTGTCTGTCTGATGCACCAACACCCATCAGATAAAAGTAGTTCAACCCCCATCAGTCGTTTGGGTACAATAAAACTAAAATTAGACACAGCATAAATCCAGTCAAGATGACAGCATTTATCCCAGTGTTTGTTTTAAGATTGATAGAGGCAGAAGGCTAAAGCATCTGGACTTCAGGGACAGTTCCGTGAGAGGGCTCAGAGTGGGAGGAGCCTGGTGGAGGGAGGGAAGGTGACCGCGGGTCTGGGACCTCAAGTTCACGTCTAGCACTTCTTTCCCATCGTGACCCTCAGGCCTGTCAAGGGTATGAAATGCAAAAGTTTTGGAAATGCAAATCAGGTTTTACTTAGTAATATTCATTAATGACCTAAATCAAGGGAGAATCTCCTACTTAACGAAGTAACTAATTCGCTCTGGGAATTGCTGTTGGAAACAGGAGACTAATTGATTAATATGATCACGGTGTTCATTTCTCTTCCTTCTGTGGAAAGGAGCCAGGATTCAGCCCATGCCAGGTTTGGTACTTGGGGCTAGACCAGATCATTCTGCCCAGAGTCAGTTTTGCTCCTCTCCACAGAGCTGGCCTGATCCCCATCCCTGTGCTTCCGTTCCTGCTCCCTTCACAAAGGAAGGCCGTGTCTCTAGCACTTTCTCTCTAAAATTTTGCAAGTTCAGGCTCAGCCCACAGCTCACCCTTTGGATGAATTTGGGCTGTCTTGCCCTTACGGATCCATCCCTTCTTTAAGTCACCATTTTACCCTACTCAATACCATACAGTTTAGCACTTAATTTTTCTTATTACTTTATGTATGGAATAGTGGAAAGCGGTTAGCAGATTAAAAACAAAAATATTCCCCCCATTTTACATGGTATGAAATCTGACCTCACTGAGGGGATGTGCAGATCTCATCTCAGCTCTGAGGGTCGGACAAGACAGTGGAGGGGAACCCACATTCTGGCCGTTGGTGTTATTACCATTGTTGGCTGTGTATCTCTCAGCTTCTCTACTACACTGACACTTAAGATCTGCAAACCAGCCATCAACCAGCTTTTAAACACCCTTTATGAATGGGCTTTACCCTAAGCCAGACAGTTTGCTGGCAGTAAACAGTGTTTAAACAGACTTCCTCAGTTACTGACTGCCATTGCAGGAGGAGGACAGGGAAGACCCACCTGAAGTAAAGACAAGAATTCAAATGGCAATCCCCGCCTCCCTGGGTGCACCGGCTGGGGTGTCCCTCTCTTGGGGCACGGGCAGGAGGGGCCCCCTAGCCCTCATCTTCCTGGTTTAGTCTTACAACAAAGAGCAGAAGATGTCGGGGCAGCTGCGCAGAGAGGGGCATCTGGCCTTGAGCTCGGGAGCCCTGCCGGCCGACTGGCAGACCGAAGTATGAATGAGAACGAGGGTACATCACTGTCAAGGTCAGACGCCCACGCTACTGCCCACACTTGTTGCTAGCCAACATGCTCCTTCTGTGTGTTTCCTGGCAGTCCTTCTGTTCACCCCCTTCCTGCTCTTCATCACCCTGGGGGGGCCCACAGCAGGGGTTGCTCTGTGGGTTCCGGGCACAGTTTAGTGGTCATCCTCTCCCCACCCCACCCCCCTTTTTTTCTTCTTCATAAAAAATGTTCTAACCGCGGCTTCTGTAATCACCTCTGTTCTAACCACTGGGACTTTCTGTTCTAGACAGATTTATTGCTATTAAAATATTTGTCTTAATTGTTGCAGGTGGTAAATTCTGCCTTATGGGCTTTGTTCCAACTTGCATTATTTTTTGTGAGGAGGATACTGAGTAGGTTGTAAAAATATTAAATCATGCCATGACGAAGAAGAGTGAAAGTGTAAATTCTTTATAAATAGTGATAGGAGTCAACGATGAGGTAGGCATGTAAAAGACAGCCCACGATGATCAAATAAATTGTGATTCTGGTCTAATGATCTTAATTAATTCCCAAGATTAATAAAAATTGTTACTTTTAATTATTGTTTTTGAAGTCCCCATGTTGTGAAAGTGGGGCTTGAACTGACCTTTTTACAGCAGTTAACACTTGGTTGATATGTCTGACTCTTTTTTTTTTTTAATTTTATTTATTTATTTGACAGATAGAAATCACAAGTAGGCAGAGAGGCAGGCAGAGAGAGGAGGAAGCAGACTCCCCGCAGAGCAGAGAGCCTGATGCGGGGCTCGATCCCAGGACCCTGAGATCATGACCTGAGCTGAAGGCAGAGGCTTTAACCCGCTGAGCCACCCAGTCGTCCCTACTTGGTTGATATGATATATAGAACTGTCTCAGTTGTTCTTATAAACTTGACTGGGCTTCCATGTCAAAGATGTTTTATCATTTTTTCCAACTTAAATGTAACATTTCATTTTCAAATCTCTAAGTCAGAGGCTGATCAGTTCTGTTAACATTTCACTGGTTCTGAGGAAGAATGTCAGTTCCCTGAGGGCAGGGCTGTCTGGTAGGGATGAGTCTGTTTTATTACTAATTTATTTACTGCGTTCTGTCTAGCTTCTACAACATGTCAGCACCCACTGTGGTCACTGCATAAGTATTGAATGAATGAAAGAATGAATGGCTATAGACCTAAAACTAAACTAAATCAATAAAAATCTCTTTATGAAAATCCAGAACAGTTTATTATAGTGTTAAAATTTGAATGTGTATGTTGGGATGAGCACAGAGTGTTTTATGCAACTAACGAATTGTTGAACACTACAACAAAAACTTGTGATGGACTATACGCTGGCCAACTGAACATTAATACTAAAAAAAAATTAAATTAAAAGAATTTGGATGTGTAATTTTAAACAAGATCATAAATACCGAACAAGTGGGAATAATTAAAAATTCTTTGCTCCTTGGGCACCTGGGTGGCTCAGTCTATTAAGCGGCTGCCTTCAGCTCAGGTCAGGATTCCAGAGTCCTGGGATGAGTCCTGCATTGGGCTCCCTGCTCAACAGGGAGTCTGCTTGTCCTTTCTCCGCCCCTCCTCCCACTCTCTCTGTTTCACTCTCAACTCTCTCTTTCACTCTCAAATAAATGAATAAAATCTTTTTTTTTTTGCTTGCTTTTTTTTTTAAGATTTTTATTTATTTATTTGACAGAGATCACAAGTAGGCAGAGAGACAGGCAGAGAGAAGAGGAAGCAGGCTCCCTGCTGAGCAAAGAGCCCAATGTGGGGCTCCATCCCAGGACCCTAGGATCATGACCCAAGCCGAAGGCAGAGGCTTTAACCCACTGAGCCACCCAGGCGCCCCAAATGAATAAAATCTTTAAAAAAAAAAAAAATCTTTGCCTTTCTGAACGATAGTGTTCCATGCCTGGAATCTGGCAATGCCTGTTTCTAATAAATGCATTGAAGTCGCTTCATTAAAACTTTACTCCCTGCTGAAAGTACTATCGGAGAGTCTAATCCACTTTGGCACAGAGATCATATAAATAGTTCTTAATCGGCTTTAATTTTCTGATCTGCATTCAGCAGTGTTTATAGAGGCTGGCGTCAGGATAGGTGCAGAGCAATCACAATATTAGAGAAAATGTCACGTTAGCAGTTCTCTTCAAGGAAGTCTATGAATACAAAGTTCACCAGTGTTGTTTTCTATAAACCTGTCTTTGGTTTAATTACTATTTCTTTTAACTATTCTACCTTTTACTTGAATAATCTTTTATTATTGTTTGATGTGCCAGTTTAACTCCGCTGAATTCCAGATGTAATACTTTGTTTTTAAAGTATTATAAAAATATCTTAATGTTCTTTCTGTGGCAAATTATTCTTTGGGTTCATCGTTTCAAATTGTGGGTTTTGAAAAGTGTTATTTTTCAAGTTGTAATCAAAACTAGGGGAGATTTAAACTTGACTGCAAGAAATCCATGGCGGGGGGGTCGGAATCCATGTAACCATCTTGGAAGGCAAGGGTGCAGCCTGACCCTCTCCCTTTGCTGCCGTCAACAGGCGTGATCAGTAATTACATGATGTTGCTCTTGCCACATAAAGAACTGGGCGGGAGCGTCCAGAATCTTAATTCGGGTGCAGACCTGTGGAGACCCTTTGACTCTGAGCCCCTCCACCCAGCCATGTGTTTGCTTGCAGAAAAATAGCCTCCCTTTATGAATTCTGAACCTTCTCTGGCCAGCCTCTCAAGCCAGTAACGAGTTGAAAATGTTTTAGTTTTTATCGTATCAGTTCTTGCTTGCCAAATGTCTGAAAGCGGTTTGGGAGTGAATTAAACCAAATTTTTTATTTTAGTAAATCCACTGAAAGTAAATGTCACCTATTAATTGTGCTGTGTTTTTGCTGTGTCTTGGCATTTCCATAAATAGAAGGTTAAAATAATGGGCATTACAAGGAGTAAATAAAGCTTAATTATCTCAGTTTAAAATTCAGCCAGGGGCAGGCCTGTGCCTGGCTGCAGGGGTGACCTCATTGCCATATGACTGCCATCAATAGCTCTTTCTCTTAATCCATTTCCTCTAAAAGCTGTACTAACGCATTTACAATGTTTGTAGTCCTTTCCCCCCATCATTATTGGTGTAGTTTAGCACTATGAAAGTTTTCACAATATAGGAGCCGTTCGGTTATGGAGCTGTTTGGTTATTCTAGGGTTTAGTACCTTATTTGTGTGTGTGACTATGACAGTATTGTTGCAAATGCAACATTTGGTGAGACCAAGGAATTTCCCATCGCGTGTGTGTGGCCTTGTGGTCATCTCTCCTTTTGCCAAATGTTATCCGTATAAGAACCATACTCAACAGATAATTTTTGGAGAACCTGTGACAGTCTTATTCTCTTATTCACAGTTGAGTCTTGAAAGGCTGATTCTAAAGAGACAATTTGAAGATCTTTCTCTCTCTAAGTCTACAAAAGAAAAAAAAAAAACAGGCTTATTAATGTTCCCTCCATCTGGAATTATATGAATACAGCTGTCTCCATCCTTGGGTCCATCCACCTCCATCCACCATCCTCCATCCTCCATCCACCACACCACCAACTCCTCCAAGTGAGAGATCCCGGCTCTGGTTTTATGGCTCATCCTCTTAGAGGACTTAAAATCAGGTGGAGTGCACAGTGACCCAGTGGCCCCAGGGACAGGTGGCCTCCTGGGTGGGAGGAGGGCACTGTGATTCTTCTGGAAAGGTCACCCCCTCCCCAGGATGAGAAGCCCTCAGTTTTTTTGATTTAGTTGTTAGCTAAAGGGATTAACCCAAAGGGAAGGATCTTAAGGCCATGTCCTTGGTTTTGTTGTTTTTGAAAGAAAATTGAATTGGGCTTTCTATAAATTCACTACCTTATACGAGAAAGCACAGGTTAAATTGATCCTGCCACTCGAATCCTTCTATGGTTATTTGATTATTTTCAAAATATCTTGACATTTGAAAGGCATATAGACAAAAGCCAATCAGTGTAAATAGTTACATTTCAAGGAGAAAGAAAAGACAGACATCAGCCCTTTTTTACTTCACCATTTTTAACCACTTAGATTCAGAGCTGGATTTTTTGTCTCAACTAAATAGAACAGCTACTAGTCAAGTCTAATGTGCAGTTTCTAACATTAACCAGACTATCCCAGAAAATCTGAATAACATTTATAACTTTTAATCACAAACTTAACGGCGTTATACTCTCACAGAATTGATTTCATTTGTTAATTTCTTCTAGTTAGTCTAGAAAAAATAAATGTGATAAAACACACTTAGCAGTGCTTGAAATGAAAGCGGTCTTACCAGACACCCAGCCAGAAACAAGTAACTCATGTCTGTTTCCCACAACATCTAACATCAGTCAAACTTACTGGTTAATACTGAGATTCTCTGACTATTGTTCCTTAAGGTATTATAGATTAATTGATGTGTATCACATGCAAATACATGCAGCCTTCCCTCCTACCTCAAAGACAACCCAAAGTAAAATGGAATATATTCACTACTTACTGCCTACGAAACCAGATTGTTCTAATGCGCAAAGGAAATTATGCTTTGTATATTATACAAATGTACAGATGTTTTCCTGGGTTTCTGGCAGTTTTTTTTTTAAAGAGCTTATTCCTTGCTGTTGTTTCCTTATTATAAAAGCCAACAAGTCAGCCCTGTTTCTGAAATGGTAGTCACTATTTTAGGACTCTGCAGCAGTGACTCAGCATGGAGGTAGATCAAAAATTATAAAATTGAGTTTAAAACTGTATATTTATATAGTCCCACTGAAGGTCAATTTAGCAAGTCAAACCAGCAGCCATAATATTTTTATATCCTCTCACCTGATAACCTCATTCCTTAAAAATTACAAGTAGTTAATTTTTTTTAAAAGCTGTGTGTGTATATATTATTATCCAGCTGTTTCTTCTAGAAATTGAATATTAGAGGGGCACCTGGGTGGCTCAGTGTGTTAAAGCCTCTGCCTTCGGCTCAGGTCATGATCCCAGGGTCCTGGGATCGGGCTCTCTGCTCAGTAGGCAGCCTGCTTCCCTTCCTCTCTCTCTGCCTACCTCTCTGCCTGCTTGTGATCTCTCTCTCTGTCAAATAAATAAGTAAAATCTTAAAAAAAAAAAAAAAAGAAAGAAAGAAAGAAATTGAATATTAGAGACAACCAGAATCAGCAAATGAGCAATGAAGTCTCAAAATTTGGAAAAAAAAAAAAAAAAAAAGGAATATTAATAGTCAGTCGCCTCTGGATTAAGGATGTAAAGACCAGAAATGTACAAGAGTAATTATAAACCGTCAAATGACAGAAGAACACAAAGTTATACGTGCACTGATTACAACTGCATATAAAATTTTAAATAAAACATTGTGGTGTTAGAGCAGGAACACAGATTTTTTTTTTTTAAATTTACTGTTTTGTTTTTGTTTTTAAAGTAGGCTCCACGCATAGCACAAAGCCCAGTGCGGGCCTCGAACTCATGGTTCTGAGATCATGACCTGAGCTGAGATCAGAAGTCAGACACTTAACTGACTGAGGCCCCCCCCCCAGCCCCGATTTGATTTTTTAATATTGTTACAAAGTTGCTTAATGCATTTCCCAGCATGTTTCCGTCCTAGAGCACTCACTGCAAGGTGGAACCTAAGGGATCAGCCCACACTTGTGTGTCACATCAGCGACAATAAGGGGCCTCATGGCATGACAGTGCCATTTGACAAGTGACCGCATCCATTCCCAGCGTCCTGAAAGAACAGCAGTGTCTTCTAACAGTTGTTCCCAACTCCCCAAAAGTCGTTTACAGACTGGGATATAGTGCCATGGTGTCCTGTCTGCCCAGTTTAAACCCTCCAGGAAAAGATGGTGTTTGCCAGAGCAGAAACTGACATTTGGCCTCCTGACCTCTGACTTTTAAGAAGGTGCCGGAGGGTGCCTGTGGTTCCGTGGGCCTTGAGTTCTCCGTGTGGCTGTGGGGACAGCCTCCTTCTCCAGTCTCAGAACGCCCAAACCCGTGGTCATCGGGTGCAGGTTAAGGAACAGCGTGGCATTCACATCCCATTTTCACACCGATTTCATGAATACTCGTCTTAACCTAAATTAAAGAAGAGAAGGCCCAGGCAGGTAGAACACTTGCTCTTCACATGTACCAATAAATTATTTTGAAATACTGCCGTCTCCAAAAACATGCTTCCCATGTCATCTCTGTCCCGTTCTCGATGTGTTTTGCATGGCGAGTCACCGCCCGCCCTTTCCGAGCCTGGCTTCTGGCTACACAGCCACTGCCCGGCAGTACAGACTGGTGAGTAATTGCTCTACTGAAGGCACCATCTGGGCATCTCAGCGTTTGAAAAGGCAGATCTGTTACTGATTTTAAAGCGCTTACAGTCTGGTTGAAAACAAACCAACTAGAGAGCTCTCTCACAGCCCAGGAAGAACAGGTCACATCGCCAGCGTGTGCCGACCCGAGAGCTCGGTGAGCTTGAGCAAACGAGCAGCAGACTGAGCCCAGCTGAGCCGGCACGGGGCACCCGCGGAGCAGAGCGTGCGCCCACGTCAGGGGAAGTGAAGGACCAGGGGCTAATTTAAAGCAGATGAGTTTCGCAATGTGATGAGAATAAAGAGCTGTCGTAGATTTCTGATAAGTGGGCAATGGACTAAAAATGGTGACTAAGCGATGGGCTGTTTGATTAACGTGGTCAGGGGCCTGAAAACAGGAGCCCAGTCAGGAGAACTGGGTCGGGGCCGGCCCAGCGTGGGCACCTGCTGGGAGAATGGGAAGGCACAGCCAAGTCACATCTTTTGCAGAAAAGGAATCTGCTCCGTTTAATGAAGTCATGTGGGATAAGCAGGAGGGAGGGTAATGAAGCGGTAGAGCCAAAACGAAGTTTAAGCCTCCGGAAACTGTCGTTGGGGTGGTGTGGACAACACGCTGGGGACAGGGTACCTGTGACGACTGCAGAGGAGGGATTCTTTTTTTTTTTTTTTTTTTTTATTTATTTGACAGAGAGAGATCACAAGTAGGCAGAGAGGCAGGCAGAGAGAGAGGAAGGGAAGCAGGCTCCCCGCTGAGCAGAGAGCCCGATGTGGGACTCGATCCCAGGACCCTGAGATCATGACCTGAGCCGAAGGCAGCGGCCTAACCCACTGAGCCACCCAGGCGCCCCCAGAGGAGGGATTCTGAGCGTCCTGTCCTGGCATGGTGTAAATACCCAGTGTCAGTAGGATGTTCCCGGTGAGGACTCCGGTTTAGAACTTGGGAGCAGTTAGGGCCAGAGATTAGATTTGTCTGTCTTCTGGGCTTTGGATGAGTTAATATGCAGGAGGAAAAAGTCGAAAGTCAGGGGGAGGATTAAGTTAATGGTGGCAAGGGGGAAAGGACAGCAAGAGAGCTGTAGGGCCCCAGTGTGGCCCTAGGCTCACCTCACCGCAGAGCAGATGGGTGCAGAGGCCACGCCCAGTGTCCTCCCAAGAGGGCATTGTGACCCAGAGCCCACACTGGAGGAAGGGAGAGACTTTTGGGGGGAAAGGCTTACTGGAGCAGTTGGGGAAAGAGGACAAAGGCAGGCAAAGCTGATGATGGGGTAAAAGAGGGGAGATGTTCAGGGTGAGGTCCTTTCTCAGGTCGGGGCGAGTCTGAGTGGTTGGCCGTGAAGGAGGGGCAGCCCCAACCCCAAAGCAAGTGACCAAATGTGAGGAGAGCAGTCGTGGGAGAGCAAGGCTGCCTGCCTGCGCCCTCTGCTAGAGCAATGACCGTGGGAAGCCATTCGGAGAACTCGTGCAACACAAGACACTGGGCTTGAGTCGGGCTTGCGAGGACGCGGAGGGAGAACTGAGGAGGTTTCTGGGCTAGTTGCTTCTTATCAGTTACTTTGTCTCTAGGCTTCAAAGGTTGGACAAGTGGAAAGTACTAATCTCTCAGAGTTAAATTTTACCCCAGAGTCTACTTGAATTTAACTTCTGCTCCGTGTTTGTACACGGGGTTGTATCGGGTGTCTCCGGAATCCAGTTTTACCAGAAGCTATTATTTAAAGTTTGTTTACTGGGTCCCTAACACGTATGAACAGTGTTGGGATCAACCCTGCCTTAAAACCCCCTCCTCACCCCTCCGTCGCTCTGGGTTTATGTCCTTCAGTTAAGGCACACCAGTAATAGTTCCTGTGGCCCCAAGCAGTGTGGCTCTTCCAGTTTCTGGAAACCTTTGATCATAGTCTTTGCGTCTGAACCTCAGGCAGCTGAGGAGCCTGTGATGCGGTCCAGCTCCGGAGCCACAGAGCCATCCGTCAGACCCAGGCCCTGTGGCTCTCCAGCTGCACCTTGCCACCGCTTCTGTGAGCATAAAATCAGAGAGGGAGAGAGTGACCTTGACATGGTGACCCCCAGTCCAGTATTGGAGGTGGCAAAGGCCATTATTCTGTGCATATGTGACTGGAAGCATTTAAATGAATACTGTACAAGGAAGTCAGAGAGCACTAGAGACCAAATCGGAGGGGGAAATGCTTCATGGAGGAAGGGGCTTACAGTGTACCTCGAAGATGGGGGAGGAATTAGCAAGGCGGAAAGCAGGGAGAGAGTCTATGGGCCGAGGCAGGTGTACGCAGGAAGTCATGTCGAGCTGGCAAGCCTTGGTCGGAAGGGAGGCTGCCTGAGATAGAGCCGAGGGGGTGTGGGGAGGCCAGGTGACGGAGGACCCCGACAGCCAGGGAGCAGGCTTAGAACTGCCACCAGGAAAGAGAACTAGAGAAAGACTTGCAGGAACCCCGGGTGGGCACCGAGTGAAAAGCTTGTCACTGATTCCCAGGAAGATTCTAATAGGGATTATTGGGCAAGTGGTTTATAAGAAACCATGGAACGATCACAAGATGCCCATGTGACCTCCCTGAGAAAAAAAGCATGCAAAATGAAACGCATTTATTTTCTACACAGCATTCTCAGAGGGACAGATCTGCAGGGGGAGGGGTGGACAACAGAGAATTCCTTACCTTTGTGTAGTTCTTTTCTGCTAAAAGTACATTCTGAATTTCAGCTCAGCGTTTGATAAGCGTTTGAAATTCCATGAGCAAAATGGACAAATAGAGCGTGGACAGGGGTAGAGTTGGGTGGCTTCTAGCTGGCAGGAGGACCCCACTCTAAGGGCATGGAATAAAGATTTGTTTCAGTCAGAGGAAAGTCTCTCAAAGCATGCCGCAGGATTCTGTCTATGTGAGGGAACTGAATGAAGACATAAAAAGCTTGTTTATCAACTTTGTGGGTAACACAAGCTTTGGAAGAACATCTAAGTTCCTGAATGATAAAATCAGAATTGAAAAAGATCTCAGTAAGACAGAAGCATGAGCCAAGTTAACCGTATAACATTCAGTAAAAACCATTTAGCCTTAGTGTGTTTTAAAAAAAAAATCAATTAATGGGAGAAATTATGATAAAACATATTAAAAGACCTTGGGATGGGAGAGGCGGTGGGGGCGATAGGAGGGTGAGAGCAGTCAGTGTCAGACGGCTATCCCAAAGGTTATTGCAGTCTTAGGACAGAGTAAGAAAAACCATATTTAGAACAAGGGAGGTAATAGGCTTGTTTTATCATATTTTGATCATGTTCATTTTATCGTGGGGAGCAGTTTTACTCCGTGTGAAGAATCTGGGGATGTCCAACACAGAGGAGAAGCACCTCAAGGTTCATGACAAGTAGCTCCCAATGTATAGAGTGTTGCCACGTGGGAGACCCGACCCCCACCAACGGGGAGATTGATCCTGCCCTCATCTGGGGCCACACAGGGAGTTCTGGAGTGGGCAGATTCCGACTCCGCAAGCGGGTCATCAATGGAGGATTGAACAGGTTTGATGAGCAGTTGTCAGGGATTCTGGAGAAGAGAGTTTTGTTGGGTCTAAGGTCGTACGCCCATAGTTTCCAGTATGTCATCCGGCCGTGTGCTGGAGCTGGCTAGTAGCAGCTTGCAGGAGCTGACTGTTAGGTAGTCAGGAATGTTGCGAGCTAGTAGCAAAACTGTTGGCAGCCATGGGGGCAGCCTTTAGACTGTAGGAGTCCCCAGATGTTACGGATCTGCCCCCCTTCCCCCTCCCAGCATCAGTGTACCCGCACCACACCAATAGTGTCCAGAATAAGGAGGGTCTGTTAGAAGCCGGGATCCTCCGGAATGTGAGAGAGCAGACCGGGGAAGGGAATGTCCGTGATTATGTCCTTTGGACTTTTCAGATTCTGTTTCTCTTTATTGTACGCAGCTCCCCTAGTTGGTTTGCAAACCGTTTTCTATCTCCTGCCAAGGTCTGGGGCCTCTGAGTTTCTCTGTTACCAGATCTGCCAGGGAAACTCAAATATCTTCCATTTCTTGGAATAATTCTTTCCTTGTTATGTACCTAGACTGGCCAGCATATGCAAGCACCGGTCCCCACCCCACACCCCATTCTCAGCCAGTAGCCAAAGGGACTGGGAATCAGAAATGAATTCAGCCATTGAAATAGGATTTGGAAACACCTGGGCTGGGAGAACACGTGATTGCAGGTGCAAGGTCCAACTTGTGGATATAACAAAGCCCTGCAGGCCATATGGCAGTAACCGTCCAGATGATTGGGCTGTGTGGGTTGACCTCAGATCAGTCCCTGTACCCCTGCTTTATGGCAGACAGCAAATAGTGATTTTAATTCTGTTGTTTATTTCTCATTTCTTCTTAAGGAAAAGATTTGCATAAAGTCTGAGTCATGATATAGAAGGGAAAAGCAAATGTCCTGTGGTAGACATGATAGGCAAATTCATCTGTGGTCATGCACATTGCTATTTTAGCTTGTTCTGAGGCTGTAAGTAAAAAAAAAAAAAAAAAAAAAAAAGGTTGTTCTTACTTTTCTGATATGTCTACTGTGTACCATTTGGAACCCCAGAGGCTTTTCTGTTTTCCCCCATGATGCCTTCTCTCCACTCCCTCCCCTTCTGGGTTTCCCCAGAGACTGGACAGTAGCACCCAGGAGTGGTTAGGCAACCACCAGGTATATGAGCTTCTGTTACTTTGAGAGACCATTCAGTGAAGTTCATATTCGCAGCCGGTGACACTGTTTGTATTTGATAAGCGTTTCTCTTGCCGAAATTACCCATCCAAAGGTGATTTTAGAACTAGGGAGTAAGCAACTCCGCGTCTTCATGTTCGAATCATGAATAAGAGAGTGGAATCCTAGGTGTTGGTGTTAATGTGCAGGCAAGTATTGTAAAACCGCACCTACAGCTGAACCACGTGAAGATGAGCCCCCACCCCTACCCCAGTCTGGCGATGGGGCGTGAAGAGGGTCAGGGAGGGCTGATTAAGGGAATGAGGACACGGCAGGAAGAAAGGGCAGAAAAGCGAAAATGCGGGTGTAGCCTGGCAGGAGTTTCCGGGCTGGAGACACACCCTCGGAGGGAAGGTCTGTGATACAAGCCAAGGACAGGGACTAAAGGGGAGCGGCATTACCACAGCAGAAGCTATAGGATGACGTGGGGTGACACGACGGTCATGTTCACCAGAGGCTTGACCTGGGTGGCTGGGAATCCGGGGAAGACTCCCACTCCAGACGTAAAAAAGCTGCAGCTACAGCCCGGGATTGCAATTGTGTTCACTGGCCGGAGTTCTAACCCCTGGGCTCCAAGCCTGGAGAGCCAAAGGATGAACTTGGGAAAGACCACTTAGGACTTGAAAGAGTACAGAAGGAATTGAATGGCATTAAATTCAGCTGCATGAGCCGTGCACCTGAGATGCTTACAGGGCTGAGAGTTCGGTTTGAATGGCTTAATTGTGATGTGTGGCAGGGAAAAGGTTAGGAAAAGAGTCCCAGGAAAGAAATAGGGCGATGAGGGAATCGTGGACACCAAGGCCATAGAAAAGCAGCTGAGCTCAGTGAGGTGGTGCTCTCCGGTAGAGAACATCCCTCCCAGGCCCCTTGCCCTTTCTGACCACAAAGAAACAGGGGCCCCATTGTTTCTGGTCAGCCACATGCTGCTGGACTTAGAAATATGGCCACTGGTCAGCATCTGGCCTTCCTCAGCCAGGCTTCCCGGGGACAAGTAAGTCCTCCGCCCTAAGGTGTCCATTGTGCGTAATGAATCCACTTCTCTCCCAGACTCCTGGTGCTGCCTTACAAGGCGATAGTTACTCAAATAATTTTCTGTGGTTCAGATGAAGAACCATCCTGGAGAAGGACTGACAGCGCCATGACCGGAGACAGGCCTTCCGGTGTAATCAGCAAACACGGTAGCGACCTTGTGGGGTTCCTCCAGCAGAAGGTTACAGGCAGCAGCTGGGGTAGTGGGCGCTCGGAATTTGGCACGTCCAAGACAAGATCTTAGCCCACCTTTGAAGTGTCTGTTGGCTTTGCTCTACCATCGGAACTCTTGTCTCCTCTCTCGACCCAGGATTAAATCCTTTTATTTTTAGCGACTAATAAACCAAATTGCGCTTCTGAAGGCTCTCCCAGGTCCAAACTTCCCATAGAGTTGGCATTAATTTGCTTCTATACAGAAAATTTGGTTTTGCTTTCCCATTTTTAATAGATACTATTCTATGAAAATAATTCAGTGGAATGGAAAACTCTTGGCTCATTATCTCTTAATAGCTATTTCTGTAGCATACGTGGAATGATCGAGGAAATGAATTAAGCTTATAATTAAGTCTTTCTTATATAGTGACACTAAGTTGATCTTTACCCCAATATATAAGGTGATCAGGTAGGAATTATTCTTACCATCTTAAGTTGAGTAAACATAGGTACATAACAGTCAAGTGACTCAACCAGAAGTGCAGAGTTGGTAGGTGGCACAGTCGGGTATAGAATCCAGGTCTCCTCATCCCTGATCCCTGATCCTGAACTCTTAAAGGGCATCCGCATCTAGAAGAATGGTGGCCAGTCATACGGTGTGAGAGAAAATAACTCAACCCATTGTGCCTTAGCGAGCGCCTACTAAATAATCATACCCCATTCAGTGATGCGGGTGTTCAAGAAAGGAAATGCCATAGTTTTGCATCAGGAAGCTTACAGCTTAATTGGAGAGACCAGATTGCAACACATATATACAACTATGTGTAATGGAAAGTGAGTGAAGGGAAAGAAGAGAGTTCTGGAGTGCGTTCAGAAGGTTCTCAGGCCTTCCTGAGACTTTCCGCACTTTCAGAACTGAAAGTGAATCTTGGGGCGCCTGGGTGGCTCAGTGGGTTAAGCCTCTGCCTTCAGCTCGGGTCATGATCCCAGGGTCTTGGGATTGAGCCCCACATCAGGCTCTCTGCTCGGCAGGGAGCCTGCTTCCTCCTCTCTCTCTGCCTGCCTCTCTGCTTACTTGTGATCTCTGTCTGTCAAATAAATAAATAAAATCTTAAAAAAAAAAAGTGAATCTTGAGCAGACAGGAGAGGCCAAGAAGCGTGATGGTCTAGCAACCAGGGGGTCGCGGCAGGGGGTCATCTGGTGGAAGCAGACAGTGCAGGTCCTGTCTGTGTTTAGAGATGAGGACACTGAAGGTGAGACTGAAAAGCTCAGCATAGGTAGAGCCTGAGGATTGGGACCAGGGAAGTGACAAATCGAATAGACAAGGTCGAAGGGACATTTGGGTCATCTCGAGCCCCTCTGACAGCACAATCATGACCTGCGGTGCCAGGCAAATGCTGTCCCACAGAAAACTGTGGGCTGGTTTGACGTGGTGGGGGGCAAGATGGTGCTCTTGATTAGGGCAGAAGCCCGGCCGAGCCTCG
Source organism: Enhydra lutris kenyoni (assembly GCF_002288905.1). Classification (NCBI taxonomy): domain Eukaryota; kingdom Metazoa; phylum Chordata; class Mammalia; order Carnivora; family Mustelidae; genus Enhydra; species Enhydra lutris. Next base: position 4,510,602 of record NW_019154111.1, read on the forward strand.
GGGGACTGCTGGTAGACGTGACAGTCGGACTGGGCGCTGAGGAGGCGTTGGGTTTCAACAGGAGAGAGAAGGCCTGGAAGCCTGGAGTAAGAAGTGGAGTCCCCAGCCTAAGAGAAGAGGCAGTTAGGAATGGTACACAGACACCGGGTGGGATAAGAGATGGGATGGCTGCTGTGGGGCCTGGGAAACCGTGAGAATTTGGGTTTCACGTGATCAGCAAATTGGTTCTCAAGGAAGGGCGTGGTATGATGCAAATAGTGTCAGGAAAACAGTCTGGCAGCAGTCTGTAGACAGGCTTGGGTGGGGGAAGATGAGAGGCAGAGAAACGAGCCGTGAGACCGTGCCAGTCACTGGGGTGAGGCCGTGGAAGTTGGGGCGTCGAGAATGAGAAGGGGGAAAGTGGCCTTGAGGTCCATCCCGAGAAGAAAGCAGAAACTTGAGGGGTAAGGGGAAACTCCTGAAGGCCATACTTTGGAGACAAAGGAATAGTGGTTCTGTTGCAATAAATGGGGTAGTTTAGAAAGGAACCCATTTTGGAGGAGGGAGGGGAGAGTTCAGTCAGAGACATCCAAATTGCGAGACTTCTGTCTTTGAGATTACTGGCGGACCAAGAGCCCAAGGAGAGGGCGGGACCAGGGATGTGGCTGGCCGACAGCTGGCGCCTGGTAGTGAATGGGTCCCAGGGAGGGAACGGGGCTCCAGAGTAAGGAAGCAAGACAAGTTAAAGGAGCCAGAGCCGGCACAGGGAAGAGGAGGCTGGGAGAAGTCATCTGCGGTCCAGGAAAACACATCACAGACCGAAGGGGATTTTGAAAGTAGTTGGAGATCATCAGGATCTGTCATCAAAGGGAGAGGAGGTGAAGGATGGAAACCCAGGAAGACGCCAGGGGAGCCACATGGAGGGAGGGCAGGTGTGCTGCGTGAGAGCGGTTCCTCTCCTTTCCTTCGACTTTCCTTCACGGGGGCCTCCTTGTCCAGACTCCAGGCTCCCTGCCCAAGCCTTCTCAGCTCTATTGGCTCTGCAGGGACCTGTCAGGAGAGCACTTCTTTAAAATCATAACTAATAGTTATGTTTCTGAACTACAAGTCTAAGGGACATTTAGGGGTTTTTTTCTTTTTAAGATTTTATTTATTTGAGAGAAAGAGCGAAGGACAGAGTGCGAGCAGGACGGGGGAGGCCAGAGGGAGAAGCAGACCCCCGCGGGGCAGGAGGAGCCCGCCGTGGGGCTTGATTCCCAGGACCCTGAGATCATGACCCGAGCTGAAGGCAGTGGCTAAACCAACCGAGCCAGCCAGGCGCCCCTCGAGTCTAAGGTACACGGTACATTTGGGTGGGTTTGTGCGCTGCTTTGGGACTGAAGGAAGGTTGTGTACACTGTCTGTGCAAGTGCTCTGTGAGTGAGGAGAGGCGGAGAGAGCCTAGAGGAAGGGGAGGCAGACAGGCAGCGCCACTTAAAAAGAAAGGGGAGAAGGAGAAAAGAAAGTGAGCAGGTCCCCCTTGCAGTGTGAGGTGAGACCTCTGCCCTCCGTGTTCAGCCCGAGGACCGCAGGCAGCCACCTCCCCAGCCGGCAGAAAGCTCTTGCCTGGGGTCTCCCCACGCAGTCCCTCGGAGCCTCCTCTGTGCTGTAACTTAACAGCTTAATCGTTCCAAAGGCTGAGATTTGCTTATTTATCCTAAATGTCCTTGTTCTTGATTTGGTTCCCTGCTCAGTACTTCCCTCCAGATCTCCCTGGTTTGCATCTCTCATTACTGTGGTCCCTTAACTCCATGTGGTTAACACCATGGCACTGTGCACCTCGTGAGCCCTGGGAACTCAGTAACCTGCTCCTGGGCATCTCAGCTCCAGGCTGAGGACCCTCATTCCTGCAGCACATTTTTATCAGGGTGAGGTCCTCGCTGGTCCTAACAGCCCTGTGCAGATGCATTCTTTCTGGTTGCTCTTTGTTGCCTATGAATGTGCGATTGCGTGTGACGAGGAGGAAAGCGTTGCTAGAATCCTAGCATCCCGGTGCTGGTAAGGACTTCAGAAATCACCCTGTTCAACCGCCCACTCAAGGAATTCCCTTCAACAGCTTTTGTTTAACTTATTAATAGCTTTTTTTTTTTCTGGATTTAAACTGTTCCCCAAAATAAATACTGGGTGGGTGATCCTGGGAGTGGTTTGAGAGTTGATATTACCAGGAATATCAGGAGGAACAAATTCCTTTAAAAAACAGAATTTTGCCGGTTTCTTGGGATTCTGCATGGTCCTGGCCCTTCTTGGGTGGGCTTTGGCTCTTCTGCTGATCGGTGCCCCCCACCCCACGGAGACAGCTCTGGGTGCTATCACGGGGGAGGCCCCGTGGGCCCAGGCAACGGGCTCAGTGCAGCCTCAGTCTGCGACGGAGGTGCGGCCAGGACTCCTCTCCTTCCCTAGTGCCGTAGCCGTTCCACGTGGGGCGTGGAGCCCCTGATTTGTGCGCTAGCACGGGGTTGGCGGGGGGGCATGCCATCCAGCCTGTGGGAATGTGGTCCTGTCGGGTCTCTGCACCATCGGGACCCCATTTTGCATTTTTGTCATTTAACATGTGAGGCTGCACATAGATAAAACTATGTCTGCATTCATAAAGACATGGTCTTGGGGGCTGGAAGGTGAGGTTTGTTACCCCCCATCACCCTCCCACCCACCCACCGCCACCTTTGGGAAGGAGAAAACAAAACACTGCGCAGGTGGGCAGGCTTTGCTGATGCTACGTGACACTTGGAGAGCCCCGTCACTCTGGGTCAGGAGTCCCAGGCTGTGCTGCTTGAAACCTGGAAGTTGATGTCCTTTGCTCGCATGTCAGCTCTCGGAGGCCCATCTCCAGTGGGGGCCTCCTTCCACAGCTCTGCATGTGGCCATGGGGAGGTGTCACTGGTCCCATAAAATCCCTAAACCCGCGTCCATGTCGCGTCACTTGACAGCTCTTAGCATGGCATTTTCCAGTTACTCACGTGGAGAGAGAAATGCCCTTGTGTCTGCACTTCTGAGTGAAAGGATCGAAGAACAGCTTACTGTCTTACCCCTGGGCCAGGACACAGGAAGTCAAACGGTTGTATTTTCTGCCCTGGTGTCCTCTGCCCCTTATTCGTCCAGGCCGAGCCCCTCATACCCTTTCCTGGTTCTTTTGAACATTCCTTGTGTCCTTCCTCTTCACTTTTCCTCACACTGTCCTCCGGCCCGCAGGCCCTGGCCCTCCTCTGGGCTCTCTGAGGTCTGCCTGTCCCTGATGGTCTTATGCAGTCCTGCCTCCCGGAACTCACCCCGTTCTTCCCGGCCCCAGAAGGGAGTCCGCCGAGGTCCATGAGGGTTTAAGCTCCAGGGCCACCTGGGTGGCTCAGTCACTCAGACGGTGGCTAACGTCCGTCTGACTCCAGATTTCGGCTCAGGTCACAATCTCAGGGTCATGAGATGGAGCCCCGAGTCGAGTTCTGTGCTGGGCATGGAGCCTGCTTAAGAGTCTAAAAGACTTTAAGCTGTGTGAGGGCAGAAACTGTCTTCTTTCTTAATTACCAAGTACTGAGCAACCAGCACATAGTAGATGCTCAGTAAACACTTGTTAATAGGAAGACAGTGATTGCCGGCAGTCTTAGGGGCATCTGTCCTTTATTGCTCCTGTCTGCATTCCTCTTCTTTTACACGCACACCAGATGGAAGCTCCTTGAGAGCAGAAACTGTAGCTTTGTATCAGCCTCTAGCAGAGTCTCAGACACACTAGGAGCTCAGTAAGTACTGTGATCGAGTTTATTACATAATCATTCCATGATGTTCCCTGAGTGTGGGGTCAGGGTAGGAGGCAGGCAGAGTGTCTTGCCCCTGCTGTCTCATACAGAACCACTGAGGGCAGCATTTTCAGCAAGCAGAAGGGTCCCCCTCCTCCCGTCCAGCCCTTGACCCTTTAGGGAGGATATTAAGAGCATGATGCTGCTAACATTATATTCCTCTTCTAAAAATTTGCAAAGCGCTGTATAGAATTGTTCACGACTCCCTCATCCAGTGGTTGGCTAGTTAATTCCTGAGTAAGCCACTTTGAAAACTGATTATAATCCTGCTTCAAATGGAGAGTTGGGAGAAGGCCAAAAAGGGTATATTATTGTATCTCGTCGGAGGGGAGAATCCGGCAGATAGTCGCTGAGTTATGGCGCCAGAGCCTTCCTTTCTTCTGTGATTGTAAATTATTGTTAGGGTAGAAAGCCAAGTCAGCAGAGTGAGACTCTGGCATTGCACTTCCTCTCAGCTGAGGTCTTATATAATGAAGACCTTCATAAACAAACATTGCATAAACTTAATGTGGGATCTCTCCTATTAAAGTTCATGCTGTTTAATGTAAAGCGGAATAATTGTTTCCTAGGCCTTCTAAGTTTTAAGGTGTCCCTTGCTTCTGGGGTAGTTTAATAAGAGAAAACTAGTTTTATGCCCCACAGAAGTCCCCATTATACTGCTAAAACAGTAATTTTGCCTCGCTGCTCTGCTCATCTTCCTGCCTCTGTCTCTCCCTCATGGGTCTCAGACCCCAGGGCCCATAGGTCCGGTCTGGTCCCGTCAGAGAGCTGGTGGGGCTGTAGCGGGGGCGGCACTAGTCGGCCTGGGTGAATTATTGCCAAGCACACATGTGTAGCCCAGATTTGCCAGGGCTTTAGATTTTCAGGAGAAGCTGGGAATCCAGGCTTTTAGGAAATGTCACCTGATTTCCAAATGTTAGTAACTAATTAAAAAAAAAAAAAAAAAGTTAAATCCTTTGTGCCCAAACAGTTTCTGGCTCTGTGTGGGATGCTTTCCCGGGGAGGGTCGTTTGCAACCTTTGCCCCATCCCTTCAGGCCTTGCTGCCTGTGGGCAGTTGAAAATCCCCCTCCTGTACCACGTACCACTTTCAGATGCCTCCAGCTATTTTAAGGGGGTTCAATTTGTTCCCATCCAGAGCCTCTGCCACTGCAGGGAAGGGACCAAATCGAGTGTCTCTTACAATGTTGGGTCCCGGGCAGATACTCAGCTAAGGCTTGAGGAAAGATCCAGCCCCCACCTTCCTTTCTGCGCTTTCTGTGCTCTGTCCTCTCTTAGAGGCACGCACACAGCTGGGCATCTGCTATAGCTGTGCAAGAAATGACCTCAAAACTCCATGGCTTTGCACCACAGTGAACATGGATGGATTCCCTCACAGCTCCTGTGGGCCGGGAACATGCTGCAGCTGGACTGGATAATGCTGCCCAGGTTCTCCTGTGAGGTGGAGGACCAGCCCCGGTGGCCCACACTCACGGCTCGCAGGCCGTCCTGGCGACCTTGCCCTGTGGGCATCTGCATGGGGCTGCTTGAGTGGGTGTCCTCATAGCACGGCACGGGCTTCTCCTGGACCAGTGGGCGGCCGCTGCGTCCTTATGACCTCGTCTCCCATGCCAGACGTCCTCATTTCTGCAAAATCCTGTTTGGTGTTGGAGGGGTCCCCACGGGGATATTGAAAACACTGGGAGGTGAGCATCACCTGGAGCCGTCCTGGAGGCTGGCTTTCTGGACCCTCAGGAAGTCCTTGTAAGCAAATGATCCAACACTGAGAGTAGTTTTTCAAAAAATCTTAAGGGAGGGGCACCTGGGTGGCTCAGTGGGTTAAGCCTCTGCCTTCGGCTCAGATCATGATCTCAGGGTCCTGGGATCAAGCCCCGCATCGGGCTCTCTGCTCAGTGGGGAGCCTGCTTCCCCCCCTCCCCCCGCCTGCCTCTCTAACTGCTTATGATCTCTTTGGGTCTCTGTCAAATAAATAAATTAAATCTTTAAAAAAAAAAAAATCTTAAGGGAATAACAATTATGTAACAGTTACCCCATCTACTGTTGTGTCCTTGGGATCAGCTTCAGAAATTAAATATCCTATTTTTTAAGATTTTATTTATTTGAGAGACAGAGCGTGCACCCACGCACATGAGAGAGCATGAGCCGGGGCGGGGGGCACATGCAGAGGGAGAAGCAGACCCCCCACTGAGCAGGGAGCCCAATGCGGGTCTCAGTCCCAGGACCCTGGGATCAGGACCTGAGCCAAAGGCAGACGCTTAACCACTGAGCCACCCAGGCGCCCCTAAGTATCTTGTTTGTATAGCCCATCCTAGACCCGTCTTCCTAAATGTGTCAACTCATTTTTTAAAAATACTTTTGGAAACTTACCTGTGTCACCTCTTGGAGTGATAGACTTAAGTGTACCAGCTGCTTTTCAAGGAAACCCTTTCAATTACTGCTTACCTCTGCCGCTTCGCGGGGTATGCCTTGTTCTGATATTCTCCCAGGTGCCTGAGATGACACTTCTCTACTGAACCTAATGTTTTTTAAGGATTTGAAAGGAAAATCCCCAAGATGTAGTGTCCTGAATAAAGAGTAGAACCCCTTTGATATATTAATAGCCCTTGTGAAGACCAGTAGCCCTCACAGGTTCCCTGGGGCCCTCTGAATTAGTGGGGGGTGGGCGCCAGTTAATCAGGGGCTACAGACAGGGAGAGGGGTTACTCCAGTTCCTGTCAGGGCATCTATTTCTGATACCTCCTTTCCAGCCTCCCACCTCAACTCAAACAGCAGGACTGAGTGGGTGCTGCCGGGGCGCGTGCGTGCACACACTCACACACTCACACACACACACACACATACACACCCCCCAGGCTGCACCTTACCTTTGCCTTCTTCAAGAACCATCCTTAATAATCATTTTTTTAAGATTTTTTTTTAAGATTTTATTATTTTTTTGCCAGACAGAGATCACAAGGAGGCAGAGAGGCAGGCAGAGAGAGAAGGGGAAGTAGGCTCCCTGCTGAGCAGAGAGCCCAATGTGGGGCTCGATCCCAGAACCCTGGGATCATGACCTGAGCCGAAGGCAGAGGCTTTAACCCACCGAGCCACCCAGGCACCCCCTTAATAATCATTTTAACCAGATTTCACCTGAATAAAAATGTTAAGGGGAAGGAAAGGTGCCCTGACGTGATTTCCCCGAGGAAAATCCCCACTGGTAGCTAGTGCTTATTTGTTCAATAAACAAAACCTGAGGCTGGGAGTTGAAGGTCAACACAAGCAGAGTCCGGGAATGTGCCCTAGGGCGCGGGGGCTGTGCAGCCTTCACGTGTGCACCTGGGGAGGGGTCCGGCACCACCGAGCCCCTCCCACTGCGCCTTGACGGTGGTCCCCGAGTCGGGGCATTGGTAAATGGAAATGAAATGCATGATTCATAAGGCGGAGGTGGTGTGCGATCGGTGGAAGGGGGGTGGTAATTACGGAATTGAGAAATGAGGCTGCAGTGTTGTAAGTAACCTTTCTAGGTTAGAGGCTGCTGTGATAGATGGCCGGCATTGTTCTCTTTCTGACCTTTTTCTGAACTTCCCCCTTAAAAGAACAGAGGAAATACAGTTCTGCCTTTTCCCATATTGTTTTTGAATAATACCTTCAGATGCCAGCTTTTAGCATTTCTGTTCTTCCGTTTGGGATTTTGCTTCCCCCCGCGCCCCCGCCCCCCTCCCCCGTGCTTTGCTGCTTCCCAAAGAAGAATGTAGCCGCTAATTACTTTGTCCCAGTATTAATGGTAAACACAGAGGCTACACAAATATTTGTCCGTATTGAACACAGTCCGTACAGGAAAAGATCGCCTTGCAGCATCCTTTCTCTCCGTCCGCCCCCCCACCCCACCCCAGCCAAGCAGGGCACTCCCCAGGGTGGTCCTTGGTAATGGTGCAGGCAGACCGGTGAGAAATGTGTGGGACGTGCTGTTTGGTAGGAAGATGACGGAGCCAGGGATGGACGGCAAGCTCCCACTTGCAGAACAGTCATTTCAGCCAGATGTTAACGTGCACGCAGAGATGATGCTCATTCACATTTAAGCTGTCGGTGGGATCCTAGGAGGAAAGGAATACCGGGGCTGGGGAACGTGTGCCCTGCGTCCTTCCCTTCCTCCACTTGACCTGTCATACTCAGCATTGTGTCCTCCTCCCTTCCCTCTGCTGCTGTCGATTTCCTGGTCTCAGCTGTGACTCCCTGGTGATGTCCCCTAACTTTGGGCTTTGGGATCAGCTGAGAGCTGTCAGCCTCTGTGAAGTCAGGGAACCCTGAGAGAGAAAGAAGGAAGATCTATTTGATTTTCACACAAGCATCATTAAAGAGGCAGCAGAAGAGTTTCACTTAGCCTTGCAGTTGACTCTTGAGTTGAATGTTGGGGGTATTTGGGATTGTTTTGTTTCTTGAAAAACCAAGTCTTTTGAGGCCAGATGAAAAGGAATTAGACAGTTCTGTGTCAGGGCCTTTCAGACCCGGGACAGGATTTGGTTAGCTCTGGTTAGCGGGTTAATGTTGATTGAACACCTGCTGTGCGCCCAGCCTCCACCCGCAGAAGGAAGCAAATATAGGTTCTTTCTCTTCAAGGAACTTCTGCTCTCCTGGGGGAATCCAGGGCAGGCTTAAATGCATGCACACCTAGACCTACTTACAGACCCGGCGCGCCACAGAGGTGAGCGTGACAAGCCGGCACTGGGTCCGTAAGTGATGTCTCAGAATTCCTATTCTTTGGCAAAAAAGAAACTGAGCTCTTCACATCAGTCATCACCGCCATTCTTTCAGACATCCGCTTAATTGCTCGTGGGTTTTTTTGGTTGAAAATCTAAAAAATCTCCCTAACTGCCTCCTTTCTTCCCATTTTCTCTGGCTATCTGTTTCTTCATCTCCAGAGATATAAATAGTTTCTCCTTTTCACCCACCACTCCTCCGCTTATATATATTTTAAAGATAACAAACTTCCTATGCCAAGCTTCTCCCATTAAAAATAAACAGAGTTTTATCGGTTTCTGTTCAAATTTCCCCATGGAAATCCCCATTATCAGAGAAGAACTCAGAAGAGCTGCCTGCTCCCTACCTCTTCTCTTACCCTAAAATGAACAAGCAAACAGTACGTTTCTTCCTCAGATAATCCGTCCAGTTCAGTGGATATTGTGTATCGAGCATTTACTCTGTTCTTGCCTGATGCTTGGCGGTCAGGGAGAGAGAATGGAGCCGTAGCCTCTTCTGGCTCCTGAGCGTGAAGCGTGACAGCGGACAGCTGTGGAGGACCCAGGACTCTGCTGGGTGACGTGGGGCGCACAGAGATAAAGAACACAACCTGCCGCTTCGAGATGCTTCCAGTCTCACTGAGAAGCTGATTTTAAACAATCATGAGTATCGGTGCAGGCACAAGCGGAAGAGCTGAATGGGCAGTGGGTGTGCTGTGGGAACCCAGAGCAGGAGGGTTCCCTGGGCAGGGAAAGCTTCTGGAAGAGGCAGGCTTCCTGTTGAGAGCCCCTGAAGGCTTCAGACAGCAGCCAGAAGAGGCGCTTTCCAAAGAAGCAAACTGGGAGCAACGGCGGGGGGGTGTCGGGGGGCCCCACCCTGACCACTCCGGTCAGTCTGGACGGTTCTGCCTCAGTCCCTCCCTCCCTCCTTCCTCTCTTTCCACCTTGTGCCTTGAGCTCCACCGATGCGTGGCATCTCCCCAATTCAGGCGCTGGTTAGCTCATTGGCTGAAGTAGTGTTTGGTGCTCAAGAGAGCAAAAGGAACATGCTGGTCTCTCGCTGGAGGCTGCTGCATTTCGCAGGCATGCTCTGGGTTACACAGAGCCCCATTGTTAGGGTGAGAAAAGCAGCTAAGGGGAAGATAGGGCAGTAGTATCTTCATCTGGGGGGACACTACCTCCCCTCCCCCTCACAGAAATGTCCCCTGTGCTCCACGTGTGGCTGGTGCTGACCGCGAGGCCCAGCGGCCTCCCCAGAGGGATGCCCACCCCTCCAGCCCCAGGGGTTGAAAATTCGAGGCCTTTCCGAACATGTGTCCGAGCATGAGTCCACTGCGCTCCAGCACCCCCTAGTGTGAGCTGGAAAGAGCCAGCGGGGCTTTTCCCTCCGTGACCCAAACACAAAAAAGCCAGCTTGGGCCTTGTTTGTTCTATTTTGTTTCAGCTCCCTTAGGAAAAGTTGAGTGTTGGAAGGGTTTCCCTGAATAAGCTGCCCTTAGCTGGAGACCTAAAATGTATGCCCATTTTGTTTGGCAAAACTCCTGCTGGAAGACAAACTGGCCTGCCGGGGTGCTCCCTCCTTGTCCTGACCGTGGCAGGTCCGAACAGGCTACTGTTAAGCCCACCCCTTGGCCTCTCCTGCCACAGAATTGGGTGAAGGCTGTGCCCTCTGCCCTTTTCTGTGGGTCTGGTCTCCTGGCAAGGCCAGCATGCAGTGCACCCCCCCAGGAGCAAGGCCTGCCTCGTCCACCAGGCTCCACTGCCCCAGTCACGCCGGCATGCTTGGGGACAGGACTGATGCTGTACTTCCTGGGTTAGAACCGGCCCCATTGACCAGCACAGCTCCTGGCCTTATTTGCAGACTGGGTCGGGTGGTGTGTTAGCAGGCGTCAACCCCTCTTGCTCGGTAATTCTTTCCCCAAAGCGCCACATGGGGAGGGAGGCCTGTTCGGAAGGTGTGAGAGTATCCCCATAGCCACAGTGGAAACGGACCCTCCCATCTGTGTTTGGCATCTGTACTCAGGGGATTCCCTTTCATAGCTCAGGTCTCCGGCCTCTGCTCTCTTGAATGCTGTGTCTCCATTCGGTGACACTCAGTTCATCTCCCTTTCAAGAAGGACCAGGTTTCCATCTTCAGTTCCTGTTTCTTAATCCTTGGCCATTAGCTGTGGAGAAGGCCTGGCGATTCAGCCCCATGGGCTGTGGGATCCGATGGTGCTGGCAGGAAAGGAAACGGGCTGAGGATGAGCCTCGTCTTTGTGACAGCTCAGCTCACTCACTAAGAGCTTGAACCCCTGGGCCTCTCCAGGGCGAGCCCAGAAACCCCTAGCAGGAAAGCATCATGGTTCTTCAGCCCCGTGTAGGTCCATCCGTCCATCCAGCAAACATCTTGGAGGACTCACTATGAACCCACTGAAGCTAAATAATTAACCAAATGTTTACTGACATTTAAATTAGCAAAGTTGCCCGTAAGTGATATTACCTTCGTCCCAGGCTCGTATCCGGGTGGAGGGTGAGCCGTGAGTTGACTGTCAGTGTGAAAGAGGCCAGCCTTCTCCCCGCTGGCCTGACCTCTCCTTTCCCTCCACTGGTGGGTAACACATCACCCTCTGAATCAAGTGGGGGAGCTGTGTTTGCAGTTGATCCCTGGGAACTGAAATTCCAAACTCCCTCCCGGTGCTGCGAGAGAAGAGGAGCAGCCTCCGGAAGCTGAGAGGTGGCAGCAGGTGGCAGTGGGACTCGAGAATGGGCAGGCTCCCCGGGGAAGCTCTCAATGCACGGTTCAGCCCTAAGTTTTAGTCAACAGACTAGCAACAAAGCAGAAGAAAAACAATCAACAAAAGGGACTAAAAGGACGGTCTGAGGCTGTGTCTCCGTTCTCTCTCAGCCGGGCCCGTCATCTTCCCAGCTCCGGGGCTTGGTGCTGAGCCCGCCCTCTAGCCCACCTGTCTGGGGAGCCCGCATCCTGAGGCCTGGGGTCCACGCTGCCCACTGATGCACTGGCCACACGGTGCCACCACAGGTGGAAAGGGGGTGGTGCATGGGAGGGAATGCACAGGGGCTCTGCGACACTGACCACGCTCTGTGTCTTCACCTGGCGGGTGGGGAACGCCTTCTGAGAAGTCGTTGAGCTCTGTGTTTCTGCTTTGTGTACTTCTTTGTATCTTATCTTCTACAATAAAAAATAACTTAATAGGGGCGCCTGGGTGGCTCAGTGGGTTAAAGCCTCTGCCTTTGGCTCAGGTCATGATCCCAGGGTCCTGCTCAGCAGGGAGCCTGCTTCCTCCTTCCTCTCTTTCTGCCTGCCTCTCTGCCTACTTGTGATCTCTGTCTGTCAAATAAATAAAATCTTTGAAAAAAAAACTTAATAAAGATAAAAAAAGATCGGGAGAAAGAACCTGGAGCAGCATATGAGTGAGAAGAATCAGTCTAGGTAGATATGTGCAGAAACCTGCCATTCTCTTTCCCTGGCTGATGGGCGCATACGCAGACATTTATCGAGCATGTACTTTGGCAAAAAGTGAGAGCATAAAACCTGATGATCTTACAGTCCTGTGGAGGCTGGGAGGCAGGACCAGGCATTTTCCAGCAGCCCTTGGCTTCTTGGTCGAGGCACCAGAGACCAGACTGGGAGGTATGGGCAAAGCAGACGCAGTGTATGTCAGTGGAGTAAGGAACTACAGGGCGGTGTGAGCATCTATGAAATGAGCCATCGTGGGATCTAGGCTGATTTCTTCGTAGGGACATTTCTCATTGAGATCTAGAAGGAATTTCGAGGCTATCATCAGAATATACTCCAGACACCTGAGTCCTGGTTTTGAATTTACACTAACATCATTAGAAGCTTTGGGGATTAAGTTCCAGATCCAGCCTTTTCTTCTGGAATGTAAGCAAGAAAGTTAGATTTTGGTGCTGCACTCTGCACGGTCCACTTATACACAGGTTTTGTTTTGGGTTTTTTCTTTTTTAAATAAATACAATGCAGTACTGTAAATATGTTTTCTCTTCCTTACGATTTTCTCAATCACATTTTCTTTTCTCTAGCTTACTTAACCGTACGAATGCAGTATATAATACATATAATGTACAAAATGTGTTAATCGACTAATTATCAGTAAGGCTTCAGTCAACAAGTAGTTTAAGTTTTGGGGGAGTCAAGTTATATGTGGATTTTCGGCTGCTTGGCAGAGAGGGAGTTGGAACCCCAACCCCATGTTTTTCGAGGGTCAGCTTTATAGGTACTGAGTGTATATCAGGAAAGTCTCCTTCCGAGCCAAGATGTTCATTGCCCATACAGATCAAAAAACTGTCACTCTGATTCTGACATTACCCTGGAAGTGGTCAGTTGAATCAAAGAAGCCAGCTTCCTTTGGGAGACTGTCCGAGTGTGACATGAGAAATGACAACATCTAGACCAGACCGTGGTTATTATGCCTTCCATATGGACGTAATGAATTGTTCTAATGTCTTGAGCATTTCTCTTTTTTTTTTTTTTAAAGATTTTATTTATTTATTTGACAGAGAGATCACAAGCAGGCAGAGAGGCAGACAGAGAGAGAGGAGGAAGCAGGTTCCCTGCTGAGCAGAGAGCCTGATACGGGGCTCGATCCCAGGACTCTGAGATCATGACCTGAGCCGAAGGCAGCGGCTCAACCCACTGAGCCACCCAGGCGCCCCTTGAGCATTTCTCTTGATGATGGCTGGAGACATTCAGTTAGAACAATCTCCAGCGAGGGTCTTGAACTCATCTCCTCAGCACACAGCGTCTTGGACATCAGCAGTGTTGCCTGAGGCAGAATTTCGAGAACATCCGTGCAGTGACTTTGCTGCATGAGTATCACTGAGCTGGAACCACCCCCTGGCATGAGTGGGGCATCTTTCCTAGCTCTCCTTTTAGAATAAGAGCCTTGCTCCCTGGGGCAGCCCTCCACCATGGTGCCGTCCTCAGCTTATTACAGGGCAAAGCTACTTCCATGGAATGTGTCTAGAAATCTCAACACTCCACAGTGCTTGGTCAGGCCATCGCAAGTCAGACTCCTCGTCACCGTGGCTGAGTCCAGGCCAGCGCAACACGTGGGCTTCTGGCCAGCCTTCTGGCTCGTCCCTGAAGCTCCATCCCTTGGTCCTCTTGTCGTTCTCATCTACCCAGCTCCCCAGTCAAAGACAAAGCCATTTCTCTCACATGTCCTGTTCACTGAGGAAGCTGTGTCTTTCTCAAAATCAAATCCCAGGTTGGCCTTGGCTTCACCAGGCCTCAATCACTAGTTCGATCTCCACTGGACCTTCTTGGGTCCCCCGGACATGGTATGAAGACATCCTTCAGGGATGCTGCTCCCCATTTTCCTAGCAGCCCACTGGGGACCGGAGGATGGGTTCTCTCTCCATCTGGCCGCCCTGAGACACGCTCGCCTGCACTCACCCCGCAGGCTGTCTTCTGTGCGGGTCCCTCGAGCTTTGCCATTCAATTTCTCTAAAATAGCCTCCTTCCAGTCCTCCGATTTCTGCTGTTTCTTGGGTCCTGTGTTGCTTTGATGTGACCCCTTACCTCCCACCCCGGGTCACCAGCACAAATAGTGGCTCAGAGCTCATGTCAGCATTTCTGAGTCCCCGTATACTTGCAGTGGAAACATAAGCTTGAACAACCCGTCTGAAATGCAATTTTACATTTTGATTGCTTCTGCCCCGGCCACACTGAGGTTACTTTCAATCTACATATATTTGTGGGAACGGGCTTTTTAACTGCAGTTCAATTCAAGTACACCTTATAATATCAGTGATTATAAAATACCATGGACTAATAGAGTGTCTTGCTTCCAAGGAGTTCAAACTGCTTTATAATTCCACCGACCATCATTTATCTTCATACGCTGCTATAGAGACTTGAGAGAAAAAAAGATTAATAATCACATTTCATAGATGGGGAAATAAAAACTCAGAGAAATTGAGTAACATTTTTCCAGAAATGCACAGTTCTTCCTGGGCTCTGATTAGTGTTGCAGATTTATTGCCCAAGTTGGGAGTGGCCGTGAACCTTGCACTTACTTTACTAGGCACTGTGAAAATGATCAAGACATTGACTCTGGTCGTCTACTTGGCCAGGGAGGCCAGGTGAGCCAGAAATGGTAGCGTAAAAGGGCATGCAGGCTCGGGACAGCATCTCCCTGTGCCAAGGGGAAGCGTGGGGTCTGTGGCTAGGCAGTTTTCTTTCTGAAGTGAGGTGGTAGGCATTTGGCTGTTGGTTACAGCAAAAAATACTCATTTTTGTGCCTTTTATAGAAATAAATGAAACAAATGAGACAAAAGTGTATAATGTGTATGCTCTAATGTATTTAAGCAGTTTTCCTAATGTTTCCACCTATAAGGAAGAAAGTGGGCTTTAAAAATGAGGAAAAGGGATGCTCTTTATTCGACTGCTGTGAACAGACACGTTACAGATAAGTGATTGAATATGTTCGATTGCCTGTTCTCTGCCAGGCGCTCTGCTAGGTGCGTCCTACGATGGTGCTCTGCTTCGTTTCAGCCTCGTACCAGCATCAGGAAGTTGAGGACACAGCTAGAACCTGCCAGCACCAGATGCAACCTCCAAGCCTGTGTCATTCCCACTCAGCTTGTGTGGTCTCCACACCTCTGTAGGGGGCAGGGGTCACTGACTCGCGGGGTCACGCGGTCTGGCGTGATCTGGGAATACCCTATCCGCTCGGGGTGCTGCGAGGAAAGCTAGTGCAGTGAAATATCAAAGCTTCAATAATTCATGTGTCGAAAATGACAGTTGTTTATTCTCCTCCTATAGAAAAATAGAATTTTCTGTCTTGCTGTGGGAATGTTGGAAAGGAACAATCTCTCTCTTTCTTAGGTACAAATTTTATGTGGCTCTTCATGTATGTTTAAAGTATTTTGGATGTCCCAAAATAGCAACGAGGAGACTTGTAAGATGATTCTGTGGGGCGGCAAATGAAGGATGAGTCATTAACAGAACCTGGGTGATTTGGAGCCCAATGGGGAAGGCCCGTTTCCCAAGCCAGCAGCCCTACCTGCTGTGGAACTGAGCCGAGAACAGAAACAGCACCCATGGAAGAAACCAGAATGTTTTCTTTTTGTTTTTAAGTGTGTCAGGTTTGAAGCAGAAAGGCCAAGAGGTGTGCCCTTTGTCATAGGGCCTGTCGTCAAAGAGATGGTGCCAGCTTCAGGGGAAGCTGCTGCCGCTGGGGATGTGGGGTTGGAACAGAAAGATTCCTACAGACGTGTAAGGAGCATGTCTTCTTCCACGCCCGGGCCCTGTGCTCGTGCTACAGACACAGCCACGTGGTGGGGACAGGGCAGGCGTGGGGCTTGCACTCACCCTGCCCTGTGCCCCAGAGGCCACCACCACCTGTCCACCTCCCGAGACGCAGCTCACACTTCTCCCAGGAAGCCCTCCCGGCTCTGCCTCTCCCCCAACCCCTCAGGCATTACCCGCCTTGTGCATTGGGCATGCACTCCGCTCCTTATATATTAGCCGTTGGCATGCTTTCACCTGCAACCAGACAGTGAGCTCCTGGAGGGACCATAGGGTCGGGTTCATTTATTTTTCAGTCTCCAGCACAGTGCACGACACACAGCAGACACTTAGGACATGGTGGTTTGGACATTCGAGGAATTGAGTGAATGAGCGGAGCTTGAGCCAACTTTTCACTCAGACCAGCCGTTGGCGAGAATGGCTCTCACTTCAGTCAGGAGTAAATGAACTTCAGCCACCATCAGACGTGCCTCAGGTGCGCTGAACAAAAGGAAACAGATTTGAGGCTTCACTTTGAACTTCCAGGGGCTCAGAACCGTATGGACCGACAGTACAGGGAACAGGGCGGGTGAGAGATCACAGCAGAATGGTCTTCAGTCCCCAGAGGACTCCGGACAGCCAGGTAGGAAAGCACCTTCCTTAGCTGAGGGCTCCTGGCCTAGATGTCCAGCAGGCGCTCACAGAGCACGCGAGACCCAGAGCCTGCCCCCCAGGAGGCTCAAGGGGGGGCCAGTGTGCGAACATGTGTTCAGAATGTCTGGACTGAGCTGGTTGTCGGCGGTCATGAGTTCATCCCCAGCGTGGCCAGCACAGAGAAGGTGGGCAGCGTGGGTTTGCGGAGGAAGCAGGTGGGGAGGGCCCAGGCTGTCGCAGAGATGTGATCAGGGTATCGCATGTGCCAGAAAAGGAGTGAAGAAGAGTTTTGAGGGAGGATTGGAAAAGATCGAAACCAAAGGCAAGTGGCTTGTAGGGGGCTGGGGTAGAGGCCTGGACTGAAGAGCCATGAGCAAGCGGAGGGCGGCGCTGGCTTCCAGTTCAGAAGAGACGGGCCTGGGAGGCCTGAGCCATGAGGCCTTTCCAGCCTCCTCAGGACCCTGGAACCCCCGGCCAAGCCCTGCCGCTCTCTCTGGCCTTTGTGTCGGAATCCACTGGTGAGCCTGCCGGTCGGTGTCCTCCAGGCCCCACTCCCGGGGTTCCTGCTCGCACGGAGGACTGCTGTTCCTCAGGTGACATCCCGCCCCTCATGCCCGGCTTCTGTTCCCTCACGAAGATTTACTTCTGCTCTCCTCTTTGTGCTGCCTGAGAACTTGCCACCTGAGTCGCATATTTTAGCACTTCCTTACGTTTAATGAAGGTTTATTCAAGCAACAAGTCCTTATTGATTGAGTGGCTACCAAATGCCAGGCCCTGTGCTGCCCTGTGGACGGAGCAGGGGGAGACACACAGCACGCAGGTTATTGGGGAAGTGCCGTAAAGTGACATTTATGGCACTGGAGATGGAGACTAACTGGTGTCAGGGGAGGCCTGTCTGTGGTGGTGACAATTACGCTGAGGTTTGAAGGATGAGGAGGCAGCCAACGCCGCACGGAGGCTCTCGGTCCGGAAGGAGCTGGGGTCCTCCAGAAACTGAAATTGAAAGGACAGTGGAGAGCAGGGCAGGGACCCGATCGCTGAGGTCGCGTGGGCCGTGGAGGGATTTAGGTTTCCATCCGAGGGCTGCCGGGAGCCGCTGCAGGCCTGAGAGTGAAGGCGGAGGCGGTCTCGCTGCTCCGGAAGCTGCGCAGAGAGCGGCCGCCACAGCGGAAGGAAAGGCAAAAGGAATGACCCGAGAGGGGGCTCCAGGTGGCCAGGGCCAGCACGGTGGCAGCAGACGTGGAGAATCAGGGGCCAGGCGGAGAGATCCTTGTGAGCGGCCACATGGACGGATTGGTGGTGAGGCTGAAGGGAGAGAAGGGGACCGGAGAGCATTCTGGGTTCCTAGCACGGGCAGTGGGGGGGGGGGGGGGCAGGAGTCCCTTCACGGAGCCGAGCCCCACAGAGGGAGGCCGAGGGAAAGAGGTCCCTTGTAAACAGACTGAGTTTGAGAGAGGCACTGGGCCGCCAGGACGGAACTCTGGAGCTGAGAAGGTCCAGCGTGGAGAGGGACATTTGGAAGGACAAATGGAGCTCAGACCTGTGGCAATGGACGTGACGGCTGTCAGCTTCCTAGGGTGGCGGAAGCCGTCCCCTCAGAATGCGGGACTTAGAACAAGAGTCGTTCACTTCCATGGGCCTGGCGGCTTGAAGTCTAAACCCTGGTGTCAGCAGGGACCCGCTCCTCCTGAAGCCGTTCAGGGACCATCCTTCCGTGCCTCTCCCAGCTTCTGGTGACCCCGGGCGCTCCTTGGCTGCTGGTGGCCTCACTGCAGCCTCTGCCTCCGTCCCCACGTGGCCGTCTTCCCTCAGTCTGTGTCCCAGTGTCCCTCTTATGAGGACACCAATCCTGCTGGCTTCAGGGCTCACCCTGCTCCAGCACGACATGATCTTCGCTAACTACATCTGCAGTGACCCCGTCGCCAAATGGTGTCGCACGCTGAGGGGTCAGGGATTAGGACTCCAACCTGTTTGGGAGGTTGACACAATTCAGGTCATAACTGCCGACCTAGAACAAGGGTGGAAAGAGAGAAGACAAGGGGTCCTTGGGCTTCACCCTCACGGAGCAGGTGGCTAGAGGAGGACAAGCCAGCAAAAGAAACAAGACAGATGTGGGAGCGTGTGGGGTCTGACAACCCCAACCGCGTGTTTCAAGACAGGAACGGGACGGGATGGTCACCTATGGGAAGGACATGTGTCACGGAGCTGAGAAGCTGACCAGGGGATATGATGTGACAACGGTCTGGACCACGCCTTTGAGTGGAGCAGAGAGTGAAGTCCAGCAGGAGAAGGGCAAGAAGATGGGGGCGGTGGGGCAGAGGAGCTACAGGAGACGACGTTGGAGATCTGGGGGGTCAGTGGCAGAGAAATGGGGCCACAGCTGCAGGGACATGAAGGGATAGAGGAAGGGTTTGTTTTCGTGTTTAGTTTGCTTTGTCCTTATGTTCTATTTTATTTTTTGAAATGGGAGAACCCAGAGCATGCTCATACGCTTGAATTAGCTGTTTTTGTGTCTACGTGTTTGTGTTGCACACGAGTAGTGTTCAGCCTGCCCTGTCACGTGGGCTCGTGTTGTCATCCCAGCCCCTCGGGGACAGGACCCTGCCTTCTATTGCTTTTGTCCCGCAGGTGTGTAGCCCGACGCTTGAGCATTGGTTCATCGTGTTCATAGCAAGAAACGTGTTCTGCTGTCCATGTCCTGGCGTGGAGAATGGCCACTGCCTCATTTTCTAGTAGAAAATGGACTGAGAGTGGTCTTCACAGACCCTGTTTGGGTAACTTCAGTTGATGAAACCCATGTCTGGTGTTTCCTGCCAGAGAACATGCCCGAAATCCCCTTTGCACCTGTCTTGTGTGTTGGCTTCGGCCTTGCACGTCCTCAGGGAACAGAAACTGGGAAATGGGTTTCCAGAGGTTTCACACGGCCTGCTCCAGGGCATGAGAGCAAGGTGATTAATCAGCTTGGAAGGTCGGCCCTGTGAGACCAGTGTGTTCCCAAGACCCAACCTGGAGACAGGGGTGGGGAGACAGGTGTGGGGATTGGTGATCCTGCAGCTGCCCACCTGCGGGGAGATTTACCGGGGCAGGAGCTCATCCCCCCACCAGGGAGAGGCCTGATGTGCGTGTGAGAGGACACGCTCTAGAACAGAGATGGCGGAAAGGCAGGCAGATTCCGACACGTGGAATGAGGGGGATTGCGTCGCTAGAGACAACCTGCAGTCATCTCATCCATTTACACCGTCTACCCTGGCGCCTGAGGTGACTGACAGGGGACTTCCAGGGGACTCGCGAAGCCCTGGTGTGTGGGGGCAACCCTGGACACAGTGACCTCGGCCCGTTGTGGGACTGAAGGCCCCATGACACAGGGCAGTCTGGCAGGGATGTGCCTAAAGCAGCCACAGGACCCCCCCCACCCGGTGCCCGAGTGCCGGAGGACAGCAGCGTCTTTCCACGTGCACAAGAGCCGCCAGCAACCCGGACTGGAGAGCACAGGGCCCCACGGGAGGGGGAGGTGCCAGCAGAACCCTAGCAGCTGGGGACGCCAGCAGTGAGGGGACGGGGAAGACCCACCAGCCTCGGACTCTGGCAAGAGGATGTTTTGAGCCCAGACTGAGGACTCTGGCCTTCTAGAAGCACCTGGCAGCAGTGCTGAATCCCCAGCTCAGACCAAGTGAGGAAACGCCTCTTTACTCCCGAAGAATCAAGACTTTGCAACAAAACATGTTGGTTTTTGTTGGTTTTCTTCAGCGCTATGATCTGGAGACAAAAGATGAGCCATGAGAGCAAATTTAAAAGAGCAAGGTGGGGTGATGCTTTTTAAGTGGGGGGAATTCAGCTCGAAGCTCCAAGACGAGGAGGGTGTTTTGAGCACACTCTGGCTCCCTCCTCCCGTGCTGGCTGGGTGAGGATAACCCAGACGGAGCCGTCTCCCCAGCTCCCACCGCTCCCACTCCAGGCTCCTGAAAGGGTAGGAGAGTGGCGTCTTCTGGCATTGCTTAATCAAGTGGGAAATTTACAGAGAAAACAGAAGCTGGGCTAATGCATCTCATTATCAGCAGAGTGCCTTGAGCCACATTTTTTTTAAGCTGTGTTCATATCTCATACTTTGAACCTGGTTTTCTCCAAAATGTACCCCTGCTTAATCGTGACACATTCTTAGAAAAGAAAATGTGCTCTGTGGTCTCCTTGGTTTTTGTTACTAACTACATGTGAAAATTTCCTTTTGAATTTAGGTGGTTTCCTTCAGAAGCTCCAGCAGGTAACCTTGTCTGCCACATGAAGGGACATAATCCTTCAGTCAGGAATGGGTTTATAATGGGGTTTGGACCAGTACCCAGATTATGGATTCAGGAACAGGGTTCTGTAATTATGCTATTAGAGGACTTTTTAGGAGACTACCTTTTTAGAAGCTGATGATTTAAAAAATTAGTGTTTCCTTACAAAAGTGTGATTCAGGCTTCTAAGAAGATGGATCATTGGCATTAACGGATTTGGGGTTGGATCCCCTTATTCTGGGTAGAGGCCTCTTGCTTTCTCTATTACTGAAAGTAGAACACCTGTATTTCAGAATTCCTTTGTAAAAACCAGGCATTCTCTAAAGATTGGTTTCCTGGGTCTTCAGTTACAAAAGATAACGCGTGAGTCTTTCTAAAGTGGTTACTAGTTCATCTGGTTGAAGTATAATGGCAATGAAGTCAATGGATGGGGCTCCCTGGAGGTCTATTCTAGACCTCCCCTTCATCTCAGCCGGCCCTCTGACCACACTGCCTGCTTACGGGGAGGACCAAGCCCAAGAATGGAGGGGTCACGGCCACACAGTACAAGAACCACAGGTCCCTTAGAGGGGGGCAGTCATGGCACCCCGGGTTTGAAAGATAGAATTTTATGGAGAGTTCATGTAGAAGTAGCTGCCTGCACTTCCAAATTGCTAATGATCTCTCTCCCATTCTTCCTTTTCAGAGCCCCTGAGATTATCCTTGGTTTACCGTTTTGTGAGGCAATTGATATGTGGTCCCTGGGCTGCGTCATTGCGGAGCTGTTCCTGGGCTGGCCGCTCTATCCAGGGGCTTCCGAGTACGACCAGGTGGGTCCAGGAAGGGCAGGCGTCCGCAAGCCCTTCCTTTACAACCTGACACGCGGCTGGGTTATAGGCTGTTTCCTTGTCTCCCAAACCTTGCTTCTCAGAACTGCACTTTTCTTTCTTTATTCCTCTTTCTTGCCCCTTTTTCTTCTGTTACTTCTTTCTTTCTCTATAAAATTGTCATCTTTTTCTCAAAGGCACCAGAGCCACAAGTACCCCATATGTACAGCGACAGGAAACGCCCTGACCTCGTTCTCATCTTCTCTTGCAGATCCGGTATATTTCACAAACACAGGGTTTGCCAGCTGAGTATTTATTAAGCGCAGGGACAAAGACAACTAGGTTTTTCAACCGTGACACAGACTCACCATATCCTTTGTGGAGGCTGAAGGTAGGAAGAGCGTCCCTTCCACTCCTCCCCAATGCCTGACACTCGGGGATGAAGAGCACCGTCCAGTTAGTGGGGAGCTTTGGCCACCGGCGCACAGATTATGGTTTTCGCTTTGATTCAGTCAGCAGCACAGGAGAGGGGGTGACCACTGTTGATGCGTGAGATGGATGAATTCGGATATTCAAAAGCACCACTTGGCTCGGCCTGCTGCCTGCAAAGCTCAGATCCCAAATTCTGGTGGCTAAACTCTGGGATATAATCCCAGTAAACCACAACTTGTTGGGTTCGTACTGGAGACAGAAATGAACCACTCCCTACCCTCGAGGAGCTAGCTCCCAGTCCAAAGGGAGCCTGGATGCAGGTGGCGAGCCGAAGCCCCTCCGCCCCACCCCTGCTGTCGCAAGGGCTCTGTCCCTGGTGGGAACAGAGTGTGGGGCCATAAGGAGGGAGCCTTGACTACTGCCTGGGAAAGAAGATCTGGGAGGAGCATTTGAGCCGGGCGCAAAAGGATGAAGAGGGTCTTTTAGGCAGAGGAAAGAGCCTTAGCAACATGGCATCCAAGGCTCTAGGGAGAGGTCTGTTGGTCCCAGCCAGCAGGAGGTAAAGCGCACCATTGCACACCGTAAACTCTCGAGTGGTTTTACTTTAACGGAAACATATTTTGCTTTCACTTTGATCTGTGCCTAGTAATTAAAATTAATGTATTTTCCTAGGAAGGAGAAAATAATGCAAGTCTTAAGTATGTTTTATGTTCATTTTAGGTGTTTCTTTTTTTGCAAGAGAGTAGGGGGGGTTTTTTGTTTGTTGGTTGTGTGTGGTTTTTTTTTTCTTTTTTGACAAAAACCACAGCCGAATTCTAATACGATTTAATGATAAAGTATGGCCCATGGTTGCAGATATAGAAAAGAGATTTGAGAGCTAAGCAACACTCTGAGGCTGTTGAGGAGAAGGCTGGCATTTGGCAACTGTGAGAGTGAGTAGCTCAAGGTCAGGTCCAGGGAAAAAGAGTTCCAGGGTAGAGGAGGGTGAGGCCAGCCAGGGGCAGGGTTTGCTTCTGTGCCTTAGCAAGGAGCCTCAGTCCTCTCTGTCTGGGATCAGAGCCTGGATCCTAGCAGCTCCAGGCGTGGCATCCTTGAGTGGGATTTGGAGGATCAATTACCTGTGATCCATGGATGAGTCCAGAAACCCCTAATAATTGGAGACGGCCACTTCCAAGACCAAGGCCAGTACAGGCACCATATGTGCATGACCCAGCCCCAGACTGACTCTGCAGCCAGCTGCCGCTTCTTGGCCACGCCTCCTTGACAGACTCCTTAAGCTTGCCATTCCTCTTTGTCCTTCTAGAACATGGGTTGGTCATCGTCCTACCTAGGATGGTTGCAAAGAATATAGAATGAGCTCATGGGCTTTAGAACAGTGCCTGGAATGCAGTGAGAGCCTCTGGATGAGAGTTTGAGAAATAAAATTGAGATTTATAGAACCATGTGGAAAAGGGCATCTGCTTTTCCACATGTGGAACCTCACCTTATCCCTTAAACTCAGGAGAGAATGAAGGTTATCAGGGATGGGGCATATTCTTGTTGGAACCCTCTGGATCTTATTTAGAGTAGGCCCCCACCAGGCTGGGTGTCTGGGAAGGAGAGAAGAGAGAGAGGAGTTTGTGTGGAGAATGAGCAGGTCACTTTAAGAAGACTCGAAGTGTCCTCTGAAAGACGGGAAAAAGACTTCTCCATGAGAAGCAGAAGTTCCAGGGTTGGAGTCAGTGACGAGGAAAGAATTCACGTGACCAGTCAATCAGCTTTTGCCTCTTTTGACTAGACACCAGACGACCATGAAGCAGAGACGGGAATTAAGTCAAAAGAAGCAAGAAAGTACATTTTCAACTGTTTAGATGACATGGCCCAGGTAAGCCCCATGGGTGAGTGTGCAATATTAGCCCTTTACAAACCAAGTGCAGCAAGACTTCTGCTAATACAAGATGGCAGGTGGAACTGCCGTGTTTCACCTTGACCTTGAACAGTGACACACCACTCATAGTAAGAAAACCATTGGGTCGGTGGAACATTTTCAAAACCTTACACTAGCTCTTTAAAAATAGTTTCAGTTGATTGGTTCCCATTTGTTTAAAAAAAAAAAAAAAAAGTACTGGCCAATCTTAGTGATGTTTTCATGAGAAGAATTCAAGCTCCCCAGCACATTTGAGTCTTACACCCATGATTCAGTGTATTAATCCCCTCAGGCTGCTGTAACAAGGTACTACCACCTGGGTGACTTAGACAGGAGACATTTATTCTCTCACACTTCAAGAGGCTAGAAGCTTGGCATTAAGGTACCACCAGAACCAGCCTCCTCTAAAGGCTCTAGAGAGAAACTGGGGCCTTGGACCCGTGCCTCAGGCCTGTGTCTGCTGGCCCCTGGGAGTCCTCTGTGTTCCCTGATGGGGAACTGCTTCACCCCGGCCTCTTCATCCTTCTTTATGTGGCCTTTATTCCTGGCTTTCCTCTTATCTGTGCACCCAAACCTCCCGCTTCTTTCTCTTATGTACACACCAGCCATTGGTTTGGGACCCACCCTACCCATATGACCTCATTTCGACTTGATTGACATCTGCAAAGACACTGTTTCCAAATAAGGTCACATTCACAGGTCCTGAGCATGAGAACCTAAACATATCTTTTGCTGTCACACAACTCAGCCCACTTCAGTCAGTCTCTCTCGGCTCATTGGAGGGACCACAGGCTCTCACCTTTGTGCCCAGAGAAAATTCTAGAACTTTAGCTATTTTTAGTGGAAAGACAGTCTAAAATCAGGACAACCCAAAGAGAGTTTTTCTTAAAAGCAATGAGAAGTAAAGCTATAGACCAGTAAACACTCAGCACACTTCTTACTGAAGGTGAGTGTAACCAAAAATCATGATACTGAGTAAAGGATACTTGTCGGTTGATTAGAAGTTTAGATTGCCCGAGAAAACTGAAATTGCTTTCCAGAGCATGCCTTGGAAAATAATAGAAAGGACCACACAACAAGTCTTTCAAAATCTGCCCTAGGCTTGCTCTTGGAAGAAAAATCCGGTGTTCAGATATCCTCCCTGCCTTGGCCAGAGGTAAGCCCCGTAAAGACGGGGCTGAAATTAATTCTGGCCCTAACTCAGGGCACTGCCAGAGGACGCAAACACTATAGACAGAGGAAGAGGTCACATTGGCCTCTGCAGGTTAAATAAATAACCTTTTTTGTATTTCATTTTTTACTACTTGGTCGTAGTTACTGTTTTTGAGTTGTGGTAAAATATGCACCACATAAAACTGACCGTGTTAGCCACTGTTAAAGATCTAATTCAGTAGTATCAGTAGTATCAAGTACATTCAATAGTACAAAGTACATTTAGTAGTACCAAGTACATTCAGTAGTACCAGGTACATTCAGTAGTACCAAGTACATCCACATTGCTATGCAGCCAGTGCCCAGAAGTCTTTCCATCTTGGGATTATTTTCAATGAGGTGTGATGTGAGGTACATTTCAACTCAGCTGATGGAAGCAGGAACAGTGTACATCCTATCACTCCTGCGTGTTTTTGGGTACCGGCCACAGCCTGTGCCCTTGGCCTCCCTCGGCCTTCCCTGGAAAGGGAGCAGCCACAACCTATAGGCAGTGACAGCCCATGCAGGTGGCAGGAGCCCTGCACAGACAGCCTCCTGGGGATCGGGAAGGGGAGACTGTGAGAGGGAGATGGAGTTTTGAGCCGAGAATAAGGGCGGTCGGGGGAAGGGGGAGGCACAGCAGGGTTTTGGTGACCTGTCCCAATTTCCCTCCAGGTGAACATGACAACAGATTTGGAAGGCAGTGACATGTTGGTGGAGAAGGCAGACCGGCGGGAGTTCATCGACCTGTTAAAGAAGATGCTGACCATAGATGCTGATAAGAGAATCACTCCAATCGAAACCCTGAACCACCCCTTCGTCACCATGACACACCTACTCGATTTTCCCCACAGTACACAGTAGGTGTCCTGCTCAGTGCTTTTCACCAGGGGTCAGCAAACGTTTCCTTTAAAGTCCCAGGTAGTAAATATTTTAGGCTCGTAGAGTAGCTCTTGCCTTACAGCTGAAAGCGGGAGGCCAGTGAGTGAGGCTGCGTTTCAATCAAACGTTATTTGTAAAAACAGGCAGCGGCCAGATGGGGTGCCCAGGGCCACACTTCGCTTTACACCAAAAAGGAGGGACTGGTGGAGGCGGGAGGGCGTGGGGCGGGATGAACCGGCCCCTGGGACCTGTGCGTAAAGGGAGTGCTCGGAAGGTGAGCGTCTGTGAATCAGAGCCACCTTGGGCACCACAGGTCATGCCCAGAACCATGCTGGAGTGGCCTCGGTCTAGTGGGGATTACGGGATTCCGGTTGGTTCAGTCGTTCATCCATTCAGCGGGCTGTGTGCTGTGCCACGGGCAGGTACTGTGTGGGGCAGAGCCAACGGGAGCCCCCACCCACTGGGGCTCCCAGCCTGTAGGTGAGAGAAAGGCACCAAACCCGTGATCCCCAGAGAAGCGGCTGTTACCAGGGAAAGTAGGCTGCTGTCTGGCCGGGCAGGGCAGCCCCTGCAGGGTGGCTGCGGGAGGACGGGCAACAGGGCACCAGGGAGGAGGCCGGCAGGGGCAGGAAGGACGGTGCCTGCGTGGGGCCTCCCAGCGCGGGTGGCATGGGGGCCAGGATTCTGGGGCGAAGAGGCCTCAGGAGGGGCCAGGCAGGGCCCCGTGTTAAGGATGGGGGCCTTCATCCTTCAGTCCCACAGAGGCACTTCTGAGCAAGGGATGGCTGGTTCAAGTTAGGCTGAACAGAGACCTGCCTGCCGCTGCTCCATCAGGCCAGAGGAGCTGGGAGACCAAGGGCCCATCTGGGTCGGCAATGGGGAAGTTGCTGGTGGCCTGAGAGCTGTTTGAGGGGAAGCAGCAGCCAGTTTAGCCGGTTGCAAGACTGGGCGGGAGAGAAACAGGATTGACTAGAGGGGCCCACGGGGGTTCTTCTGATAGGAAGAGACTAGAACAGTTTCAGATGCTGGCACGAGGTGTCTGTGGTGAGCGAGGGATTGAGGAGAAGGATGCAGACGTTCCCGGAGGAGCCGGGTGGGGGCCGGGAGTGCAAGGCCATTGTCACCAGGCTAGGAAATGACAGCGGGCCACTGGGTTGAGAAGTAGCTGAGAAGCCATAGTGCCTGATGTCTGAAGCCTCCACCGGTGGGTCGGGCCTGGGGCACAGTGGAGGAGCAAGGTGGCCCAGGCCACAGTGATGGACGGCAAGGGGGGGTGGCAGGATGGGGGGAGTGTTCCAGAAGACTGAGACCCAACACCAAGAGTAAGGTGTTTGGTTACATTGGTTTCTTCTAAGGCAACTCTGCCTGGCTTGTCGATGGCCCTCTCCTCCCTCCCTCCTCCCTGGGCCTTCTTTACACATCTGTGTCCTGATTTCCTCCTCCTCGGGGAACTGGATGAGGCCCACCCTGACGGCCTCATTTTACCTCTCTAAAGATCCTGTCTCCAAATGCAGGCCCATTCTGAAGCACTGGGCTCAGCACCTCAACACAGGGATGGGGGGCACAATTCAGCCCATAACAGAGGGTAACGAGGGGTAGCACTTCAGCCTCTCAACCTTGAGATTCTTGGGATGTGACAGAATAAGAAGTCCTATTCCCAAGTGTGTGTGGGGAGAAGTGGTATGCTCGAGACAGTGCCTGATTTTAGTTCGGGTTAGGATATAGGGATGCATGGGGAGGCTGAGCATGAGAGAGACCTCTGCCCATCCTGGCCGGCGCTCAGGCTGGACTTGACCCTCTCCGAGCGGCAAGAAATGAGTGTGTGGCCCCCTCCATACCCCCCCTCCATACCACCTCTAATTTCAGTGCTTGTCCTTATCAGTTGACACTGAGTAAGTCAGATCACATTGCCACAATCAGTGTTTCCTTGGTTTGAAACAACCAGCCTCCAGTACAAAGAAGGAACTTGAACCCCTCCATAGCAGACTCTCATTACGGGATTTATCCTGCTTTTGAGGTGGAGGGGTAAGTCTAACAGTCGGTCTGTCCAACAGAAGGAAGGCACACTTGGTGATTTACTGGATAGGGCTCCCGTGAGATCAGTCTCTTTATATTCGGGGCAAAGTGAGACACTTGTGGAACAGCGTGGCAGGAGGTGGAGTCCTGCTCTCTAGAAGGCTCCCGTCAGCCATCTGCACAGTCGATGACACAGTCCCCCACAGAAAGTCAGTGGCGTGGTTGAATGACCTCAGGGCCCTGCCCGTTTCTGGGTCCCGTGAAGGAAGTGGGAATAAAATGCTTCATTGTACTCGATGAAGACCAAGCTCGGAGACCATGAGCATCAGCTTTAGGTGCAGAATTCGGTGTAGGTCCAAGAGGATCCCTGGCAGTTTAGAATTCAGAAAATGGGCCCCAGAAGGAAAGCCAGGTCTTTGAGCACACCTTAGCTTACCTGAGAGTAGGCCTAACCCCTCAGGGGCCCTAGAACTGGCTGGGAAGACCATGAGAACTATAGGGCAAGAAGAAACCTCCAGCCCACACTGCTGAGGACCACCCTCAAACTTGGGACTGGGCCAGAGCTGCCCCAACATCTAGATTAACAGGTGAAAGGGACCCCTTCTCCATACCAAGGGGCTAGTGCACAAATTCCTTAAAAACCATTCTCACAGAATTACCCCGAAGAATTACCCCAAGTGCTTGCCTGTCTTCATGAAACTCAAAACTCAGACCACTTCAGTTAGAAAATTCATAGTCTAAAAGCTTTAGGTTGAATTGTCACAAAACCATATAATGCGTTTAAATACGCTCCAAAAAGAATACAAAACCCATCGTTTTATTCTTTCAGCTTCCATGTGAAAGCACTTAGCCATTTGCTTGGTACTTAGTAGATGCTCCAAGCATGTTGGCATCACCAGCATTCTTGCTAGTGTTTTTAACTCTTAGCTACCATAGAATAGGTTTTCCTTTCTCTCCAGGGTCGTCAGTCAGTAAGTGTTTATTCCACGTGTGTAGTGTGGCCATTCTAAGTAGTCATTAACTCAGAAAGGAAGGATTCTCTGAGCGCGTCCAAGTTCGAAGCATTGTTCATGGAAAGGATGTTTGGGGATAGCCCACATACACCCGGTTGGCCCAAAATCTAGCACACCCATAGGATCCATTTGTAATCTTAAAGTAGTAGAAAATGAATATTTATATTCAGTTATTACATTATTTGTAACATAAGTATTTAAAATTGAAATTTAAGTGCTTTTCACTATCCTGAATGTTAGCATTGGAGGAAAAGTAAGTTTCATGAGAAGACAGAAGTGAATGAGAAACAATGTATAAATTCTGAGGGATCCTCTATGGGGGATTTTCAAGAACACAGCAGTGGAAGCCACTATGGCTTTCCTTTTCCTCCATGCTGGTGTCAGCAACATTTTTATGCTTTACTTTCCTAACTAGGATTCTATTTTGATTCACGGATGCAATGGAGG
This sequence comes from Enhydra lutris kenyoni, assembly GCF_002288905.1. NCBI lineage: Eukaryota > Metazoa > Chordata > Mammalia > Carnivora > Mustelidae > Enhydra > Enhydra lutris. The sequence goes on from NW_019154111.1 coordinate 4,539,995, forward strand.
AAGAGAATGAGGGAGAGAATTTTTATTTCATGTAACTGGGCAAGAGTGAGAAAAGCGAAAGGGAGGGTGAATTGGGAGGTTGAGGAGGCTGTATAGGCACGTGTGAAGACTGCTAGTAGTGATTAGCTCTTCACCTTGGCAGATGACCTGTCTGTCCTCTCTTAAAACTTCATCCTTACTCGTAAGACAGGGGCAGCAATCCTCCCTCTTGTAGTTGTTGTAGGACTGAGTGAAAGAGTGCTTGCGAACACCTGCCACAGTTCTCAACCAGTGCTAAGCATGATTACTAATTACCACTAGTATTACTGTTTTTGTTACACGTGCAATCCCAGGGGGTCAAAGAGTGACGAAAGGGACAAGGTGCTGGGTTGGCTCCTTCCTTGGCCATCCCCTAGATGGCGCCGGTGCCCCAGAAGCTCGAGAAGTTGTCTTTGGTCAGAAGCTGCTATTTCATGTCCCCAGTCAGAAGCCACCCTGAAGGCCAAGTACGAGCGGTGGGGTTAGTTCAGCAGATCAGGGGTATAAGGAAAATACAACGAGAGCCGTCACATCTCTTATGCTATGGAGAACCATTACCAGTCCTGCATGGGGGAAGGGAGCATAAGGCAGTGGGGGCAGTTCATCTGAGTAAAAGGGACTCTTGCAAATGTAGACTAAAGTTAAGTTTTCCCCATTCTTACTGCATTAACGTTGTTCTCCCTTTCTCTCCATTTTCTCCCCTCTCTCCATTACCTTCTTCTCTTTCCCTACTGCCTCTGCCTTTTGCACGAACAGCGTTAAATCATGTTTCCAGAACATGGAGATTTGCAAGCGTCGGGTGAATATGTATGACACAGTGAACCAGAGCAAAACCCCCTTCATCACGCATGTGGCCCCCAGCACATCCACCAACCTGACCATGACCTTCAACAACCAGCTGAACACTGTCCACAACCAGGTGAGTGGGGAGCAAAGGGGAAGGCAGACAGGGCTGACGGTGAGCATCAAGAGTCGTATTTCCCCACCCAAACCTAGTCAGGAGATCATATACAGGAGACACTGTCATACACAGAATTCCTCTACTATGTCAGAAACTGTTTACTTCCAAACTTACTTCCTTTGAGAGACCCAGGCACTCTGTATGGACTGCTGGTCCCCCAGAAAGGTCCCAGAAAGGACTCTCCTTGGGTGCTCTTTCTGAGATGGTACCTCTTTGTGTTTCCCTCTGTCCCGACGTGGGAGTAACGTAAAGCCTCCTGCTCTAATGGCTTTGTGTCTGACATCTGCCAGTAAAGAATTCGAGCCCGGGAAGGGACGCTGGGGATTGTGCAGTACAGACCCCTCCCCCTTGTCCCCGCATGATGGGGTCCACGTGATCTCCCAGGACAGATAAAACCCGTCCTTTCTCCAAGTCACAGGGAAAATCAGTTCATCAGTCTGTCACCAGAATCCCAGCAGCTGGAACCAGAAGGTTTTCTTCTCCCACATTTCCAACTTTTTGCAAAAAATTAGCAGAACCCCGCACCTCACACGTTATTTAAAATATGAATGATGCCGGGATGCCTGGGTGGCTCAGTTGGTTAAGCGGCTGCCTTCGGCTCAGGTCATGATCCCAGCATCCTGGGATCGAGTCCCACATCGGGCTCCTTGCTCAGCGGGGAGCTTGCTTCTCCCTCTGCCTCTGCCTGCCATTCTGTCTGCCTGTGCTCATGCTCTCTCGCTCTCTCTCTAATAAATAAATAAAATCTTTAAAAAAAAATATGAATGTTGCCCAGAAACTATTTACTGAGTGAGTAATCTCCAAATCCTAGTCCAGGTTGCCTCTGATATCTAAGAGAATTTTGCTTTTATTCCCAATTCCGGTCTTCCCACTTTCCCCAGAGAACTAACTGTCCCTAGATTTCTTTTCAACCTTATCAAATCTACAGTGGTCACAACACTCCTGTGTCTGCACACACCCCTCCAGAGGAAAGGAGTGTCTGTGTTCTAATCCTGAAATACGAACACCTCAGCTACCAGCGCCCCCCTCCCCCAGTCTCCTCCTCCTCTCCCCCACCTCCCCGGTCTCTAGGCCAGTCCTGCAGCATACTGAGTTGCCGGGCCCAGCTTTTCTTCCCTGCCCTCTGTCCCCCTGCGTATATCCAGGAGAGGCCACCTGGAGTCTGCCAACCCTGGGGCTATTGGTCTTCTTAAGACTCTCCTTAGGGGGAAGAGCCAGGCCAAGACCTGAACTCCAAAGAAATGAATGCGCCCCCCCCCACCCAGGGCCTGGCCCAGCGCTCAGGCTGTGTCCACAGCCAGAGCTGCTTGATAAAATACCACCGTGGTTTGGTCCTTCATCACCAGAACCCCATCACATCAGCTGGCAGAAGGGGGGGTGGTTTTAAGATTTTATTTATTTATTTGAGGAGAGAATGAGTGAGCGGGGGAAGGAGCATAGAGGGGGACAAGCAGACTGCATGCTGAGGGTGGAGGCCGACGTGGGGCTCCATCTCACGACCCCGAGATTGCAACCTGAGCCAAAACCAAGAGTCTGACCCTTAACCGACTGAGCCACGCAGGTGCCTCTGGATGGGTTAATAGGACAGAGAAGTTCATTTCAATTGATGGGGGGTTCAGGTTCAGTGCAGAGCACAGGGGACACAGGTGAGATCCTGAAGCACAGAGGCGTGGAGAGAACACTGTGGGCGGTAGGCTGTGTGTGAGTCAACGGGGCCTGCGCTCGCACCACGCTAGCCCGCAGTGAGTGGCCTCTGGCTGGTGCTGTGAGCACAGCGAGCAGAGGGAGATAAATTTGGAAGGGAGGTTTGGCCAAACCGTGGGAAAGGCGTGCCAGACTGAAGTGCGTGTACAGTGTTCATTAGACAGTAATTGGAGATTTGGGGGCAGAGGTGGTGACAGACACAAGGTAGTCTTTTGGAAAGAATGTTCTAGCCTCAGCCCCAAGAAGAATTGGAAAGGGAAAGTGGAGGCCAGAACTCACTAAACAGAGCCCAGGCAGCAGGAGAGAGACCCCCAGCTAAAGAAGTGGGGATTAAAGAGTCAGGTCCCATGGACGAGTTGAAGGAGGCAGCCACGGGAGGTGGAACAGGCGAGTCCCCTCGTGGGAACCTGGAGCATGTTGGTCCCCAAGGAGGAAAGCCCAGGGGACAGTAGGAAATGTGTATGGGGAGGAGTCTCCAGGACAGGTGGGGCCGCAGAGAGAACAGAGAGGAAACACAAGGCATGTCATCAGTAACGAAACACAGATGCTTGCACACACGCATCCCACATACATTCCCAGTCACACTACCCGGAAGCCCAAAACAGCCACTTACTGTGACAACACGTATCTTAAAATCCAAACATGTATGCCACCTAATGTAGTGATTACTTTCAAACAGGTTAATTTGCTTTGCACAAAAGTTCACCATAAAGTCTAAGTATTGAAACAAATAAAAATGTAAAATGAATTGGGTTTTTTTTGGTAAAGTGAGATTTTATCCTACTTATCAATTTTGAGATATATACGTACCTTCTTAAAATTCTATTTCTACGTGTGTCCAAGGTACCCTTGTGGCCTTGCCTCCTTATCCTTCAGTCCACGGAAGCTCTAGCAGCAAAACTTGTAAGCCATGTTGAATCTGAGGACACAGATGCACTCCTCCCCCTAGCGTGTGCAGGATCAGCATGAAGAAGGCTGAGACGGGGCAAAGCCAGAGAATTTCCAGTTCAGAACTGAGTTTCCATGCTTCCCATGGACATTCATTCTCAAATGATGTCTCTTTCCGAAAGACGCAGGAGAGAGGACATAATTTCAGAGTTTATTTAACTCCTCTCCACTTAAATTCTCCTGACCCACCAGCACTCTCCTCTCTGGCTTCCAGCCTTCGGAGCTGAACACTAGTGTAAGAATGCCCCAAACTCAAACAGGAAGCCCCAGGCTCAGTGTGTCCCTCTCCCTGGCTGTTTGTAGAGCGTGTTAATTTGCAGTTACGTGCTCTGCAGCCGTCTGAGCAGCTCTGTAAGCAGTACTCGCCTTAGGCCCAAGCAGGAGGGCCCCCTTCCGAGGCCTACCGCAGCCTTCCTCCATGCGTGTGTGCTTCTGTGCCTTCTGTGCCCGGGGCCTGCAGGTGGCCTCCTCCTGGCTTCATCCTCCTGAGTACAGACTGTGCCACCAGCCCCAAGGGAGGGAGGAACAGAGCTTGCACATGTGACCTGGCAGGTCCGCATACATGCACCCAGAGCACCCAAGTTGTGGGATGGAGCTGGGGCAGGAAGAGAAGGCAGGCGGGAGGTCAGCTCTCATCTCCTCCCCTGCCCCCTCCCATTCCTCACCCCATCACCCTGTTCCAGTGCAGAACCCAGGGAGTCGAAGAGTCCTGAACTAAAACCTGGCCTTCTAGATAGTTGTGAACTACATTTGTCAAAGCGGAAAGGGAGAACATAAATAGTTCCTGGCCTGGTTTTTAACTTTGTAATTTTTAGACCTCCGTTACGCAAGCTTCCGTGTGCCCTCTCGTGCGAGCCCCGCCAGTGTTAGGAATTGGCGTGAGTGGAAGCACCGAAGGTGATTCTGTTGTGGCCGCAGGTGCCTGCTTCTCCCTGGGACTTCAGCAGTGTCTCCACCCACCTCTGTTTTCGCTTTTTTGCTCTTGGTTTTTATTCGTTTGCTCTTCTTTTGAGTTCATTTATTTGCTTTAGACTCGTGGCTCCCAGCATACCACCTCCCTCATTTTTTATTTTTGTTTATTTTTGTTTAATCCCCATCACTCCTTTAGGCTCCCACCTCCACCAGTGCCACTCTTTCCTTAGCCAATCCCGAAGTCTCCATACTAAACTACCAATCTGCACTCTACCAGCCCTCAGCGGCGTCCATGGCCGCAGTGGCCCAGCGGAGCATGCCGCTGCAGACGGGAACAGCCCAGATCTGTGCCCGGCCCGACCCCTTCCAGCAAGCTCTCATCGTGTGTCCGCCCGGCTTCCAAGGTGAGGACCAGCAGACGCGGCCCCTCACCTGCTTCTTACTGCGGGACCTCCAGGGCCCTGGTACCCGCAGTTTCCTGGCATCACTGAACTTGAGGGCCCCTCTCCTGCTTCAACCAGCCTAGAAACAAGAGGACTTAAGCCTCAGCACCAAGTTGTTTTTCTCCCCACCTTGCTGGTGTTTTGGTCCCTGGCCAGCTGTCTGTAAAGGGGCGTGTTGTCTGCGCTTCTGTTGTTAGGCTGATGTCAGCTTATGTTTCGTCCAATAAAATATCCTCTGGGCGGTTATCTGGAAAGAGTTGCCACTCTGCCAGCCAGTGTAGCCTCCTTTCTCATGCAAAACACAAATCTCCCTGAAAAGTACCTCCTAGGCTGGTCCCCCAAATGATTCATGAGCCATGCACCCCAACGGTCTTCTGAGAGCTCTAAGAAGCCAGAGTTGAGGTGCACAAGGTTACCATGTATCCAGAAATCTCAGGTGTTTATTTCCACTCCCCCCACTGTGTACACCTGTGTGTGGCAGCTCAGTTTCAGAGTCAGTGCCTTTCCAGTGTCGATGCTGTTCCAGTGGATTCGGACACTCTTCCTGACACCCCTGGCTCTGACAGACCCCAAGTGTATTTACATGTTAGAAGCCATTTTTCTGCTGTGATTTGTTGGCATAACTGTTCCCCTTCAGGCTTTTACAGACTCCTGAATTTGACCTTCTGATCTCCGAAAATGTTCAAAGTTGGGTATTTTGTGGCATTTAAATTTTTAAGTTAGAAACTAAAGGGGAGACTTGCAAAGAGCCAGGTGACAGATGGTGAGGACTGGAGTTGGTGGGGAGAGGAGACCTGACCAGCTGGCTAGGAAGGTTCTCCACATCCAGTGGTTTCTGACCCCCCAACAACCCCTCTCTCCCTTGCCCGGGTCTGGAACAGGATTGCAGGCCTCGCCCTCGAAGCACGCTGGCTACTCCGTGCGAATGGAGAACGCCGTGCCCATCGTCACTCAAGCCCCAGGAGCACAGCCTCTTCAGATCCAACCAGGTTTGCTCGCCCAGGTAATTCTTTCTTTCTTATTACTCGTACTGCCATTATCCGTGTTAATGTTGTCACAAAAGAGATAGATCTCCACTAATTCCTTCCTTGGCGATGAGTTACGCGCTTTGACTCATTAGAATAGATCAGTAATATTCTGAATGATCCCCAGGTGAATCACCTTCCTACGTATCTTGCTTATAATTCCACAAAGAAATTTAGACACAGGGAGAGTCTGAGGAAATTATTATTACTATTGTAGCTTTATAATGCAAATTAATATGGGAGACATAGGTTTTAATCCTAACTCTAATAACTTTGTGACCTAAGGCAAGTCAGTTAACATTTCTTTGCCTTGAATTTCTTTCTTATAAAGTAGAAATGATTTTTTAGAGCCAAAAAGAGCCTTGGAGATTATCTCCTTATTTCATACAGAGCTGGAAAACCAGGATCACAGAAGCTGTGAGCTGGAACCTTCCTTATCTGTTCACATAGGTACTCTGAAGGTAGAATGAGAACACAGAGGTGAAAGTGGTTGAAAATGTGTAACATGTTGTGGAAATTTAAGGCAACAGAGTGATGCAGTGATAACAGTCATCCGTCTTTAACGGCACTCAAACAAATACATCATCATTATGCCAGACACTTTATAGTTGTTAATTGATTTAATCCCCACAACGCATGATAAGTAAGGTATCTGTCTCCGGGTGACAAATAGACTCTCACTCTCACTCTCACTCTCATCAGGTGAGAGAATCAGGACACAAACCCTTCTACAGAATCGTTTCCATTGTTGGACAGCAAGGATTGCTTAACCTAAATGTTGTTTGTTTAGAAGCACATTAATTTGTAAATAAAGTACTTTTAGTACTTTAGTAAAGTACTTTTAGTACTTTAGTAAAGTACTTTTAGTACTTTAGTAAAG